>NC_061492.1:8808785-9115928 GCF_022539355.2 Hippoglossus stenolepis
TCACCCCCGTCCATCCATCCGCCTCAGCCGCTACAGGAGGAGAGAGAGGGAGAGAGGAGTGCGGCTGAATGTGAACGACATGTCGACAGTCAGCCTCTAAAGTGTTTTCTCGGTCGTTCCTTAATTCTTTGGCGGCGGACAGAGTGAGTATTACCCGCATCCCTGCTCTGCTGAGCGTCGCTGCATGTGTGGATGTGAAGGAGCTGCTGGTGGGGGAGACACAGACAATGGGGAAAGCAATTGGATTGCGTTATACTCTGCCAAGGATTTTCATACATAGCCTGGTAAATGTCTTAATAGCTTCTGTTAATGACTAGACTGCCCTAATTGGTCATGCTTTAATTCTGCTAACTATCACAATTTGTCTGCTGTAATGTTGGAGAGGGGGCTAATTGATTTTCTTGGAGGGCTTTGGGCTATCCAGGCTGATATAGCCCCCCCAATACGTTTGATCAGTGATGCTGCTGCTGCTGCTGCTGCTGCTGCTGGTTGCCTGATAGTGCAGGTCTGTGCTGTGGGAGCAGGCAGGGGCCCATGATGTAAAAGCTTTGGTGAGACTGTGGGTTCGGACGGACGGAGAGAGAGAGAGAGAGAGAGCGAGAGGACGGAGAGAGGTAGACACTGGAATTATGTGACATGAATAATACGGCGAAGAATGAAGCAGTGACCGTCATCTGTGGCTCGCTTGCGTCAGTGTGTGGAGGTCTGAGGAGAGAGGGAAGAAAGAGAAGAAGAAAAACTCAAAAGAGTCAGAGAGAGTCAAGAAAAGACAGGAAGGAGGAGGAGAAGCCACACCTGTGTCAGGCCTGTTCTCAGATGGACATGAAGACAGACAGACAGACAGAGAGACGGATAGATTGGTGAATGGATAGATTGATAGATGGATGGATTTGAATTCTGCTGTGCTGTCACTAGTCAACACTCGAGTCCTCTCGGTTCTTGTTAACATAATGATGCACAGCAATGCCGACTGCTGACTAGTCCACTTGGCTGATTGGAAAAAGAGGCTCGACTGTTGACTGTGTTTCTTCTTGTTAAGGAGACATGGCCGTCCTACAAAGCAGATTCTAACAGGAGGGATCCTAGTGGTCTATCTGGAGTGTGTATTGATCTCATCATGTACGAGGGGGGGGCCTTCGGGCCCGGCGATAAACAATGCATTTCTTGGATGGAAATGAGGATCTACTGGGACATCTGAATGGCTTGTGTTTCTCGTTGTATTCCAATTTGTCAAACACCATCGAGCACGTTGGCCTAGATTGTCCTGCATTGCGCGTGTGAAGTGTACTTGCTCCTCACACTTTGATAAACGGGAGAATTTCCCTCGTCATACGTGGAAATAACATGTTCTCCTTCCTCTCACGCTTCTCCAGGATTGTCCAACAACTATCGCAGCATTTACGCCGGTCCTGTTACGAAATCACACACTCATCTACATCATGTGTCAAGCTACCTGTTCCTGCACTTGGCAGGCAATGAAGGCATACTTTTTGGATATGGTTTGACCTTTCTGCTCACACACTCACACACTCGCAGGCAACTTGGCTCCAGCACTGCTTCTCTGCGAGGCAGGCGTACATTGTGTGCAGGGCGAGAGGAGGGCTTTTGATGTAATCGATATCAGATTTCAGCGGTTTCACTCTGAGCTCTCGTCCTGAGTGGCAGCCCTGACTGACTTCTTAATGCTTATGCAATCCCAGTCCTCTCTCCGCACCTCACCCGTTTCCTCTCCCTTTGTACCACACTCTCTGCCCATTACTCTTCCTTTATCTGTCTGTCTCTCCTTTGCTCCTTTCCTTTTCGCTCCCCGTTCCCACTTCTCCTCCTCCTCCTCCTCTCGTTTCCACCTCTGCCTTCATCTCTCCCCGTCATAATCATCTCTGTGATTGCTCTTCCTCTCCCGGGCGGTGATGTTTTCACTGCTGCCTCCTTGTCTAACTCGCTGATGCCAGATTATTGCTGTATGATTACAGCTACCATACCATCATGATCATTATTGCATTTCGCGTGGCAGTGTTCAACAGTGTATGAGCAGGTCGAGATGCTTTATCCAATTTAGATCTCATTAAGACTTGAGAGGAAACATCCCCCATGCAAGACTCTATCAAGAATCTAAGCTGTTTTCCTTTTTCTTTTTTTTTGTTGTTTCCTGGACGACAGCAACTCAGTTCCCGTTCTGTTATTATTATTATTATTGCCGTGCCACTCTCATGAACATCATCATCATCTTCGTCAGCACAGCCACTGTCAGTTCACGCTCCTGCTCATCACCGAGCTGCCTCCACATCAGACCTTTTTTGAAAACGTTGACGAGTTTTGATTTGCAGCGACGCTTTCACTCCACTGTCATTATCACAGTAATGATTATGACGGGACTCGATGGCTGCTGATAACCCAACATATTCTGCTGATTTATAATACCCGGTTATTTTGTGCCTCATCCGTCTGTTGTCTGATTGCCATTCATCTTATTAAATGGAGCAGTTCATTAGACAGGAGCATTATGAATCTGATTTGAATTTACCCATATTCATATTGCATACATTAAAACAACACGTGCGTGACATTTCAGCTTCGCCGAACATTTGAGAATACAGATGAATATATTCATCAGAGCCCCCACCACCAGCACCCCCACCACCAGCACCACCTCCCTCCACTCGTCCAAAAAAGCCACTTTGAAAATGATAAAATGTGATTCACAGGTGAACTAGCCCACATGTTTTGCCTTTGTTATGGATTTTCAATGTCAGTATTTGAATATCTAATTCAAGAGCAACATTTTAGCAGCTGAGAGTTTGTTGTTTTTGCATCAGCATTTCTTGCTTTTGTGATTCCCTGTAAACCCGAAGCCTTGTTTCCCAGTGATAAATACATGTTATGTATGTTTCCCATGGTTCAGCTCGTATCGCTGCATATAGAGTGGCCTCCAGCCGGCCTTATACATCATTATTCCAATGGAATGTAATTCTTTCCCTGTGGCACTCCAGTCCGTGCGATTTAACTCTTATTTTCTGACTGCTTCAGTATGCTTGTGATGTATCATCAATCTGATTCATCCTGAACTGACTTTTTGCTGTTGCCTTCCTGGCTGCTTGCCCTCTTTTAACCATGTGTGTGCGTGTATCTGTGTGCAGTGCGGTGAAGGGCCGATGTCGGCCTGTAGCCCCAGGCTGCTGAGCTGAGAAGGAGAAGCAGGAGGATGCAGTGGGTCACTCTGGCAGTGGCCCTGGGGTGTGTGTGTCTGTCCTGGGCGTCGCACACCCCCACCCCTACCCCCACCTCCACACACACCCCTCTGGTGGACAACTCCGAGGAGGAAGTGGACGAGCCGTGCTTCGAGCCGTGCACGTGCGAGGTCAAAGAAGGCGTGCTGCACGTGCACTGTGACGGGCGGAGCTTCACTAATGTCACCCAGGTATCAATCACTCTCAACAATTACTCTCACGTGGAACTGCGCTGCACTTTATTGCATTTACATGATTAAAATACTCTCCAAGTCTAATATCCGCTCCTTAATGCGGCTTATGGGTGTTTTTAAGTGTTGAATGAATACGATAACTAATCAGACCTCTAATTAATCACTCAGGTGTCACAGTCGTGGGTCCGCCCTTTCAAACTCAACCTCCAGAGGAACTCTCTAAGGCGTCTCTATAGCAACGGGTTTCAGCACCTTGGCAACGCAGTGTCGATAAACCTCGGCAACAATGCACTCCAGGACATCCGAGTGGGAGCTTTCAACGGGCTGGCCAAACTAAGACGCCTGTACCTCCACGAGAACAAGCTGGAGGTCTTCAGAAACGACACCTTCGCTGGTTTAGAGGCTCTGGAATACCTCCAGGTAGGTTTGAGATCATAATCCCTCAGAAAGTTGCACAAGATTATAATAGATGGCTGTGACAGGAGCAGACAGTGGTTTGCAGGTGCAGGAATTATATGTGCGACACATTTTTGTCTTTCCTACCTCCAGGCCGACTACAACGTGATCAAACGAATTGACAGCGGCGCTCTGAGGTTCCTCTACAAGCTCCGGGTTCTCATCCTCAATGACAACCTGATCCCCATCTTGCCTGCTCATCTGTTCAGGTGACATCCCCATTATTTTACTGCAAAGCTTTTGAATTACGCCACGACTGATCTGTGTAAAATATCATTGTCAGACATAATTAGATGGTCTGTGCTGATGCTGAATTAGTGTTTCTGTTGCATATTATTTCTTATTATAAAAGACGGATTAATCATCAGATAAGCAGATTTCTCAGCAAAGGAACGTGTGAGCCAATGTTTTCTCTTACTATCACATTATCTAACCCACATTACTACCCCCCTCCTGCTGCACCAGATCTGTGTCTCTGACTCATCTGGACCTGCGGGGAAACCGTCTGAAGAGCTTGGCATATGCTGGGACCCTGGAGTATGTTGGTCGCTCCCTGATGGAGCTACAGCTGGAGGAGAATCCTTGGAACTGTGGCTGTGAGGCCGTTCAGCTTCAGCAGTGGCTGGGTCAGATCCCCTACACGGCTGTTGTTGGGGACGTTACATGCGAGTATCCCTTCCACCTTCACGGCAAGGACCTGAGGGAAATTCCCCGCAAGGCGCTGTGTGCCGACCTGCCGGACAAAGAGCTACAATCAGAGGGGGGTGTTTCCACGGCAGGGTCGCACCCCCGTCATTCGCCCCCTATCTCTAAACCCAACGCCCACCCAGGGCGAGTCAGGCCCACTAAACCCTCCTCTATGGTGCACGGCTCCCGCCAAAACACTCACACCTCCTCCACATCTTCGTCCTCCTCCTCAGCAGAGCGCAAAGACAGAGAGAGGCACCTGAGGCCGACGAAAAGGCCCCGACCCTCCAGAACATCTCCCACTCCTCGCAGTCTGATGCCCAACCATAATCCCCCCGTGGCCGGCTACCAAACACGACCCCCCATCCCAATAATCTGTCCCCTGGGCTGCACTTGCAACCTGCACATCACAGACCTCGGCCTGACTGTTAACTGCAAGGAGAACGGCTTCCTCAACGTGTCCCAGCTCACACCTCGGCCCCTCAACGGCCGCAAGCTCTACCTGAGTGGAAATTTAATTCAGAGGATCTACCGCACAGACTTCTGGAATTTCTCCAGTCTCGACCTGCTTCACCTGGGGGACAACCGCATCTCTTACCTGCAGGAGGGGGCCTTCTCCAGCCTGACAAGCCTGAGGAGCCTCTACCTGAATGGCAACAACCTGGAGAGGCTCAGCCCCCACGTATTCCTGGGGCTGCAGAATCTTAGGTAGGATTTTTTTATTTTTTTTGCTTTGGGATCACTCACAGCATTTCAAGCACTTTGCCCTCGCTGCACTTCAAACACATTCATTAACCGAAACCACATGTCAGCAAAGGTATTTAGACATTTGTTTATAAGTATGTGGGAATTATTTTCTCTGTAATGGTGACACAGCGCAGAGCAGAACATTTTGATTACCATTATGCTGGAGTTTGATTGAAATGAAAGGTGCCCATTCTCTGCCAGGATTGTCATTTGTTAGTCACACCACCTGATTCCGCTGAAGTGAAGTGTCAGCCTGGTATGAGTGACAACGTGAGAATTAATGTGTTTTTGTATTTGCATACAGAGGTGTTGATAAGGCAGTGAGACGTCTGGGTGATGCCAGGAATTAGCATTTATGAGAAGGGCTTATTATAAAAAAAAAAAAAACACGTAGGAAAGATGCATATGTATCATTGTCAGATTAAGCTGATGAAAATAATTCCTCGGCAAATAATGTACACAGCTAATATCTACAGTGAGCTATTGTATTTATTCGGTTAATTAAAGTAAACTTTCATCCTTTTCTTATATATAGAATAAAAAGGTTTGTGTCATAGTATCTTCATATTCAGCACATCTTCTACTCTTTAGCTTTCAGCTCTTTATTTAAAGATCAGAAAATTTGGAGCCCTGTTAATTTGACTATAAATCAATAATAAAGATCCTCTCAGGACGTCCAAAAAGTTTTCCTCTTAACCTCTCGTTAGCCTTTGTCAGTGACTCTAGGGCGGGTGAGCCTCTGCGGATTTCTATTATTGAAAAACACTTTAAAAATGCAAAGGACTTTAAATTTAACATGATGATCAGGCATGTCAAGGCAAGTGTAAGTAGTCATCAGTGTTAAATTACACAATATCATTTGATACTGATCGTCTAATCAGCTGTGAACAGGGAAGGTTGCAGATTAAATCAAATCTCTGTTATGACTTGATGTAATTACCGTGCTGTGGTGCAGGAGAGGTAAATAACCTGCACAATATTTCAAAATAAAATGATTCAAAAGGAATTCACCCTGTGCTCTAATCAAAATAATAATGTTTTTGGTACCAAGCTGAGACAAAGACAGACGATCGTATTGACTTGTTGTGATCTAATGCAGTGGTTTACTTATTTGTCCTCTTTTCACCATCCTCCATCATCAGTGTCTTGGCGCTCTAACACTGTCCTCTCCTTTATTTTAGGTACCTTTATTTTGAGTACAATGAGATCAGCGAGGTAGATCCCGGGACACTTGACTCCATGCCGTCCCTCCAGCTGTTGTTCCTCAATGCCAACCTGCTGCGGAGCCTCCCTCTTGGCGTGTTCTCAGGAGTTAATCTCGCTCGTCTCAATCTGAGAAACAATCACCTTCTGCTGCTTCCTATGGAGGGCGTGCTGGAGCACCTCACCGGACTGGTACAGGTCGGTGCAAACATAAAACTGTATTTACTTAATGACTGAGGAAATGTTTGCATGTAATATGTATGTAAATGAGTCAGAACAACTGTATTGGGCCAGTTTTGTAGAAATATTATTTGTGTGTGTGTGTGTGTGTGGAGAGTTGTGTATTTGTATCTCAACCTGCGTTTGCGTAATCCGATTTCTAAATGTGCACTGAGATTCTACAAATGTGTACAGTAATCTGCAAATGTGTATTCAGAATCCTTGTGTGTTTACAAACCTACGCATACGCAGATTGAAATGCAATTATTTGGCCTGGTGTGCATGTGTGTGTTTGTGGAGAGTTGTTTAACTGTATCTTCTGTACGTCTGTGTAATCAGACGTACGGATTCTGAATACACATTTACAAGTTGCTGTACGTGTACTCAAATCTCAGTACACATTTGCAGATTCTTTTACACGTTTAGAAATTTGATTACGCACACTTGGATTGGCATACAGTTGCACACACACACACACACACACACACACACAAATAATGTAGCTACAATATTAGGCCAAAAAACGTTTTGTTAGTATTTCGTTGAGCAACAATGGCAGAGTGAAAAATTTTGATTATTGAATTGGAATACCCCCATTGACTTACTTAATGAATAAAAAAAAAAACATAATTATTTCATTTGTCATTGCTGAGACCATATATTTTCACAGCTTGATGAAATAAACAAAACGAGCTGAAATCTTGGCAAAAGACAAACCTGCATTTAAAACTTCTGGCAGCCCCTGATCTCCTGGTCTCTGGCACAGCTGCAGTTTCCTCCATCATCTGCGTCGTCTGTTGTTTTGAGAGCTCCTCTGTGGCATGTGGGACTCTGCTTGTGCCCCAGGTATTCTAATTGGAAAATTGCAATTGTCTCGATTTGCATAAGTGGTCTTAATAAATCACCGGCTAAAGCGGGGAAAGCTGAACCCCTCAAGTTTTTCCGAGCATGCTTAGACTGCACAGTATGTATTAAATTCACTGTTTGTGTTTGGCCTCACCTCGCACATTTAACTGCAGCATTATGAGGCTGGTTGCTGTGCACAATGCCACTGATAACGGCCGAACCCGAGATATTACATTTATTTTCATCCTGCCTCCTCTCACTTCAGCACATTTAGTGTACCAGGCTTTTCTTAGACAGCCCGAGTAGAATGAGGAAAGGTGGGTGTGTGGATTAGCCCGAACGTCATTGTGAATTTCCGTTTTTGCTCCGTGAAAAATTCCTGATCCTAGCTAGTGTGGGTTTCTAAATATTTGCTCGAGGGAAGATCGACGGTGGTTTATGGAGCCGGAGGAACCACGTGGAGACGGATAATGGTTATGTGCTGTTCTACGCCTCTGATGTCTATGAGCATTACAGCATTCACCAAATGGAAGAACACTGTGGGCCATATTCATAAAGCCCAGCAGTATCACCATTGTAGTGCTCAGAATCTGCGGCACAGTAATTGAATTCATTCATTTACCTGGGTTGTTAGTACACTGACAAAGCCACATTAGCGCTGCCCATGGACGGCAGAAAAATAATGTGACACTGATATCACCTGTTGACTTACTGCTGGCCTGTGTGAAGCTCGGTAAGTGGGATTTCTGGGCGCTGGCGTATGTTTTTGGAGCCAGTGTTTGCACAGTAGAAATCAAAGGGTAACACAGATGGAAGCAGGGTGAAGCTCGCAGCTGCTGTAAAAAACAGTCCATTTTGATAATCACAAAGCAGCAGCATGTATAGCTTAGAGTCACTGTCACAATCAAGGACGGGATTATACAGTTACACCCACTTACGTACATGCACTGGTATTTTTGGGGGAAAAATCCCTCCTTGATGTCTCCTTTATTTAAAAAAAAGAGGAGAAAATTATAATTTGTATGCTATAATTCCTAATAACAACCGGAAATAGGTTATAAAATTAAGTTAAAGTGAATCGGCATCTGAGAGGATGCCAGAAATATGTGCAGTGCAGGGATGCATGTCTTTCTCGGTACATAAAAACGTGCAGTTTGGCAGCACCTGCTCGTTATTACAGTGAATAAATTTGCCCACAGGAACATTTCACCTTGAGAGATGTCGGATAGAAAACAATGCACACTTGGTGAAGATAGATGGAAATAATACATTATACACCAGGGTCTGGTTAGACAGGAAAACCATTGCATTGAATGTCAAACATCTATGATGGATTTTACTTGACTCTATTACTACTACCTCTACTACCAAGACTACTACTACTACTACATTAACCAGTGTGCACTGCAGTTCGATTCTGATATCTGGGGTCTTCAGTAGTCTACATGTACAAATAAAGCACAGTGCAATCTTTGGAAATATGTATTTATTATGTTAGAGATTAAGATAAGAAGACCAATTAGAACTAGAGTCTTAAACTAGAGTCGGCAGTAAATTAGCTTAGCTTAGCATAAATAATGTGGCGATTGACGACAAAGTACTAAGACCAACAAATACCAAGATGAATACCCCTCTAATATCTGTACACTTTTATATGAAGTAACAGTGAGCAATACATTAGCTTAGCTTAGCATAAATACTGAGGATAATGAATATTAAACTTATAACTTTTTATAGTATAGTGTACAGAAATAAGAAGGGTATTGGTCTTCGTATTCTTTTGTCTGTTAGCTTAGCATAAATACTGTGGCCAATAAGTACTATATACTACACCAACAAATATTATTATCATTTACTGTTCTACTTCCTAATGATAGTGAATTTTAAAGATTGTAAAGAGTTGTGGTGCAGGTGCAGATTGGTCGACTACCCAGTTGCTAGGATGATCAAATGTTTTTTTCCGTTGACCATTAACACGGGCCACGTGAATCGCATTAACATTGATTCAGTCTGAAAACTCAGCTGAGAGTCGGGTAATAGACTTGATTATAACCGTTAACATCTTACCAGATCAAATCTAATTCAATATAACACTTTGCTCAGGCCATTGTGTTCAGCTGACTGTTCCACATGCTACGTAGAAAAAACCTATTTTTTAACACTATACAGTATAAACTGCTGGATGTGTTTATGCAGTGGAAACTCTTGAGATCCTTTTGCAATATAAACAGTTGATATTTCACCGCACAGCAAACACAAGACCCCCACAGGTGTTTTAAACATAAATATAGTATCTCGATAAAAGCCTCTAAAAGTACTAAGCTTCTGACTGTTCTGCCCGTCCCCTGGGAAACACACACATTTCCTTTTTTAGGACAGGAAATAGACCTTTGTTCTATCGACTGTCTGTCTCAGTACTTCAGATTTACCATTAAATGCCAATGAAGCCATTTTCACTGGCTGTACAGTAAGATTATTTTCCCCTGCAAAATGAAAGGCAGGATTTTCCTACCACTCAGAGGGAGGAGTAATTGTGTGTTAATAACCACTTCCATTCAGTTCACTGTAGGGGTGGATGATATGGCGTGACATAATTAGTATTAGATTTATTATTGCAGTGTTATTTCAGTATGTTAATGTTTACTTAAGTACTTCTATTTGCACTGTTGAAAGTTAATTGCATTATTACCCAACTAGGTCAAAAGTTTATATTGCAGTTTTTACAGGGACAATATTTTACAAAAATATTAGTTAGTAGCATTTATTCAATCATGAAATGTGAAGAAACAAAATTTGGGTATGAGAACGTTTTAAGATTAAGTTTCCTTTATTGTGTCCGTGGGAGAAATTTGCATCAAACCAGACATTGAGTAAAAACATTAAATACGATAAATACATTAAATTAAGGCCTAACATTTGCCTGAGATAAACAACTAAGCAGTTTAGTTACAGAACATTCGCACTGTTAATTAATTTGCTAGATTTCCCTTGTACAGACATAAGCTGCTTTCACACATCCACTGAACTCCAGAGATTCTCCGCACCTTCTCCAGAGGAGGTGCACGTGGGAAGGGAAGTTGCCCGAGTGGGAGCCAGTGTGTGTAAACTGTGTAAAAAGATGATACATGTCCACATACTACATGTACACATGCCATGTTTACCACATACATTTCAAACAGAAAATCCATATATCTAATGCAGCGGCATTAAAAGTCAATGTTTGTTTTTCCCCTCAGAATAAAAGATCAAGGGAGTTTTTTCCTCTACTCTCATAATGTTGCACTGATGTTCAGCGATCACACAGAGGCAGAGATGCCAATTTCTGCTCTAACAATGACCTCACTGGACCAGGAACACTTGCTCTCTGCTCTCTGCTATTACCACCGCTCCCTCTCCACCCACATGAAACACAGACCTATGGATTGAACAAGTTCATGCCCTTTCTCGAGGGGTTACTGAAGTCACTCCGGGAAATATGATAACTCACTATCTGAGGCAGAAGTTGACGATGCATGCAAAGGGGAGGGGGACTTCACTATGAAAGTAAATTATGACACTTCAAAAGAAAGAAGTGGAATGCACTCCCCCCCCACAGACTGATGGAGAGAAGTACATGAATGAATTTCCATTGACGCACCTCACTGGCCTTGTGTGTATAACATGATACCTTTACTGTAGCCATGAAGTAAGTTTTCCAATATACACAGTTTGGCACGTTCTTCAAATGCACTCTTTTCATTTTCGCTCTGTGCACTATTCAAAAGACTATGAAACGCATGCATCAGTATGGAGAAGGCTTGGCAAGCTGATGCTCAGGGGCGGCACGTCACCAGAGGCTACAGCAGAATCCCTGCACCACAACTTCCCAAAAAACCTGCTTATATTGACTCTGTTCCTGTGAGTTAACTGGAACAATTGTAATGACTGACAGGATGTTGCTGTTTTGGCAGCAGTTTTTAGTCGCGTGGCTCACGGAGAACATCCTTACTTTCTCCCTTAATGGGATTTTCTTTATGGCTCCCCAGTAAGTGTTGGACTGTTATTGTTTGATCTTTGATCGGTAGTCATAGGGATAAAAACCCACAAGAGAAAATTAACTCTTCTTTGGGTAAATGTGGCGGTTTCCAATAAAAAAAAAAAACAAAGCTATTTTTTTTAAGTCAGACTAAAAATATTTTCTGGCGAAGGAAATTCCAAAGTGTGTTTTGAATGAATTTCTTCAAATATGCAGCATCAAACGAGTGAATGCTGCAGTCGGATCTGTAACATCTGAGTCGTGCTGGAATGTGGAATGAATTTACTGAAAGCCTCGTAATAAAATCTATATAATGGGGTCATGCTCTTGCATTTCCGCTGCGACTAGCACCTGTCGGGCTGGCGCCTATAATTTCGCTCTACAACACCGCGCTGATTGACAAGTTGACGGCAAATCACACATCGGGGTGACCAGGCGTATAAATTGTAAACCGAGTTGGACATGTAAGACAGATGGTTTCAAAAGAGAAAAGAGGATAAAGCCCCTGGATCTGCGTGAAAACAAAACAATTCATGGGAATGAAATGCTTCAGGAATTCCAAGCAGATGTAAGACTGTGGTTATGTTATGAGACTTCAAAACAAGCTGACATTTTAGTCATGGAGTGTTTATTTAAAATGTCACCTGGTTTATTAATGTTCATTCATGCCACATTATGGCCCAGATGTCACAATAATACAGAAACCTGCAACGCTGCACTTTTCAGAGAACCTTTAATACAACGGAGTCAAAACTGCAGCTGAGTTGTTGTTTCCACTCCTGTTATTTCATTATGGGAGCCACACGGAAAAAAAACCCCACAGTGGGCCAACTTCAATAAAGTGAAGGAGCATCCTGTTGTTCCGTGTGAGGCATGGGGAAGTGTTCGCACCATGGCTCCCGCAACAGCAATGCTGAATCATCTCGTAGAGCATCCATCTATTCCTGCATGCCAGGGAGACAGTCTAACCAAATTAGCATGACAGCATTCGTGCAGGCTCGTTGGAAGTGTGACAAAGAGAATATCGGCTTTCATTGCCAGTGTCATTGCTAAAGATACGGAATGGATCAGTTCTGCAGACAATACGACGTGATGTAAGTGATTCCCTTTGTGCATAATCTGCTTTAGCCCCCTTTTTTTTTTTCAAGTGCGGCAAAGTGAATATTTGAGTTTGTTTTAGGACACGCGATCAATATGGCAGCGAATGAAATGGATTTATGCGCACACCTATTGGATTACGGCACAGGGGAGCGTTGCATCACATCCCGTCTATTGTTAAAAACAAGGAATGCTCTCTCATGCTCGTCGCACAAAACCCTGCCGGTGAGTTTTGTGAATAACCACTTATGTAAACTCTGAGTGGTCTTTATTGTAAACTGAAATAATCCTGTAACCTGCTGTAGTGCGTGTGTGAACAGCTTTTAACAGGAGCACTTGTGGGTGGGACGAGTTGAATTGGTCACGGCTCATATTGCTGCGTATCACGGAAAATATATCACGCTTGTGCGCAGCCATTCAGTAAATGTAAGCACTTCGATGTGCTGATGACCCTATAATGGCATTATTTACATTAATCAGTGCTATTCAACCCTTGCATATTTAACAGAAATCATTTAAAGACACTAGGCACTGTTGAGAGCGGCACTCTGTTATGCAAATGCTGGTATTGTTGCTGGTGAGAGAAAAGGTGGCAGAGGGATGATCATTTTTCTTGTTGTCATCTTATTAGAGTGTGAGCTACTGGCCTATTCTTCAACGCTGCAGACATTTAAAGTTACTTATACACATCATGAGCATTTCAGAAAAATTATCTATTTTTGTTTACATTGCACAAAGTGATTCATGGATTTGCATTGCATGGCAGACCAGTAATTAGTGTTCTGTTACACGATGACAATGCGCTGTGGTGTTGTGTATTTCTCCAGGTGGACCTGCAGCAGAACCCGTGGGAGTGTAACTGTGAAGCAGCTCCACTGAAGCGGTGGCTGGAGGGGCTCAGCGCGGTTGTGGTGGTGGGAGAGGTGGTCTGCCATTCCCCGGAAAAGACCAAAGGCGTAGACCTGCGCTCCCTCTCCATGGAGCTGCTCTGCCCTGAGCTGGAGCCCCAGGAGGACCAGGACCCGGAGGAGCACACAGCCACCTCCACAGCTGCAGACAGGGGTGTATCGGTTGGCTACCCCGGCTCCGGGCTGGGCCCCCTGATCCCTCCGGGGAAGGATTCAATCCCTCTCTCGGTGTTGGTACTCAGCCTGCTGGTGTTGTTTGTCTCTGCGTTCTTCGCGGCAGCGGCACTAATCGCCTACGCCCTAAGGAGGAGGGACAAGCTGCCGTTCCGTCGCCAGGGAGAGGTGGATTTGGCCGGCATCCAGATGGAGTGTGGCATCTTCACTGAGCAGACGCACCACCATCACCACCACCACCACCACGGCCTCCCAGAGACGCCGCCCCTTCCTCCACCGGAACACAATCACGTCTACGACATAATCTTGCCCCCTGAGGCTGCATCGAAAGGTCCCGACCCCACCGCAGCTTCGCACATGTGTAGCAAACCCATCTACAAAGAGGAACAGGACGCCGCGGTGAAACAACGACCACGGCAGCAACAGACATTTGCAGCCTCCAAAGAGAGCGAGGGAGGATACTGCTCTGCAGCAGAGAAGGAGAGGAACTGGTCTCTGGAGGTGTCCTCATCACCCATCAACACTGTTACAGGAGCAATGGGACCGCTCCCCGGCCTTCATGGCAACGGCATCCTCTGCCCCACGGTGATAGACAGCCAAGGCCCCACCCCTAAAGTCGAACTGGTGGACTGCCTCTTCAGACTCCCCGCCCCAGAGTTCAGAGAGCTGCCAGATAGGTACGCGAGGCCGCCGCCCCGCTACCCCCACCCCCAAGACTCTAAACAGGACACCAGACCCGACCAAATGCTCGTGGTCACCACCCTCAGCTCCACGTCGGGCGGCGGTAACAGCAGCCAGAGCGAGCAGGGTGCGGGAGAGCAGAGAGCCAGACTGAGGACCACACCGGACTACATGGAGGTGCTGGACCGCTCGTACCAGTTCTAACACTCCTCCCCCCTCTCCCTCTCCCCCTCCCTCCTACTCTTCCTGCTACCCCTTTCCTCTCGTCTCCTCATCATCCCCCTCTCGGGTGATGAATCATCCAGTAACAATGACTTCTGTACAGAGGCTGGCATGACTTTGAGAGGAGCCTGTGGGGGAGCAGGACTACACTACACACCATGTTTATTCCTGGATAACGAGCTGAGGTCAGTTTTTCTATTCCCCCCCCCACTACCGGCATATAGGATTGGCAAGGATTTGCTGATCCCAGATCTCAGCCTGGAGGCAAAACCTCCGCTGCAGCTACTCCAGTATTTTTTTTCCTCCATTACACCTCACGATCGCAAAAGAACCAAGGCTCTGTTTTTTCCACTCAGTGCCACGCTGAGCAGGAGACAGCGCGGTGGTGGGCGTTTATGTTCATATTATCACTCTCAGAAGACCTGCGTGGAGGTGAAAACACACCAGGTCTGTGCAACATCAAACACAGAGTCACAAACTGTGACAGTCGGAAGGTGCGGAGCGAGCCGGGCGGACACTTGAGATGGAGACACGACGCGAGAGGGAGAGAAATTACTGAAAAACAGCCAAGTGCCTTAGCAATGAACAGCCAGCAGTGTGGTCAATGCTTATTTTTCTATGAATACAGATCTATTTATCTAAACAAAGAGGTTTGACTACCAACGGATGGGACGCTGATGGACGACTGAGACTAAAACCAATCAAAGGCGCCGAATAATTGCATTCCCTGGATGAGCCAAAAATAATAATATACCCAGTCAATATTGGAGTTGTTTGTATGCAGTTCAGTTCATTTTCATCTCATCCAGTTAACTTAAGTTGCTTATCCAGTGGAATGTCTTCGGAGCTAGATTCCAGAGGGACTTATCAGTGAATGGTTGGTTGCTGTGCGATATCACCAGGGGGAAAAAAGAGGCGTCTGGTTTTATGGAAGAGAGGATAGAGAAATGATAATTATTTTTTGAATGCAAGACAAAACAAAGGAAGGCTGTCACACAAAAAGACACTGTGGCGATGGATGCATTTTTGATTTCTTGATCAGCTAGACTTAATGGGGCCACGAGGACCTCTACACCATGTTTTCTTTCATCGGAAAAGAGCATCGAGGTTATTGTATTGATTTTTAAATATTTCTCAGAGGAAAGTTGAATGGCAAAAAAGGAAAAAAAAAAACAGGACACGAAGGCATTTTTTTTTTTTTTTGTCGAAAAAAGAAAAAAGACAGACACTTCTATCCACTTATCGATTATCTTTTACGGAGGTACCTTTTTATGCTTTCATCTCCTACCAATAGTAGAGGCAGTTGTGAATATATTTATTCTAAGTTTTTGCGTGTTGAAGCTCTCCTGTAAGGGATCATGTTATATTAATGTATAGGATGATTCTGCATCTGGTTCAGCCTTCTTACCGCCGACCCACGAAATACAATAAAGGGTGCTACGTAAAAACCTTGCGATGGCAGCTGCTATGTGACACACACACACACACACACACACACACACACACACACACACACACACACACACACACACACACACACACACACACACGCCCTGACCCCCATAAATTCACACTCACTCTCTGCGTCTCTGTTGCTTTAATGGTGCATGAAAGAAACAGCTCGAGGTATGCTAAGCCTGTAAGCTTGTCCACGCAGCGTGTTGGAGAGATCAGATGAGAGTTGAGCAAAGCTGAGCGCCTGCAGGGTTCCTCACACACTAAAGGGTGGAGATAGAAGCTAATAGTGTGAAATCTACCACATTAATGGTATAAAATCAATACAGGCTATCTGTGAGATAAGGACATGTAAGGCCGGTGGCCCCGGGGACCAAGGTCGCGAATTGCTCCATCTCTTACCAGCTCTGTTCCTCTCTTAATGAATTTCTCCCTTTTCCCTAACTCCACCACTTTCATTTCTCCATCTGACTTGTTCTCTCTCTCCTTCTCCTCTTTATTCCTGGCCACCCCTCTCACCTCTCTCTTTTGTTCTTTCTCCTCGCCCTCCTCTCTCTCCCTCTCGTTGCTCCGGCTGTCAGCTCAGCCTCACAGGATGGACACAGAGATGCTGTTCTATATGCTGCTCGACACACAGGTAGCTCACAGCGGAGTGTGTCTGCGTACGTACGTGTGTGTGTGTGTGTGTGTTTTTGCTTTGTTTCTGCTCGGCTCTTGCCATCCTTCGGTGATGAGTGCAGTTCTTCAGACGCCTCCTCACTCTCAGTGTTCAGAACTCTGTTGCACAGATAATCCCCCTGTGGGTGAGTTTGTGCGTACACGCAGGACTTCGTGAGTGTGTGTGCATTCGTAGGGGTGTGCCTTTGTTTGTAGGAGGTGTGTGTGTTTAGGAAAGTGTGTGAAGCAGTGAGGTGTTTGTGCAGCTCGTTGAGTGTCTGTTTGTTGTGCGTGACGGAGGGAGCGAGTGCGGCGCCACAGCTTCGGTCCGGCCTTAATCCTCTAAGCTGTGTAGTTCACTCATGCCACATCAGCCCCATTGTGTCTGCAGACAAAGACGCCTAGTTAAAACTAAATGCCAGTTAAAGCAACAAACAACTAATTATAGCATCATTTTCTGCATCCTATACTCTCTCTACTCTCTACATCTCACTTTTAATGCTCAATTCTCCCATGAGCGCTGAGGGCCTGATTTTTTGCGACACCTCCTGCTCTGGACTCATTCCAGCTGCGTGTACATGTGTGTCTTTAGGTATTTTTTGCACTTGTGTCTCCCCGTTTGCCCGCGTCCGCATATATGTGTGTTTGACTATCTGACAGCTTTGCCATGGTTCATGTGTTTGGGTCCTGTCAGAGCTGTCCTGTCACTGTGTGAAAAAAAATCATTCATTTCCCAGAGTCGAGGATGAAAGAGTCTTTAGACTTCAAACGCCTGTGGGCCTCTGTGGCTTAGATTGCCTCTTGCTCTTCCTCCACCGCTGTGTCATTTATTCCTTAAAAAAAAAAGAAAAGAAAGGGGGGAAAAAACACAGGGCTGCTGTGGCATCGGTTAAGTAGAGATGGCAGAGACATGGCGAGGAGCTGGACAATTAGCCTGATTAAAACACTGTCATTTTGCATAATAGATTTAGCCTGAGCTGCAATATAGGCAGATCTTCTCAGAGTAAGCGTGTGTACGTGTGTGTGTGTGTGAAGGCATGAAACCATATTCTTCTCTGCATAAACATGCAGGGTATTAAAAATGCACAGTTGGCCATGGTTTGATGTCAGTGAAAAGAGATCTATTTAAAAGTCATGGTGCATAGCTGCAGAAGCTTTGGTGTTTGGGCATGACAAATAGTTGTGGTTGAGCCGGTCATCGCTCACAGACACACTTGCATAAACATTTACATCATTGTATCAGTGCTGCAGATGTGTGCACACTTTCCCCCACGCGCAAATACGAAGGCAAACAAAGTCCATTTTAAGTATGTACACAAACTGTACATACAAGCGCACATGGAAACACACAGGAGTCTGCTGCAGCGCCGTGATGTTGTTTGGTTGCTCTGCATTGCAGTAATCGGCTCCACTCTTCTCCTCTGCTCTCACCCACAGACAATCACTGGTTCTCAATGGGCAACATCGGCGAGGGAAATACCTACGGATAGAGCGAGAGATACAGGGAGGGAGGGGAGGAGAGAAAAGGGGGAGAGGGAGACGCAGAGGGGAGGGTGAGGGGGGATGCTGGGAGGAAGAAGGAGATGATGCTGAGGAGAAGGTAGGGAGGGAAAGAGGGACTAAAGAGGACAGAGGGAGATTTGAGGGAGGGTGGGAGGGGATGAAAAGAAGAGGAGAAAGATCAGCGAGCGGGTGTTTCCAGGCTTAGGGCTGCGGGAGGACTTGTTAATTTGTGCGCGAGTGGAGGGTTACAGTCGGCAGTGAGACGGAAAGATTTACAGTAGATGTGTGAAACAGACACAGATACTGAATTTGCCAAGTGGATTCTCACACGTCTCCGGCCGCCTTTGCTTTGTGTCTGCTCCCCGGCACACGACGCCACCCACATTATCTCGGCATTAGACTTGCAGCTCAATTACGTGTCGACCGAACAGCAACGGTCAGAAGATGAAGATTTCCGTGTCTCCCATTGTAGCTCCACAATGCTTGTTTACAGTGTTGTGAGGCAAAATGGTGGATTACGCGGCACGTTGGTTAGGTGTTATTATGGTAAGCTGATATGTGTCTGTTGCTGTGTCATTCTGCCGCCTCAGTAAGCTGGTGAGGAGACACTAAGATGGCAGGGAACGGGCCCGGTTGACGTTGAAAACATCACATGACGGTTGAGTTTTCAAAGTGCGCGTTCGTGTCGCTGTAAATCTTTGTGCACATTTAAGTGAGTTTTGAGGGTTTTTGTGTGAGAGATCAAAAATCTGAATAAGGAGAATATGGATGGAAGGATATTTTAGGTTTTTTCATCAGCGATTTTTTTTTTTCTAGGAGGATTTTAGCAGAAACTACAAGACGGATTTCAATGAAACTTGGTGGAAGCATGTGAAAAGGGTCAGGGAGGAACATAGTACATTTTGGTGCAGATCCGGATCAGAGGCCAGATCCAGGAGTTTGTTCTCACTTTCTTTAACATTGCGAGATTGGGCGTTTTTTGACATTTCCACTGATTTCCCAAGGAATAATTCACAGATCTTGATTAAAAACAAAACACATTCAGGGAACTGAGAGCTTTGAGTGTGTGCAATTTGGTGCAGCTTAAATTTAAGAAGGAGGTATTTGTGAGTGCCATTCTAGTAATATACATAAATCACTTTTAAAAGCTTTTCACCAGCATTTAAGTCTCTTAAATATCACATATCCGAGAAGTCTCTTGCTGTAAGAAGACCCTGTTCACCTCGGGTTTCTTTTAGCCTCCACCAATGAAACGTGCGACGACCAGCATCACGTGTCTTTAACAGTAACAATGAATAGTAGGAACACAGATTAATGCTGGAAACAGTGATTTAACATCCGACTTCGCTCAGCTATCGCCACTATTTATTTCTTAAAATCCAATGTTCCACTTTCTTAATAATCACCGTGTACAGATTATTCGCTGGATTGGGAGCTACAACAAAAACTGCAGAGCCTCGGGATCAGTGTCTCTCTCTGAAAAAGCCATAAGACAGAGCTGATCGCTCCATAAATTCTGATTTGTGAACGTGTCTCCCTGCTGTTTCGACTTGTTTCCTCCCCTGTCAGGAGCGAGCCAGGAGCGGAGGATTAGCGCCTACCTCAGCACTGGAATGCCTGGTGGCTGCAATTGCACAGTTCCCATCACGTAAATACCCCAGCTGGTGGTTTTAGTATTGAGAGGCAGTGGGCCACACAACTGTCGACTTTGCACTTCATTTATGATAAACTTAAGTCAGCTTTAATCTGCGCCCGTCGCCGTGTGTTGAACCAGTGTTTGGAACAACATGTTTATCTGGCGGTGAGGGAGCCGTTCACAGAGATAACCTAGAATGTCTTCTCTCCCTCCAAGGGCCGGCTCCGAAAACTGGGAGCGCGACTGTGTTTATGTGTCTGGTTGCAGGGGCGTATCTGTGATTTATGGGTGCTGTGCACAGTTGGGGGAATTCTGGGCGCTCTCTTTACTTTTTCGAACACTAGAGTTATTGCAACGCACGTCTCAATTCAATGGAGCAAAGTTCACACTTTCCTGCAGAGTTTCTGGTGCGGTCACGCTCCGGTGGCACCGCTGCTGAGATTATACACGTGGCGTAAACACACGTGATGTCAACGTGCAATGAAGAAACAAAATAGACATAAATGTAGGATTTGCATGTTTTTGTCAACGTGGTGACTCGTTCAAATGGGTGTCAATATTTTCCTCCTCTTTACAACAAGCACCATGGAAGCTATAGTGGTATGAACAAAAATAAACACAATACTTGTGTGTAGTACGAGTCACACATGCATCATGTATGAGATCAGCTGAGGATACGCCGCAGTAAAGCAAGCTCATGAAGGATGCGAACAAGAAACAACGATAACAATGCAATGTATGACCTCTTTCAAACGAAAACCTATTAAATCTATTTTCAAAATGATTAGATAAATGAATTGCTGTTGGGCATGACAGCATGTGTGATATTATTATAGAAATTAAATAATGAAGTAACCTCTGAAAATAGAAAAAGCATATAATTAATATTCACATGCTCTGCTTACGAAAGGCACCACGTTAAATCTGAAGACATTAGTCCTGTTTGCTAACATGTTCACTGGCTTGTCGCTGGCTCCCAGTTTGACGTCTGCAAAGATAATGACACAAAGAACATCTTGCAGGATATAAACATATGAACATAATTAAATGGCAGCTGAAATAGTAATTTACAGTCAAAGAGGAAGACTTGAAGGTTATTAACTCAACCCACTGTGGTTTATAAATTCAAATTTTGCAGAATTTTTTTTGTTTATGGGGCAGTTTATCTTTATTTTAAATCATATACAGTCGAGGGTATTATATATACACCACAGATGAATAGGCTGCAATAACAAAGTCAATAGTATAAAGTTGAAATCTGTCTTGTGTTTGCAAAACCAGACACACAAATGTTAGTGAGACTGTTGAAAGTTAAAATGAATCCGGCATTGCGACAATGCGGTGTGGGTCTAGTCTGGAGCTTCTTAATCAACCTATCAATCGTGAAGAGAATTGACTGCAAGTATTGACATCGCCACGAGTTATGTGGCCTCCGCCGAGCATCTTAAAGAGCTGCACTAATCAACGCTTTTATATTAACGATGAATCAAATTACAATGTGTAATACGAGAGGCGTGCGACAGAACCAGAACGCGACTCAGCACGTTTAGCCGGTTTCAGCTTTAGTTTTATGGCCCGCAGCTTTAATGTGTTGATTTAATACCGCAGATCTTTTCAACGTTGTTTTCCAGCAGCAAATAAAAAAAGCACTGGGTGCTACGTGCACGGCAACAAACAGGAGAGCAACTTGCTGATGAGCACAGTTAAGCATTTAGCGGCGCAGAGCAAAACGTAAACGGAATATTGGAGCTTCGTGATCAGAAAAACACTCCAGGTGACGTTTTAAGGCTGTTGCCTGATTTTATCCCTCATTGTGTTTTCTCTCACACGCCATGACACTTGATGCATAGTGCGTTTTATTTGTTTGTTATCACTGTTTCAGAAAACCAGACCAGTGTGAAATAGAAGTGTAAAAATCATCATAAATACCACTTGGGGAAGACAAAAGGCATCGGACAGTTTATCCCAGCGAGCTGCTGTTTATGTGAATACAGGCGTAAGAAGAAAAAAAGGAATGTGCATGTGTTTTTACTGAATGACAGCAGGTTGGCATGTGCACGTGCCAGTTCTTCAGCCGCGGAATGAATCAGATCTACTCTCAAGACCGCGTACCTCTTTCCAACGGAGGACTCGTAAAAGAAAGCCCTACATGAAATCCATTATGCTTAATTCCCTAAATCCATAATACCCACAGAGGTCTTAATCTCCATCCCATTCTTATATAAATTAGCTTCCTCCTCTCTGGCAGACAGAGCTCTGTGTCGACACCAAATGCCCAGACCTCTGCGAGTTGGATTCACAGCAACTACGAGGAGCAGCCATGATCTTTTCCTCGGTGGCAGTTTAATGTTTAACGCCTTTATGGACAGAAACAGACGCATATTAGCTCACCATTACATTTTTTATGGTTTTGGGTTGAAGGGTTTGATGGCAGTATTGATACCACTCACTTATCTGTTAAATACTGTATAAGACAGGGCGGCATGGTGCTGCTGAATGTGAGAGCGAGTGGTTGTTTGTATGTTGCTCCTGCGGATAAATAAAACCCCTGCAATAATCATACGTCATCTGACGTCACACTGGATGAAAAATATCGACTGTTTTAGAAGAAAAAAAAGATAAAGATGAAAAATAAAGTGGTTGGTTTTCTCGATTGAATTTACACCACGGACAAAAAGTAACCTCCATTTTAGTTTAGCTACTTTGGCTTTACTGCTAGTTAGTATTATCTGGCAAGTTTAAGGTATATCAAGCCATTATTAATTGATAAGAAATAATAATTCAGGAATTATTTGACCATCCGATTTCACCTAAACCCCCTAACTTTAAACACGAAGTGACCTATCAGAGTGTAGCCTGCCGCTGGTCCAGTGTCAGCTGGGATTGGCTCCAGCTCCCCTGCGACCCTCAAAGGATCCGCGGTATAGATGGACGGACAAAGACTGGAAAAAGAAGCCCTTGCTCTGTCGTACATTAACAAAATAGGCCTAACACCACCTCTGAAGCTCCCTAATTAACACGTTTTGTCTCGTTTGTTTGATCTGTACAAAGACGACAGTTTGCCTGTTTTTATGGGTCATTATGTGCCAGGCTTCTCTTGGCCAGGCTCAGTGACGTCTTGGTATTTCTCTGCAGCTCACCGCTCAGAACTCGTATTTTGCATGGGTTTTTCATACGGATTAGACCAGAAGCTTTTCAAACTCTGACCAAGTGCCAACTGCATCTGAAATGATGCAACTATAGTCAATGTGATTTCAGCCCAGACTTTATGTTTTTCCTGTTTTCAGTGTCCTCGGACGCACAGACATCTCGCACTGAAAGACTTTGCTGCTAAAGGAAACAGACATGATGGCGTCTGGAGTAATAACGAACATTTTTAAAGATTTCCTAACAGATTTATGAGCATTTATTTGAGAGCGTATGTAAGTGATACAAATATCTGTCGTATCTGTGTGTTCAGATTTCAGATTGATTTATTTTCTTAACATTCACTGTCTCCATAAGCTGCTACAGTTCAGATATAAGACTACAACAGACTTTGCGTATTTAAAATCCCACAATGCACCTGTCCCTTTCGACTCTTTAATATCCATACACAGTGCAGATATGAGAGTGGTGTCAATCACTGTGTCCCAATTCAGGGTCCGCCTCCGTTGGCGGTCTACAGGGCCAACAAAAGAGGCGGTCTTCGTGGGTCGTGCCCCGCCCTACTGCTGTCGCCTAGCAACAGCACTGCAGTTGGGCTCAACAAGAAAATTGTAATGCCCCTTTGCTTTTTAACATGTGCACCTTTAATTGTTCAGATGATTTGAAGCCTAATAGTTAAGTATCGGACATTCTCTTTGAAAAACAGAAGCGCGATGAATCCTGGGATAGGTTGGCCCGAAAAGGATCCACCCAATCGGAGCCTTTTTTTCTCGGAGATGGAAGAACGCATTTTTCAGGAGCTTTACAAATGGGACTGTCTAGTTGCCCGGATGCAGCCTCTGAAGGGCACGGCCCCTGTATTGAGACACGGCTAATTTTGTCCTGAGTTTCCCAAAGTGTAGATGGACATCAACGTCTCCAGGGGCCTCGTCCACCAGGAACAAGAGTGAACTTTTTATTTCGAGGGCAGGGAGAGAAAGTGACTTTTATTCTCTTCTTTCTTGTCAGGCTCAGATGTTTTGTTGGCCTCCAGTTTCTCTTTTTGTTTGGGGCATCCGTCAGAGGCTGTTTTCTCAAAAGTGGTAATGGGACGAGGATGAGTGAAACGATCCAGTGTGTGTTGTGTTGCGTTGTGTTGTGTGCGCATGATGGCAGATAACCGGGGGCGATGCACCGCAGTTTTTCGAACCAGGAAATAAAAACAACATTCCAAAGAGAATAATGCAGCAGGAGGAGGAACCTACTTCTACCGAGGTCCCCTGGCATCGCACGCTAGCCGTGTGTGTTGCCTCCACCAGCGTTTGTGCATCCCTGTGTGTGCTGGTTATGTACACATGCTTGTCCTCCAGCGCTAGAGTGAATCACACACACACACACACACACACAAAGTCACATAATTAGTGCTGGGTCCTCACAGCGGCATATTCCAAAGATTCTTCTCCACATTTCCAAAGAACACAATGTTTTGCTTCTCTCTTGCGCAACATTAATCATAGAGAAAGACTTTTACTGTTTTTCAGCACATTTTTACCCCCTTTACTTATTCTCCCTCACTCTATTACCCCTCCCTCTGCTCTTAATCGCTCCCACTTTCAAACACCTCCCTCTGTAATTATTTCCTTCCCCTCTCGCCCCCATCTCCCTCCCCCTCTTTTTATTATTTCTGCCTCCCTCGCCGTCCCTCCCCCTTTGTTACTTCTTATTTAATCTCACTTCGTTTTTTACCACCTCCCCACCACCACCTCAGCCCCTTCACTTTCCCTTTCTCCCTCTCCTCTGTCTGTCTCTGTTAAATGGGAGCAGTGACCCCATTACGGAGCGTTGGTGCCGCGGAGTGGTGGAGGAAGAGGAGGAGAGGGAAGGAGGAGCAGGAGGAGGAGAGGATGGGAGGATGGATTGCGTTCTGTGTGTTTGAATGGGATGATTAATGAGCGTTGCCTCCAGAGGGTGTTATCCCTGCTCCGGACCAGCAGGGACACCACTGGGTCACCTCTGGTCACACTCTGCTCTGATACGCACCGACACAGAGCACATGAAAGCCAGCACACTCCTCAAACACACACACACACACACACACACACACACACCCGTCACCGCTGACATTATCATTAACAATGGTGGGACAAGGGGGTCGGGGCCACAATAGCAAACACAAGCCAGAAGCTGGGAGTGTTCACAGTTCATGAGACGGGGACTCTGTGACTCACTGCTGCTCGGGCAGATTCCTCCTCAGGCTACTAACTCTCTCCTGACAGTTCCCCTGTGATTGATTCAGTTTGATGACTTCATTTAACCCTGTGAATATTAAAAATCTTGATATTGAGCGCAATGCTGCAACCAACGATTATCATCAGAATATGGATTAAAATGGTCAATGGTCAGTATTTATATGGCACTTTTCTAGTCTTAATAAACATTAAAAGTGCTTGACAGTACAGTTTGCCATTCACACAACCCTTTTTTCTATGAGGGGCCATTCGGCATTCAGCATCTTGCCCAAGGACACTTCGGCATGTAGATGGGGAAGACTGGGATCGAACGGCACCAGTCTGTTTGTCTACTAATCATTTTTTAGATCGATGCAGACGTTGTTTGGTCTCTGGATGTTAAATGTTTTTCTGTCTGAAGCTGAAAAAATGTCCTACCAACCTACTTCAGTGGGGTGAAATTGAAGAACCACTCATATTGTGGAAAAAACAATCAAACAGCATTTTAAGTTCAAATCCTAAAGGTTTTCATCCGGTCTCATTTTAAACAATTTAAGGTCGGCACTTTTCTGCATCAGCCATTCAGTGTGTTTACATTCAGTAATTAGCTCACTATATAGTGGCTTTTAGTGGTTATTCCTGCGCCGGTTTCAGATTACCTACCAAGCACAAGGGATTCACAGAAAAACTACGTAGCATGTAATTTACAATTTGTATCTCATGGATAACAGTCCCATTGTTTACTGTTCACTTTCTTCACAGAACTGTGTTATTAACTTACTGCTCATCTAAGTCAAACATCCCACCGCTGCTGCTTCACATTGAAAACATTCAACTGACAGGGTGGGTTTTTATCTTTTCGTATAAATATGGACGATTCTTCTCTACTTAGATATGAAGCCAAAATATCCCAGATGCTAGCAGTGCTATCTTTTCTATTTGGAGCCAAAGTCTGCACAGTAGCGGACGATGGAGCTGCGTTAGCGAGGCCCTGACGATACACATGCTCGAACAATCGTGAGTCAGTCTCAGCTGTCATTCATGACGTTTTACCCTGTTTTCATAGCATCAAAGAACTAATTCAAACCAAAGTTAGCACAAAAATGAGCACTTTAACAAACCATCTTCTAGAATCATTTATTTGACGTGTACTATGACACATTTTAGTTTGATCCATGTCGCATCCACTTACATGGAGGAGGTCGATTTTGGTTTCCCTTTTAGGGAGCTGCTATGTCGTCCATCTTTAGAAACAGTCAATGCTTTGTCCCATAGTCTATATATGAAGACTTATTGACTCGTGGCCCCTCAGTGGACTGCAGTTTTTTGCGCCTCTTGCATTGGCTTCATGTATCGGCCCCGGAGGTCACCGCTTGCTTTGTCCATGAGTTTAGTTCAGTTTCGTTTGCTGCTCTTGCGAGCACACACTCAGGGATCCTGCATGGTGGCTAGCAGCTAGTTAGCATGGCTATCATCATTGTTAAGGTTTGCACAGTAATGACGTGGTGCGTGTAGCCCATAGACTGTATAAACGTCAGGAAGGCTAACAGTGTCATAGAAAGGGATGCACACGCTCTAACGTGTGCAATGGGTGCTTGGACTGGTGAAGAGAAAGGTTCAGATCTCAGCACACAGAGAGAGTGATCGGGACACATTTACTCCACTATATCTTTACTTATAGAACTGATTTGCTGTTGTATTGATGTTCAAAATCATATGTATATATAATTTAATCTCTTCTCCAGCTGACATCGAACCCCTGAGCAAGCTAGATGTCATCTTTGCTCGATGCGCCACCTGTTTTTCTTGTCAATAATCTGTCTGTCTTGTGATTTACGTCCTTTTTTTTCTGTCTAAATTACACATTTTAGCCCCGGTGCTAATTACTTTACCTGCGCGGTGACAAGCTGTTTATTTCTCCCAGGTAAAACTTTAGATCCATTCTACGTTTCTCTGTCTAGTCATGCCCCACAGTTTGAACAACACGGGTTCATAACATGTCAAAGAAATAGTGAAACAGTTTTAGAAAGCTGAAAGCGTTTCATCCAAGACATTCTCAAAAATCAATTTACAGTAAAAAAAACAAACAAACAGAAAAACATCAAATCGTCTGAGCTGAGAAACTAAAACCAGCAAACTTAAATAATTGATTATAATTTTTAGAAATGTACGTTATTTATTTTTTAAATTAATTGATTTATATTGACTTAATGTTTCAGGACTTAAAGGTGTGATAAATAATAAAAAAGGAATTACAGTGATACCGTGGGTGTTTTTAGAAGCTTTAAAACCTTTTTTTTTTTTAAATCGATTTTTAGAATCTACTGTTTTCCCTCATTTTTATTTTCCTCTCTCATTCCTTCACTCCACAGGACATTCTACTTCTGCCTCCCCCCCCCGCTGTTTCTCTCTCTATAGAAACAGCCCTCGCACACTTCAGCCACATGTGGACAGTTGATGGCACAATGAATGTCACTCATTCCCACAATGATGAGGGACGATGGGAGACCGGGGGACTGCTGATGTCGACTGCAGCGATTGAAGATGCTGCTGTAGATCATTTCAAAATATTATTAAGCCGTCCAGATCCCGACCAAATGCTGCACCGGCCTCCTTTCTACTTTTTCCAAGCTCGACAAAACTTCTCATGACGGAGAATTTGCAATTATAAGTGAGATTACCCTGCGACATTGCAAGGGGGTTAGAAGGCTGCAGATACCCAATTGTTGAATCGAATAAATACGCAGCAAACTACCCGAAAACTGCACAGCTGAGCAGACTCAGCAGAGCAGAATGTGCTGCTCTGTTCAACTCATTCCAGCCTAGAAGGGCTTTTTAAATGTTGCAATGCAAATGCAGAATTAGCACGTCCGCAGCTCTGCATCCAGACCGAGTCTGTGCCTTCTGTTATTCAAATAATGAGCTGGTTATAAACCAGCGCGCACACACACTCACACTCACACACACACACACACACACACACACGAAATCCAGTTTTAACAGTAGAAATGTGAGAGGTAAGGAAAGTGCCGAGGCTCCTTATGCGCTGCTTCTAAGAGCTCACATTTTTACCTGTTACAGCTGTATTTCTCTTTACTCCATTATTGCCTTATTACACATGGCTGCCTCCCAGCACTTTCACCTTCTCTCATTTCAGCCTCGCAGAAACACTGAACCGCACAATCTCTCCTTCTGCCCCTCTCCATCTGCCCCACTCTATTTACCTCACTTTCTTTTAAGGTGCACATTTGAAGTCGTTCTCTTACTCTCTTTCTTCTCAAGATCAAACGGTATCAAAAAAAGAAGCTGAAATTGACACCGAGCACGTGTTTACACTTGATCTTCAGGGTTGAGCTCAGTTCGTTCTCACTGGACTGGACTGGCCATGTTACACCTCGTCTACACTACTGCGGATATTTCTTGAATGTATATATATATATATATATATATATCCCTCCGTTTAGAACAATTAACATAATTTTACGATCAGTAGCTTTTAATATCAACTTGAAGCTGAAGCTTATGTCTTAAATATATTTTTAGCCAATATAGACTTTTTCTATGATTAACCTGCATAAATGTTAACTTACTTATATGCCTGTCACACCTGATCTCCTTTCTTTGCTCTTCGTTATCGTGCAAATATTGGAAAGAGGTGTCACGGTGTTGTTTTGACGCATCATTACACAAAACAACATGCACAAAATAAGCTGTGACATCATCATTTCCCAAGGACTCCATTATAAATGAGGGCTACACACAGATACATAGAAACCAGAGTTTCTACTTTTGAAGGCATTTGTAAAAATCTCTGCTTTAGTGACTTAAAATGTTTGCGTGTGGATGAGAGGCTCAAACACAGTCAAATAAGTTGGTTTTGCTAAGTGTGGACAAGGCCTCAGTCTTCAGAGATCATCTTTGCATTTATTATCTCCACTCTCTTCACTCTGTGTTCATTTCAATGCACATAAATGATCCGTATGTTTATTTGCAGCCCTGAATGACTGGAAGTAATAATAACAGTTCACCTCAAGTAACATTTTCATTCCGCGGCGTCCTTTGTTTTGGCACGACTTCATAAATTGTTGACCGCTGACATTCGCTGTCGCTGGAATGTGTTTATGTCCTTGTAGGTTTTCACTGCGTCGCTCTCACAGGCAGTTACCTCCTCTGAGGAATCGCATTACGTGGGAGAATGTATAGCAGTTGTCCCGGCTTGGTTCAGTATGCAGAGCATGTGAGATCCAAGTCGAGCTTTCATAATGATTCAGGCTCAACAACAACATGAGCGTTAAAAAATCCCCTGCAGGAGAATATATCACGTTAATAATTAATCAGGCTGTATACCAACCACGATTCTTGAAATGAAACAAGAACACATTAAAGGACCTCAATGTGTTGAAACATAAGTCTCCTGCACATTAACTTTTGTGTAGGTCAAAGACAGAAGAGTGAAAAATAATGAGGTGTGATTCACTCTGCCAACTGAAAAACTCTTCCACTTGCAAAACATTGTTTTGCAAGTTGCTAGTTTGTCCACTATTTAGTTTTTAGTCTGCAACAAACACCTTTATTTGAAAAACATTTAATTCTGGTTTTTACTTTTCATTAAATAATTTTAGGGCCAACAAAGATGGTTTATAAGTTGTGATTAATGGCCTTGATAATGGGTTTCAAGTTACGCCAAGTCAAAGTTTATTTATATAGCACATTTAAAACAACCAAAGTACTGAGCAGGCTTAAAATATGCAAATAAAAGAATATAAAAATATATATAAAAAACTGAATAAAAAGGAAATACAAAAAGTCTTAAATATTTAAGGATAAAAATTGTGCACATTAGGGGATAATATCAAGTTCTCAAAGCCAGTGAGAAGAATTTGATTAATTAATGTTTAAGTATTTATTAGCACTGTATAGATCAGTTATCGCACATTGTGAAGAACAACTGTGTGTTTGCTAAGTCGATTTCTTAACTTTTTTGCTGTAATTCGTCAGCGTTACTTGTAAAAAAGCTTTAATTTACGACTCATGAACATTTTGAGCTGTACTATCGGTTCTGGCTGCAGGGATGGGAATGTCGATCTGTTAGCCTTGTTCACCGCTTTGATCCAGACTGAGATAAATATCTCGACAGTGGGTGGATGGATTGCCACGAAATGACCATAAATCTTAATTGACTTTTGTGATCCCCTAACCTTTCCTCCGGTGCCAACGGGTCCGTTGACATTTTGGGTGCAAATTGAAATATCTCACTAAATATTGGATGGTTCGCTATGAAACTGGAAAGTAAAGAAGTACAGGTATTCACGTGGCCAACCCTCAACTTTTTTCTCAAACATCTGTTCAAAATGTCCAGTTTATCGGCTGCTTTTGTTTTGACCAAATACCTATAAACAAAGGACATTCCCATCAATCTCAGTACTTTGTGTTTAGTGATAATTAGCAATAGTTATGGGAACTTAGGCTCTTTGAACAGAGTCAGCCCTTATGCCTCCGTTCTTTTTTAAAAGAATGACTCATCATTATTTTTCATAGGAGGCAAGGTTTATGTGTAAAATAATCTCTAGTATAATGATGTGATGGATGAGAATCAATCAAGTCGTCCCATCATCTTTTTGCATGTGAGGATGGGTTTTAACTGCACTAAATTACTTAAACTGCTAAATATCACGTACATTTTCTGCACTGTAATTTGTACATTTTATCTCAACTACACGACTGAATGTGACTGCCTCTTGCACAGTTGTGATGCTCCCTTGAGCCGTTTTCAGACATGACCTGCGGATAAAGTCCGGAGAATTGGGTCCAGACTTTACCCGCTCTCTGAAAGTGCCTCAGTGGTGGTTCCCTCTACAGTAGATCACACTCTGCCACGATGACACACACACTCAGGATGAAAACAATACGAGCCACGCTGTCGCGCCGGGTAAATATGTGTGACAAAAAGGAAGAACTGCCGCGGCATAAGCTCAAGGCTAAGTTGATGCAAACAGCTGAAAACTGAATACGTTTTTTTCAGAAGCATTTTCAAGATGAATGTTGTCTTTATCCCGTACTTTGTGCATACCACTTTATTTAAAGAAGGTCTTTGAAGTGTCTGAATGAAAAGGTTATAACTTATATACGAATGCAGTGGCAGCCGCTCTGTAACCGACACAGCTTTTTAGGTTTTGATTCAGTGTCAAACCCCTGTGACTGGAAGGCCTTAAATTTGATGCATTACTGGGCATTGGAAGGTTGTAAAACATCTACCTGTCTCTGGAGGAAGCCAAACCAGTCCTTCAAATGTACTGAAATGTGTTGTTCAGTACAAACCAAGTGTCCATGTCTGCAACGACACATTTTATACCCAACCGATAAATCCACCTTCAACAATGTGCCCGCAGAATACTCAGTTATAATCTTAGTGAAGCATAATGGGTCAATGTGAGGCTATGAACTTCCCTCATCTTAGCTTGTTGTTTAATGGATTATTTTCCACCAAACGTAGATAAGTGGAGACGCTTTGTCCATTTGATTCAACAGTCTATATGCACAACAACAACAACATGATTAAAACCACAGTGGCTCTGAGAACTCAACGTACTGCAACACATGCAAATGGAGAAAACATCTTTTGACATTTTGACAACACAGCAAAGAGAATATGCACTGAAAATACTCAAAACGCAACTTAACACTCACAGCACCAAATCCAACACAACTGAAGTGTTTCCGGGGGTACACTAAAGACAGGACGAAGCAGTTTGGTGTGCGGTAAAATAATTAATAACAAAAAACGGCTTACCAGTTTACGTGAGAGGATAAAAAAATTATCCAAAGTTCAAAACTCAGGCAGCAAAACAGGTACAAACTCAGGAACAGGTGCAAAGAACTAAATTGAGAGGAAACCTGAGGGAACGAAACAGATGAACTGACAGCGAAGACTGAGGAGCACAGACTAAATACAAATGGGAGGTTTGGATAATTGGGAACAGGTGAAACCCATTAGGGTGAGACAGACGATCACAGACATAAGGTAACCAGACGAGGAAGACGATGACTGTGTCTGAAATCCCTCACTCACTCACTAACCCATACTTTGCTATAGGGTCTTCTATATAGAGGACTATTTAGTGAGCTCAGCAAAAAGTGGACTATATAGAGTGATTAGTGAGTGATTTCGGACACGGCAGAGAAGTAAAACAAGCAAAGACACGCAGGGTATGAAACATCCGGGTAAAACAGGGAATAATCTATTTAAAATAATGGAAATTCAAATTCAAAAACAAGGCCAACAAGTCTTTCAGACCACTGAAAACTGGACTTCATTCCAAATCCTACGGTTAAGACTGAATGATGTGATTGATGTCTGTGCATGTAAAAGTGAGCTAATGGGTCGGGGTTTGTTTTCTGCAACAGCCAGACTACTTTTTTAGTTTCAAGATGATTATTTCTTGGATCGATATTTTTTTAGCCAGAAGCAGCGACGGTGAGCTGAGCCACACGTCTGCACGAGCTTCTGTAGCAATGAAACTTTTGCTCAAGGCTGCAGCTAAACCCTGAAATCTTGCTGTTTCAGTTTTACCGAACAAACTCGCTGGTGATGCAGGGCAGTCGGAGCCTCGGTTGGTGTTGAGGTGGCTGCGTCGGGTCGTAGCCGTGGAAAGAGACGGGGAGCTGCACCTGAACCTCATTAACTCTCTGTGGTTTTTTTTATTTTTATATTTGATGTCAGCAGTCAGAACAGCCTGATATGGGAAATCACTACGAGCTGTGGGAACAACACCTACTGAAAAAGCTGTCGAGTTTCATTATGGCCAAAGTGTCTGTTTGTATCATATCTTACAGGCTCCCGAACGGCAGAGACAAGTCTGTCCCTCGACTGCACTCTGCATAACTGAAGAGAACAAGCAGCTACATTGTAATAACTGTAAATATTATATTATCATACCTTTCAGAATACTACGAGTTCATATTTTATTGAAGGCGTGGGTTGCTCGCAGCTTACTCCGGGCCGATCCTCATTACAGCACGTAGCAACATTTTTTATAAATATCATAAATATTTGGACGGAAATGAATGAAACTCGCAGAATATAACCTTGTTTCAATGTAACTTATCTCATTATAAAAGTTTTTACAACAGTGCAGCATGAATTCATACTGCAACCCACGTATGAGGGTGTTTTTCATCCCTTAACATTCAGTTTTTCCCTTTTCAAAGAAGAATGATTTTTTTTTTCCGTGAACCTGTAACTCTTTGACTCTTGGGTTTGAGGCATGAGGCATTAATCATCTGTGGGTGAAAGGTTGGCCTCACCTCAACTCACCCGTCTCAAACACCTTCCAGATTCATTTTTCATGCATGCAATCGTTGTTATATAGGGAAAACGATTATTATTAGTGCTTCCAGGTGGGGATGTAAAGTTGGTCCCTTGCACGTTAATGATATGTCTGTGAGAGAAGAATATGAACAGTGGACTGGACGACATGACAGCTCCCAAAAGTGAGGCCAATCAGTTTTATACAGTGTTAGAGGCTGCTCACATGACAGAGGATGCTAACCATGCTAACCAGCTGATAGCTGAGCGTGTGCTGCACTCAGGGCTGCAGTACTTGACGACGCAAACGAGAATGAACAAACCAAGTGGCTGACAAATTTAGCCTATGCAGAAGTGCCAAAAACCGCAGTTCACTGACTGGCCACTTGAGGCTAGCTCCAAAAGTGAGTCAATGTACGAGTCAAAAGTGTGTCTTAGTACATTCTATGGGAAAAACCGTAGACGTATATAGATGGACGACATGACAGTTCCTCCCAAGTGCAGCAAAATCCTGTGAATCGCCCTCTGGTGGCTGGATGCAGTGCAGGTCCCAAACCCTGCCTCCTCCAAGTTAGTGGGTGGGACATGGCCCAAACTAAAAAGTAGATGTCTGAAAAAAAATGTTCACTAAGATGGGTTCTATCATTTCAAGTATTCATTTTCCAATAGGTTTAGTTTTAATTCGATATTTTATGCTATAAAAACGGGGGTGAAATGCTACGATTGACAGCTGAGACTGGCTCGTGATTGGTTGGACCTCAATACCGCGGCTCCGCACCACTGTGACTAATAAGCAGAGTGTACAAAGGATGTTTTAGCTCATGTTTGTACAACGAGAGGAAGTGGAAACGTGTTTTATGTACAGCTTATGATATAAACTATTTATAATAGTAATTGTCAGGTCTGATGATCTAATCTAATCTCTCGCTGTGGTGATCCTGAAAGACAAAAAGGGGGTTCATATTTAATAGTTTATTGTCCCTGTGTAATTATAATGTATTGTTCTTGTTCTATTGTGAACCACTGACTGTCAGATCATGGAGGATGAGCTTGTCTATAACTTCACCACCTGACAAGAGTTCCCATCCCTGCACGACCAGCTCTAATTAAATTGCTCCAGGATCACCTCCATCCTGCTCCTTCATGAAATATTAGGTATTTTAATGATGCACGTGTACACAAACAATCCCCCACACACACACACACATGAGCGTACGTACACTTTTAATGACAGCCGAGCACTAGCAGTCCTTTTAATATTCATGACTTTTACATAACCTTTATGTAACTATGGGACATGTGTACACGATTCGACGTGCATGTGCGTGCCCCATGCGAGTGTGAGCGTGTGTGTACTTTGGGTCTTTTCTCTGTAGTTTCCCTCATTATGAGAAAGCCCTTTAATGTTTGTCTCCCAGTGGAGAGGAGAGGGGAGTGTGAAACTGTTATTGCAGAGAGAGAGAGAAATCTAAGGGAGGGAGCCAGACAGACAGTCCTGCTCATGTGGTATGATCTCTCAGATGATGACACCCATATTTGCCTCGCTGGCATCTGCGGGGGCACCTACGCTCATGCATGCGTGTGCGGGGCTCGTCTGTCTGCCAGTGTGACCTCAGCAATAAACTTGCCAATGATGGCGAAGAATGTGATTGGGGTGTTTTGCTTAAGAGGATAATGTGGGTTTGGGGGGGGGGGTAGATGAGAAGGTGAGAGGAGAGGCATGGTGGGAGGGTTTTTGGGCTGAGAGATAAGAGGAGAAAAGAGGGAGCAGAGAGGTGCAGGACGGGGGAATAAGAGAGGCTGAGGAGAGATGATGGCAGGCAAGGAAAAGGCCAAGTCTGCTCCCATCAGACTCGAACTGTACATAAGAGTGACTGGAGAGCCCTCAGGATTGTGTGTGTGTGTGTGTGTGTGTGTGTTTCTGTGTGTGTGCAGGGGGTGGTATATATGCGTTTGTGTATGTGTGTGTCAGGGCATGCTCTGTTGGCCACTGATAACCCCACAGCAGAACTGTCACAGTCACGCTTTCACTCAAAGTCACAGAATTTTGGGCACAAACTGTGTGAGTGTGTGTGTGTGTGTGCACGCGCATGCAAGTGTCTGAGTGTGTGCTTGTGTCCATCTGCCTCTCCCGGTCGCTGTCTGCCTGCCTCAGCATCAGTCTCTCGCTCTATTCCCTGATACCTCTCCACTATCAGAGGCCACGATTAAAAACGCCTCAGTGGCCGTGCGGACAGGCCGCAGATCGGGGAGGAAACTCGGAGAACGCTGTTGCAGAATAACAGGAGCCTCGTGGCCATTACTCCTGCACTGTAGCTGAGCAGCCAGCTGGGGTGCCAGGAGGCGCCTTGGTGGGCTGCCGCTGAAGCAAAACAGAGAACAGAAAAGAAGAAGTTGGTAGTTGCTTTGTTACTCGCCAAGGGCTTCTCAAATTGGGACCCAAATTTAACTCGCTGGAAGATAAAAGGGAAAAGATAACAGAGATATATCGCCACTTGTGCTTTTTATATGTTTATATTTTTAGAAAGGAGGCACTCTCCTCCGTGTTTTCAATGAGTTTGATAACTCCAGGCAAAGGGAAACTGTGTAAATGACATAGGCTAATAAAAAAAAACACTCTACCAGCTGTCAGAGGTGCTCATTAAAATATTTTTTTCTCCGCCAGTGCCTGAGGGCAGATTTGACACAGTTTGCAATTTTTGAATTCACAAATATTATTAGCGATAAATATTAACAGTTAGGTTTGACAGCTCTTCACTTCTTAATGATTTGTATTCTGCTGTTTTGACTGATGTCTAATAATTATTGCATTGGGGGTTTTTGGGATGGTATCACATTATCATTCTAAAAAAGTGTAAATTAGTTATTGAAGTTTGATCTGATGTGATGCATACTAATGGCATAGAAGTTTGTTAGTATGGCTGCAAAAACTTAAAGTCAAAGACTTCGATCATCACACTGTCTCTCAGTTTACATTTGGGGACACTTTGACCCCAGAAGTGGCTGCAGAGTGAGCGCTCCCCGCTTCCACACCGCTCTCCGGGATGAAATCCTTCCACTACGTTGTCAAGTTGTCCTGTCCGCATGGGGAAGATGTCTGTGACGGGTAGAGGCAGCTGCTGACCCGGACCCAGGGTGAGGCTGACAGAGCAACTTAACACGATATTGTCACTGGCTTTTGTTGGATATCTGTGTCAGAGGGAAAATGTTGTCACTTGTTACTATGTTAGGAGAATGTCCCCCTGAACCTCCTGTCAAACCTCATTCAAACATCTGGCAGTTCCATAAAAAACCTTTCTTGATAGTCTTACTAGAAATAAAGGACCAAATTGTTAAATATTAGTACTGAGCAGCCAAATATGAAAAAATTCTAAGTCCTTTAGTTTAGTTGAAATGGAAAACATTCATTTCACACACAATATAAATCTGTCAAGGATGAAACAAGACAGACTTACACTTATGTTTCATTGTGGACTTATTTCTTTATTTTCTAATATATTTAACCTCGACTTATCCTGGAAACGTCACCAGAACATCTGGATCACCCCTGGCAGGTGGCTGCAGTACGGGTCATAAACCCCTCCTCCTCCATGTAAGCAGATGAGACATGCCCCAAACTAAAAAAGCCAGAGCCCAATCATTGTTTTACAAAGATGGTTTCACACAGATGTTAGTTAAATTTTCAAGTAAGTTTGTTTTAAATTGCTAAGACGGGGTCAAATGTCAAGATTGACAGCTGAGATTGATTTGCGATTGGTCAAGTATATACGACGATCACTGCTGCGTAGACTCTGACTACAAATGGTGTAAAAATCGTAAGACGGAATCGTCTGCGACAGGAATATTTTAGCCTCATTTTTGTGCAGTGGACGGAAGTGGAGACGCGTCGTCCATCTTTATATACAGCCTGTGCTCACAGGTACAATGCAAACATGCTAATGGGGATTAGCTTAGTATGGCAGTGAGCATGCTAACATTCGACACAAAACATGGTACACCTCTAAATCAAGATGTCTACATGGTAAATATTAAAACTGTTAAACCACCGCATATTAGCTTAATGGTTTTGAGCATGAGCGCAAAAATGTTAGCAGTTAACATGAAGACTTACAGATACACACGCACACTGAGCGACTAACTGTAACTGTTGTTGTAGCCCACTTGTCCTCCAGTCCTTCTGTCGTTGTGTGTTTTTTTCCTGTGTAATACATCATGTCATATCTCCTGTCATCCAACACTGAAGATGCCTCGCGCCTGTTTAAAATTCATGGTTTTCTGTCAGTCAAAAGTAATGCGGGCATAATTAGAAATCAAATAAGTCATTTGTCATCTTTTGGTTGTACTTGTTCTCTTCAAACTGTTTATAAATGGAGGAGTGCCGCTTTTGGAACTGATCGCGGGAAATCAATTTAAATTTGCTCAAAGTAACACGACATGTGGCACAGTAGCCTACAGTGCCACAGTAGCTCAGGTAAAGGTTTGATTTCATGTCCCGTGACCTTGCTAGTTTGTAGTGAATGAGGCAAAAACAAGGTCCTCAGATCACAAAAGATTGAGATTGAGCTTGATGTCTTCATCGCTGTCTGTGAATTTCATCTGTGAGAATCATTTTAAATAGAAAACAAAGCCTGGTAGCGTCGTTTAGCGAAACAATTAGTTTTTTTGTGTTGTGAAATGGTCTTTTCTTCATTTTGAGTACCTGCTCATCAACTAAATTTGTTTGTCAATTTGTCAATATCAAGATAGCATAATGAAGCAGTTTGTCTTCTTGAGAACAACAATTTTTAAAACATTGTCAGGCTTACCTTCAGTAATTAGAGTTTTGACAGCACACAAATGGAATAGGGCTGGAGAATCAAAGAGCTCGGTAAGATTCACACTTTGTTTCCATGTCTGTGTTTTATTGCCTTTCTGATTAATTTGCTTTTTTTATTGTCCTCTTGCATGGCTAAATTAATTCAAGGGAGCTGTTGGAATTTTACGTGCTTTACAGTCCAGAATCACAGTTTCTCAGACTAGGATTAGAGTTAGACATGATCACGAAAGCTCATATAATCTAGTTTATTTTCCTCTTGACAAACAGTAAATATGAAGCATATATGTGCTTCTGATTGGTCTCTCTTTTTTATAAATGAATCTGTAGTTTGGGGGGAAAGGTTTTAGTAAAAGGTTCTACCGATGTATTTTTTCAGCAACAATCTGATCATGCACTTTTTGTGTTGTACGAACAGTTGTCATTGTGCTTCCTGCCCTGGCGGGATTAGTAACACCAGTATTGGCATGAATCATAAATCATCTTCATTTCCAGAGTTGCCATTTTCTTTTGTGTTCTTAGGCTGGTTGACAAAACATCCTACTGTTTACTACAGTTTGCTGATTCCCAAACAGCCTGACAGCACAGAGACGGCAGCGGCAAAGCCTGATGAGCCGAACTGATTGTTAGGGAGCCGCATTTTTCAGTCATTGACAAATGTTCCGAGGTCAATTTAATGGATCGCAAGGACTCAACAGAGGCAAACCTTGTGCGCCTGTAACTTTGTGGGTTTGAATCTGGTGTCTGACCTTTCCTGCATGTTATCGTCTTTGTATTTCTACTTGTACTGCCTCTCCTCACACATATTCTGCCTCTTTCTGATGCTCACCAAGAAATACATTTTCATTATTTAACATTAACACCTTTTCCATTAATTCACCCATAGAATTTTCACCCTTACGCTAAATTTGTCAAGGCTTCTTTGTTTTCTGATTCTTCTTTGCCTTCTTCTCTGTTCCTACTATCAAATGCTTTTCGATGTCTCTGGCTCCATATATACACTTTTGTCCATTTGACAATTTTCAGCGATGTGATTGGAAGGAAGGTGTATTTCGAGTGAGAGTGTAGGAAGCAGGGAGTCAGGAGTCAAGACTAACAGAGGGTGAAATGTTTTTAGAAGTCCCATTTTTATCTCAGCTTCACAGTTTGTAGTTCTTCTTTCTCTGCCGCTTCATTGCTTTATACGAGAGCCAGGAGATATACTGTATCAATATTATATTGACAGAAGGAATGAGATCAGAAAACGTATGATTTTCGGTTATATAACTGAACTAGCTCATACTTGTTTTTATCTTAGGCTTAAAGTCTACAGTATAATTAAACATATTAGTTGATGTTGCATTTTAAACATCCAGAATTTAGTAATACTTAGTTAGTATTAATGAATAGTGATTAATGTAAGTATTCTAACTCATTTAGCTGTACCAACTTTTGGGGAAATATGAGGCTATTTGTGTACTTAATGTTCCGTTAGGTTCATCATCTAGTTGTTATTTGTGTCTATCAGCAGTTGGTTCTGAGCATTTAGTGTAAAGGAGGATTTTAAAAAACAGCTGCGTGTTGCAACCGTTGATAGGACGATATGATAGCTCAAAGAAATGAAGCCAAAACATCATGATCATCCCCTGGTGGCTGGCTGCAGTACAGGCTGTAAACCCCACCTCCTCCATGTTAGCAGATGAGACATGGACCATACAAAAACTAAAGGTACATGTCCAACACATTTTTGGAAATGTTAATCAGTAGAGGACCTGGATAATTCCCATTTTTTGATTCTATAGAGAAACCTTTTCTGAAGATGATTTTTCGTAGTGTAGAAACTTCCAGAAACACAGTGTCTGTTCTTAATTTCCTCCTGTCAGTGGTTGTTAGAGGTCTTATCTCCACCGCTCTGCTGTTTTCTGTTACACTTTAATTTTAGAGCATTCCCTACAGTGTGATACCTTTTCCTTTGTTTTGGCTGCTCTAAACGAAACCCGCTTGAAAGTGCCAACGTGTCAAACAGACTGCAAGGTGGTGTTTAGCTGGACAAGGACTTCCACCCACCTTATGCTGTTTCCTGTTGAAACAGTATTACTGCAGTGTCATGGCAGGTCAGGCTGATGTTGTCCACGCCGCACACTAACAACTGAAGCGCCGGGCACTGAGCCAACCGATGAATGCCAACCAACAGTGGAGGGAGCACTCAAGGATAAGAATCTCATCTCTCCACAGTCACCTTTAAGTGCCCAAATTCATACAAGAAACATGAGGTCCATCTCACCCTCTGCAGATTGGGGAGGCAATTCTCTTATCTGCAGCTGCAGGTTGAGAGTCGACGTCTGGCATGTTGTGTTCTCATGTGCCTCGCGTCATGGTTGGTGAGAGTTGGTTATCTGAGCACACCTTATAATTTTTGAACAAGTATCCCTATTTGGTATCTACAGTGAGGCTTTCTTTTGGTGGACATGACGTTTGAAAACTCTATTTAGAAAAGCTTTTTGTGTGACCTTAAACGAATCAGTCAATGATTTAAAAACCCAGTTTATCCATCCTCTTAAACATTTTTATTTATTCCATCTGAGCAAAGGTCTAAAGTGTCATTTTTAATTTGGGCGGTAATATAATTTATTCCCATGGCATGGTACGAACTTGCACAAACAGCATCTTGAACACCACCTGATGGCTAGCTGAAGTGGATGTTGTAAATCGTTTTAGCACACTGCCAGAAGGGTTGGTTTTAAAAGGTATTTGAGGTCATAAAAATGAGGCGAAACGTCATGATTGACAGCTGAGACTGACTGACGATTGGTCGAGTGCATATATTGGTGGGACCTTGCCACTTCGGCTCCATCCCCCAATCGCTACTGCACAGACTCTGACTCCAAATGTGCAAGATGGCAGCATTTGTATCCCGGATATTTTGGATTCATTCCTGGGTAGCGGGAGGAAGTGGAGATGCATCATCCATCTTTATATCCAGTGTATGTTTGCACATTGTAGTATATATGTCTCCACTTGTGGCAAAGAATAGCCAACAAACTGTATTGACATCTCTCAATTTACATTTACTCTCGAGGAAAAGGCATATGTACATATAGCCATTTCTTAGAAATATAACGTTCTTCAGTACACAGTCATTTCTAAGACTGGGTTTTTAGTTCTGTATTTGTTTCAACAATTTATATTGAGTCTAGGGAAGAAAAGAACTTAAAGCCTGAATGCTGGTGGTTACAGTCGATTCCCCAAGCTGCCAGTATTGTAGGTTGACTGCTCCTGAGTTCCTCTGGAGGTGTGTGAGTGTGTGTGTTTAAATAAAGTGCTGAAAACATTCTGCGGCTGTGAAAAATCGCTTCAAAGGGGCATTCAGCAAGGTTGACTCTGCTAAGATACGTCTTAAAGAAAACACTTTCCCTCTGTGATGGGTCTTGGTAGAGACGCATCCAAAGACGACAGCAGAGTCAATATGCATGGAAATTAGCAGAGCCCTGTTTAAGGGCTTCAATGCCAACACAGAGGGGATGTTATAAAAAACAACCCCCCTGAATATCATTGTTCTGGGACACATCACTCGTCATGGCTCCCAGCAAGCCTCGGAAAAAAGAACAGGAACAACAACAATACAAACACAGACGGAGGCACAGATGCAGACAGATACATGTATAATGCCCTACATAAAACCCTGCTCACAACAGAACATTTTTATCCAATTACAGCTTAGCAACCGTAACTGCACATTTAAAAACCGTCAAAAAAAAAAATGGAGCAAAAGTGTAAGAAATGGATTAGACATCATAGGTGTAGTGCTGCTGGGGTGCACAGGAATGTTGCTTTGCCACTTTCTTTCTCAAGTGAGGAGAATATTTACGATTCGCTTAATCCAGTTAAAACTTTAACGCACTTCAAGAGCCAAACATCGCAAAAAGAGAGAATTAGCCAATAAATGCAAAAGGAAAGGTCAAAGTAACCATTTTGACATCTTAGGTGTATAGATTGATTCACAACGTCAATTCATGCATTGAGTAACAAACAAGAAAATGTTTCATGTCTTAAAAGATCCCGGTAGCTGCTGGTAGCTTTGGAGAAACAGTAACATTTATTTTATCGTTTACTCATAAGACAACAAAAGATCCTGTAAGTCACACACTCCTCTGATGGTTTCTTCACTTGTGCCAAGCCTGTTAAGCTTGTGCAAGATCCATAATGTCTGCTGGAAATGAAAAGGTTGCTTAGCTACGTCTTCACAGCGAAGTCTACTAGACGAGCTCGACCTCTGCCTGCACTGCAACTTTTCCCTCAGAATGGATCAGCTTCATTTGTTCGACACAAGTAAATGAAATCATCCATAATACAAACCCATATGCTGCTTAATGCTACGCTACGACATGTGATATCGTCCGACTGTAATATTCGCAGCATAATTAAACTATTCATGAAGTCGGTCTCACATTTGATTGGGTGCTGTTATAGTCGTCTTATGTAAGTAAACTTTTCTCTGTAGGAACAATGGAACTTTGAAGTGAGCCACAATATAACCGTGCATGTGCTTGAGTGGACGCATGGCCAAGTGTCAGAGAGCTCCCGTACAAAACAATACACCACTGTGTTTCTGTTGTAATGGAAACTGATGTTAATATGTCCAGAATGTATACCTCATACATTCTGGACATATTAACATCAAGGTTAACGCCTCTTGCCGTGTTAAGGAGAGTAAAAATAATTCCTATATAAGCCCATTTAATGGGTTCTTCCTTGAGTCATGTCCCTACTCCTCCACAAAATTCCATGATAATCTGTAGTTTGACAAATCCTGCTGACAGACAAACAGCAATGAACTTAATCTCCTTGGCAGAGGCAACAATTCTTGTGTTGGATTACGTTACGACAAACGTTAGGGACCCTTTTGTCGGGTTGATGGCTTCAAGCATTAGCTGGAAACGGATTTTTAAGCATCTCATATGCTTTTAGGATTCGCAAGGTTAACTGGCTACTAGCTAGCTATAGAGCATAGAAAAATAGCTCGTGACAGTTACTGACAACCACAACTTTTGTGCTAACATCCAATGCTAGCTGTCCATGCAATGCTAAAGGTAAGTGCAAGGGAAATGAACTCCACAACCAAACAAACACATGTGACCCGACAGTGTTTAGACTGAAAATGTGTCTTTAAAACAGCTTATGGGTCATACTAGACCCCAATGACCTCAGTGTGCATGGAGGCAATACAATTCTTGGGGTTCAAGAAGAGCACAGACGTGCATTCAGTTCACAATTAAATATTTATATTGGGAGGACTAGAATGGAGGAACTAAGGAAAAAGATAGACGATTGTAAGTAAGAGCAAATCATTTTTATTTCGTAATCTTTATAAAAGCTAAAATAACTGAAATACTGAGACCACAGTGAAACAACCCATAAATAGCACACAAATAGCAGGGACTATTATGTAGGCAGCGTACTTACCACTTACCTAAAACAAGGAAAAGAGTGAGACTCAGTTGGTTCAGGGTCACAAAATATTTTTAAAAAAATCACTACAATTATTAAAAGTCGAACAGTCCCATCAGGAATGTGATGCCTGAGACGTCGTACCAACAGTATAAAATACAGAAACCAGTGGCCAGACAACACTGGTATAGGCAAAGCAGCAGTTTGGCACTTGATCTGCGAAGAGGGGGGTTGACGAGGTCAGTCATCAAATTGCAACCAAATACATTAGAGGGGATCACCCTTTATGTTGCTATTAAACATTACCTTGGTCAATATGAGGCCCTACTTTACAGCGACGATGGATGGACGACTCTGTACTGTGGCTCAAACAGAGGAGAGGCGAACCCTGAATCTTCTCCTCTCGAGCATTGGGCCACAGAAATCTGGCTCGAGACACAGCCACACAACTGAATGTACAAGAAACCTCATTAGATTTCAAGCCGAAAAATAAAACCCATCTCTTTCTCCCAGTCTTCCTTACCTGCACAAACAGAGCCGTCACCATCTACCAGGCTTCAGACAAAGAAGCAGTAATTGCCAGCACCTGTCCTTATAAAGGCGTGGAGCTCTCCCATCCCACCCACCAGGGCGGTGCTCTAACTCCGAGCTGTCAGCCCTCACACAACTTTCTACACCCCCTCTCCTTGGGCTAATTTTGACGTTTTATGTCCTCGACATTAGCTAGCAGTGTTCCTTTCCAGGATATTTGGCTTCCTTTCTGAATAGTGGGAGGAAGTGGAGATGCGTCGTCCATCTTTACGTAGTCTATGGGCAGGACCTGTGCGTTGATATTATTTGATTGGCTTGCACCTGTCACTTGAAAGGTTCGGTGTTTTCTCAACTTTTTAGCAAAAAAAAAGCGAAAAACAACGGAGCCACATCGCAGTTCGCCATCACATTATTCAAAGTGAATGAGCAGCGTTTCCGTTGAAACACAAGCTCGTGAGCTGTGCCCTGTTGTCGTTCCAGCCGACATGATTCACAGCCATCAGCTAAAAAGGAGAAGCCTGCTTTTGTTTACTTCTGTGTGAAATTGGAGGACCAATTGTTTTTTTAAAAATCACAGCAAATTTCAGACGGTAAACCTGCTTCCATTACCATATGTGCGTTGCCAAAGCAGGCAGCCAGACAGGTGTAGGAACCTCTCATCCTTTCATGCATCAAGCCGTCCCCTTCTGTCTCCTCTCCCCGAGCACTTCCCTCTGTCCCATTTCCCACCTCAGTCTCTCTCCCCTCGCTCTCTGCCAGCCAGGATACTGACAATAGCTTCAATAAAGATGAATAGAAATTGGCTGTGGCTGGATTCGGCTTCCCAAGACACACAATGGAAAGAGCGGCGCAGTAATTATTGCTCTGGATTCCAGCACACCGCTCAGCAAACTCATCTCTCCCATGTTGTTCCTTTCGCCCTGCCCTGTCTCTCTGTCGTTTTCCACCTGAGTTTCTCTTCCTCTCTTGTCAATATTTTTCTCTCTCTCCTCTCCTCCTCCTCCTCCTCCTCCTCCTCCTCCTCCTCAGTCTCTCTTCAGCTTCTCTTTCACTCTCTCCCTCCTTCTCTTTTTGGCTCCCTCCTTCTCAGCCTGTTTAACTCAGTACAGTCCATTATTGTTGTTTGCTAAAGTAGAACTACAATTTCACAGCTGAGGGGCCAGATCAGGTCTGGAGTCGTGATTAATAATCTGACGGTGAATAATGATTTCATCCTCCATATTCAGCTGTAGGTAATTATCCGCTGTGTAATTGTGGAATAGATTTGCTGATGAAAAACAGACTTATTCAAATGTGAGATAGGAACCGAAGCGCCTTGGGTGTGTCGAGGCATCCGTGAAGCTAAATTTACATGGGTTGCTTCCAAATATAGGCCCGGGAATAAGATTAGAACATTAGTGTGGGCGTCACTTGCAGCCTCTCTGGTCCCTAAGCCGCACCCGGGCTTGTTTCAGCCGCTGAAGTGAGGCGCGCTGCCTGTCTATCGTGCTCGTCGCAACTGTGATGAATGTGTCAAAAGAAGCGATGCGAGGCGTTTCATTCTCTTTGTCCTTGTATCTCTTCTTGTCCATAAAGATAATGGATTGCATTTATTTTCTCGATGGAAGAAGCGGGATCAAGAGGTGGCGGGCAAAGCGACAGAGACGGCGAGAGGAGATGGCGAGGAGGGGCTGCAGAAAATGAGCCTTCATCTTTTGTTGGTGTTTGCTTTGTTTTTGTTTTTTGTTTTTTTGGGGGGGGGTTGTGGATAATTTAATGGGTCTCAAAGCAGCCAGGCAGCGTACCAGGGGGCGGAAGACACTGAAAACACTGTAACTCACTTTCAAGGATTCAGGCGCACAAAGAGGAAACACTCGCTCCAGTGCAAGACCACACACACATTTAAGTCCTTGAAAAGCTTGTAACAAAACAGGATTCACAATTTGCATGCTTAACCAAGACGTCTTTATTTACAAGTGTGTTATGTGTGTGTGTTTGTATTTGCACAGCTTTGGTTATTTTGGATCTCGCTGAGGATGCTAACATGCACATTATACAGATGATCAAAACAAAGGTCACAACGCAGTTAATCCTGGTTTTCGTAATAGCCGTGCACTGTACAGTGTGTGTGTGTGTGTTAACATGGAGGTGGGTGTGTTTGCTCAGGTTTGGTTATTTTGGGTGTTGTCAACGTCGAAGTGAAATCATTTTACTGTAGGTGAAACTTTCTCTATCTGGTTGCCAGGCAACCAAAAGCCTTGAGTTGGTCCACAAAAGGCATATACACGTTTATCCAGATGAACACTTACACACCCATGCACACCACACACACAAATACACACACACACACACACACACATGAATGCACACACCTGCATGTTACTGTGGTAAACATTCGGCTCTAGTGGCAAATAAACAAGAGCTATCACCCCCGTCACAGTGTCCACTCTGAGGTTTGTTCTCACAGATCACATGCCAGAGCACACAGTGTGTGTGTGTGTGTGAGAGTGAGAGTGAGAGAGAGAAGGGGATTTGTAAAGTGGCATTGTTTAGACTGTTTAGATTGTTCTGCTTGAATCAACAATCCCCGTTTATATGCACACACAGCAGCCCACCATTATAGAAACACATACATGCAGACCCCCGAAGTACATGCTCCACATACGCATTCATAAACACACACACACACACACACACACACTTACGCAGACACAAACTAATGACAAGAAAATTCTCATCCCCATTCAGGCGGAGGAGACGGGCGTCAGGTAGAGTTTTATTTTTTTTCCTCCACATTTTCTCATGATGACAGGTGGGGTAATCGGCCATTAGATTAACACCAAACAGAGGAGGGGGTTTCGAGTCTAATGTAATGCTTTGTTGAAAGAAACCAGACGCTGCTCTCCTCCTGACTTAGGTGGGGTATTTTCTGCGGTATATGCCTGCACACACTTCACTCAAAATAAGGCCAATGATGATAGAATGAGGCAATCTCTGCTTTTAAGAGGGTGTGTGTGTGTGTGTGTGGTGTGTGGTGTGTGTGGTGTGAAAAGAGAAAGAAAAGAACATGGGCAAAGGAATTGAGATACAGAGTATGCATGTGGGGCTGAGTAGTGAAAGTGTGTGTGTGTGTGTGTGCGCGCGCGCGCTCATTAAAACAGAAGGAGAGAGAGAGTGGAAAAGAAGCATGGGAGGGAGAAGCCTCGGAGCCCGTCAGCAAGGATTTACTGATGAGGAAGTAAAGGGTCTCTCATCTCTCTCTTAAGACGTTCCCTCCTCAGCCTGCTCCTTCTCCTCACTGCCTGTTGTTAATTGCCATTGTTCAATGCTGTAAATTCCCTTTGTCAGCACAAACCCTGTGAAGACGGAGAGTTAAAATTCTGACCACTTTCAAAGAGAAATTTCGTTCTGTATTCCTGCTCGAGGTGGAATCGATGAATCCACAGCTCCTTCAGCCGCGGCTCGTTTTAAGTTGAAGCAGACAGTAAGACTGGGATGGCGCCCGTGCAACAGGTCACCCTGTACGACTACTAAGCAGCGCTAAGTGATGATGATTCGGAACAGCGTGCATTACCTAACCATCACCTAGTCGTGATGTTTACATTTTGCCTTCTGCTGCCAGGAGATGATAAAGTCAGAATTATATTTCAAGACTTCCAGGCTCCTGAATAAACGAGAAACCGTCCTCTCTGGAAAATGTGCAAAAATACAATGACAGAATATTAGAGTAAAGTTCGAAGCATGAAAGGAAAGGTTTTGTTTAGCCTGAACCATAATGTTCAACATGAAAGTTCACCTGCACTCTAAAGTGAGTTATTTTGACTTCACTCGGTTTGAGCGTCGCTGTGCAGAATGATGTTTGTTGGAAGTTTAATATTAGAAAAATGTTTTCACATTGATCTGCTGCAGGAAGGGAAGTTATGTGTTCACCACAAATCTACATCTAACATTACAACTTTCACAGGTACATATAGGAAACATCTAAGTGATGATATCGCTAAGTGATGATGATTCGGAGCAGCGTGCAATACCAACCATCACCTGACTCGAAAGAAATGTTTACTTTTTGCCTTCTGCTTTCAGGAATTGATCAAGTCAGAATTACATTTTAAGACTTCCAGGCTTCGGCGTTAACGAGAAAACCTTCCTCTCAGTAAAATATTGAAAAATACAACTACATGATATATTAGAGTAACTTCCAAAACATGAAAGGTAAGGTTTTGTGTATTAAAGTTCAACTGCACCCAAATTTTATTTTGTGACATCACATTTTCTTAAGGTACATACAGGAAAGACCTGCACATTTATATATTCTATTTCAATGAGGTTAAAATGAGAGGCAGACTTTTACTTGTCTTAAACGACATTACGCCCATGAGGACTTTGCTGCTACCAAATTTAGCTCCACGTTAGCTACAGCTAGCATTACCATACAAACAGCGGAGTCCACCGACTAGCGATTGTTGCAAATGAAAATACAACTATCATTTCCTACGACTAAATTTAAAGTGAGTTTAATAAACCAACATATGCTATCTACTTAGCCGGGTTGTGAGCTTGAATTGTTACTCATCTCAAATTTAAGATTCAGTGTTTATCAAAAATGGATTTCTTTGGCGATGTTGTGATAAAGCTAAAAAATACAGCAATCTCTGTACTGAGCACTTCCCACATGGTACACATCATTTCTGTTATTTTATTTTCCACAGTCTTGATAAGGGTGATATTCAAATTTATTATAATGTTTTCAATGTCAAATGAAAACTATTCAATAAAATAAATATTTTGTATTGTGTACCGACTGGGTTTTTCTACAAACCAGAGACATGTCGCTGTTATCAGGGGCAAGGCTCAAAACTGTGGGTCCCATAACAACTACTCACCAGCTGCTCAGACACCATATCTCCAATCCTTGACGTGCTCTAGGGCCCTTGTCCAGCCCTGGTTATCTCCACAGTCAACATTTCACACACACAAAAAAAGTATTTTAATTTTGGATGGGTGACGATGCATTGTTGACATTATCCAATCACTTTCTGGGAAGTATTCATGAGCCACAGAGATGGAAAAATAGATATAACTACAGAATGAGTCACCGAAATTGGATTTTTGCATAAGAGGTATGTGAAAACATTTTTCATTACACACTGTAACAGAAGTGGACATTAGAGTAACACACCTCCGTTGATAACAATGACAATGAGTGTTTGCAAACCAGATAGTGGCAGAAATTAAATGGGAGTCGGCTGTTTTTGTTTGCAGTTCGGTGCCGGCAGCAGATCAAGATGACTGAGTAAGCGAGCTCGTCAAGGCCGAGCCAAAGAATCCATATCAGGAGTGAAGGAGAGTAGTGGAAGACAGATCAATGTGCAAATAACCCAGTCTTACAAGAGCAAAGGAAAGGCAGCCATCTGCTCTCTGGTTGGAGGAGTTGTTTAAAAAAGAAAATAAAGGAAAAAGATCCAGCATCCTTATCTTGAGTCAGGGCTGAGAAATATCTGCGAAAAGCTGTTTTTGTTTTATGTCTCTGGCGCCTCACTGCTCCGCTGCTTATGCACTTTACTCTGAGGAGAGCACTCGTCATTTAGACGTCATTCTTTCTCCTTGGATTGTTAAAGGTTATGTCTCTGCAGTAGGAGCTGCTTTTGTTTGCATGGTGCAAAATGGACGTTAGTGTTTTGCATGCAAACTGCCCACTTCCTCTAGTCAAACTCCTGCTGCTGCTGAGCTCAAAACACTGTTGTGCTCTTTTAATTGCCCAAAGGAAGTATAAAAACTGACATTTACTTGCACTAAAAGGTAATGGATTATCATAACTGAAAGACGGTGATTATATTTGACTTGAGGACATTTTTTCCTCTTAAAAACACAGCAGACAAATCCTGGTAGAAGCAACACCACCTTACCAATGTCACATTTTAACAAGCCTTTGTAAATAAAGTGGAGGCAGGTTGAAGAAGATTCTTATTCTTAGAGACGATTGTTATGCACAAAAGGGAGTTCAACTCGATATTTGAGAAAGTGCACCAAGGCTTTCTGTTTTTGCTTCTTTCTTAGTTTCTTTTCTCGGCCTCAAAGGTTATTTCTCCATCCAGCTCTCTCTTCTTGGCCACCACGAACAATGATGTGCTGTGCAGCAGGCAGACAGACAGACAGGGAGAGACAGATTACCAGACAGATAGATCAGGAGGTGGTTGAATCATTCTATGCGGCGAATCACAGCAGTTACAACTTGTGATCACAGAAGGAACAAGAGGCAGGAAGACGCAGGGAGAGTGACAGACGTGTAGAGAGAGAGGGAAGTGAAAACAGGTGAGGAGGTGCAGTCGTAAGTAAGAATAGAGAAGAGGCGGGAATCGATGTTCCCCATGCAATCTATAGAACTCTCAATTATCCTTGTGCAGCCTGTCGACAGCGGCTCTTGAAGAGATGAAGAAGGAAGCCAGAGGCGGCGGAGGAAACGTCAGCGCGAGGTGGAACGGTGATGGCGAACTCTTGTGTTGCGATGCAAATTTACTGTCCTGTTTGTCTGGCGGGCGCCGGCTGCAGAGGACGAAAACACAACACTCGGGAGCGGAGGAAGCAGATAGAGGGAAACAGTGACAGAATGGAAATGAGACAGAAAGAGAGAAAACGAGAGAGGGGAACAAAGGAAGGGAGGGAAAAGAGATAAAATAAAAGAGAGAGAGGCAAAGACAGCAGACAGCGGGAAAGGGGACGGATGATTTGAATGAAGGGAAGTCAAAACAAAAGGGGGAAAATAACAAGAGATGATGTGAAGAAAACAAAAGGGAAAGGGCTGAATAAATTCAATAGAAACCTTCCACTTACAGCAGCTGACTTCCTCCGAGAAAATCAATGCAGACTGTGGCCAGAGTCCCCACAGGCCACAGGGAAAAGTTCCACTCTGCATGAGCATTTTCACGCTCACCACACACGGTGGCTACACTACACCTGTGAGGACGCTCTATTGGCTCAACTCTCATTCACTAAATTCTAAGACCTAAATGTCTCATGTCCAACAGATCTAACAGCCGCGTCAAATACGAAGCTCCACGGCCGTGACCCCCCTCTTCCAGGCAGGTTATGTTTTCACCCCTGTGTGTGTGTGTGTGTGTGTCAGCAGGGTCACGCAAGAACTACAGATTTCCACAAAACATTGGTGAAAGGATGGGACAATCAAGAAAGAATAACATTGTGGTGAGGATCCGGACAAATGCCATTTTAAGACGAGACTCTGGGAGATGTCTGACAATTGGGTTCGGGCTCTGCCTTTTATAAATATAGAACGCTGCTGGAGATTCCTTGGCAGGCGAGGGTGGCGCAGCATGCTGGAGACATGCAGGACATAAGGTATGCAGAGATCTTGTGTTTTTGTCTGTAGCACACTGCACCCCAGAAACTCTCGGATCTGCGTTTGGGTCTTCAACATGAATGACACCTCTTTTTTTATCTCCTCTGAGATATTTGTGTTCTTTTTTTTTTTTCTGTTTTGCTTCCGTTGTGTGTTAGAAACGTCATCAATGCTCCCACTCCTGGTGAGTCTCCTGCTGTTTTCTCCCACTGCTTCACTCAGAGATTTTACTCTGGGGCTGGCGGGAGAAACTCCGGAGAAAGTCCACAGCAACTGACTCTGGCATCGCGTTCTCACACACAGCCCCTCCGGATAATTTCAGGAGATTATCTGGAGTTCAGTGTGTTTCTTAAAGCAGCAAAAGAGGCAGATCCAGCAATGTTAAAATCACTTTTTTCATTGCAAGATAAGAAACTTGATGAATTTTAATAATTACATAAAGTAATTCCCATTGAGTGTTTGCAATTTGGTGCGGATCCACATTAAAAAACAGATCTAGCAGATTGAAATGTGGCTTTTAGCCGCCGTGTGGTAACAGATAGAGATAGAAACATGTAATTATCACCAATGTGTGGATTCATTTGGGAATCAACAGTCTATATATATCTTTAATAGTTGTAGAACTATGTCCAAACTAACATGACTTATTTGATGCAGAATTAAAGGGGACTGTTGATGGCCTAGTACCCACTGCCATCCAAGTTTTATCCGTTTGGGACTAAAGAAAATATGGTTTGAAGAAAAGCAGCTACATTTTAACACGTGACATGGGAAAGGCTGTAAATGACAGCTTTTTGTTAAATGTTGTGAGAAATATCGTGATGTGAAATGAATGCAGTCTTAAGGCTTGTTGATGACTCATTTTAATCAATGGGAGACGGTCTACCTGCTCCAATCTCCAGGGACGGCTGGCTCTCCCAACTCAGTGGTGGGTCACTGGGAGAGAGATCCACCAGATCAATAGATCACTTACACTCAGAGGGAGAGGAGCACAACCAATCCATGAATCTCTTGAGTGTGTGTGTGTGTGTGTGTGTGTGTGTGTGTGTGTGTGTGTGTGTGCACGTAGAGTATGTGGAGAAGAGAAGATTTGTGGCACTAAGAGCTCGTCTGGGTCCACGAGACCAATTTCTCTTTAAAGAAACTTCATCATCCTCCCTCGGTGCCTTCGATTGTGTGTGTGTGTGTGTGTGTGTGTCTGCATGTGCGTGAGTTAGCCCTCATACAGTATGAATGTGTGCTCGTGTTTGATAATTGGGTGTAAACAACAGTGAGACAGTAATTAGGGATCTGCCATTTCCCTTCTCTTCTCGGGTGCATTGTCTTTAAAGGTGCCAATGATTAAGATTGATGTGCCTTTTATTAAGTGTGTGTGTGTGTGTGTGTGTGATAAAAGGTTATTGTATTTGGACTCAAGCTGTGCTGCATTGAAAGGGGGCTGTACTGAGTCATTATGGTCAGAAAGACATCCATTGATCAAACTGTCAAGTATCTATGTGTGTGTGTGTGTGTGTGTGTGTGCATGCGTGTACGTGTGCTTGTGTATGTATGTGTGTGTATGTGGGGTTGGGTGTGTGTGTGCTCTCGCCTGATAAGCTAATTGCCCCTCGGCCAATGGAAATACACAGTTTAATGACTTGGAAACATCAAGTCAATTAGCACATATAACAACAAGCAACGATATAGTTATTCATTTACACATTTGCCCTCATCAAACATGTTATGCTGCTCAGAGGAACATGGATGCACACACACACACTTACTGCTGATGCTGTATCGCTTTACTTCGTGCAAACTTGTGCAAGGCGGCTGAAAATGAGGCTACAAAATGTGAAGAGAGCTGAGAGGTGGTGATACCTCAGGGAGCTGATTTACAGAGCAGGCGTGTGTTTCACGTTAAGACTCACACACACACACACACACACACACACACACACATGTGCAAGGCACAGATACATAGAGACACAGATGCTTGCCATCACAATAATTTATTCATGCTAAAAAAAGGAGATTCAGCTTCTGAATCCCTCCATCAACACAATGCCTGTAAACGTTAACACACACATGAACACATCCAAGCAGTACATGTCCAAATGCACATGTTCACACACACACACACACACACACACACACACACACAAACAGATCATGCGGATCACACTCAGAGAGGTATCTGCAATAAAATGGGATTAACTGTGGCTGCAGTTAATCCTGTTTGTTTGGCTGTTTTTTTAAGTCATTTTTTTTTTTCTGCACCACATTCACAAAAAGCTCAGGAGTTGAAACCTAAATCTGTCAATTTCCCCTTTTCCCCGGGAGAGTGGGCGACCACTTTCACTGCACCTCGCACGCGAACACGTTAGGAATCTGGAGAGGCATTTTATCAGCGCCGCGATCTCACCTCCACATCCATCCAAACGGAGATTGTGATCTAATGTAGCTGAGAACATAAGTAATTCCATAAATATTTTCAATGCTCTGGCAGCCTCAAGGTAAAAAGCTGGAGACTGCAAATTCTGGTTCAGCTCCCCGGGTCGGCTCATGGAAAGCATGCACTGGAAAAATGAATGAGAAAGGCAGTTAGCACTCACATGCTCCAGTGGAGCCGCTCAGCAGTCGACAGTAGCCGACAGGGCTTCCTCTCCCAGGTGCGAATGTTTGTAGAAGCAACAATATTCAAGGTGGAGAATTGAACGTGTGCAAATCCAACGGCTGTCCATCGCGGTACAGCGAGCAGTACTCACTCTAACTTGAGATCTGTTTGTGTAGGCAAACACAAAACGCAGGTCAAATGCATGCATACACAAATAAACATATTCTTACTCTCGCCAGCTGCTTTCAGACATTGCATTGAAATCTGGGCTGTATGTGAATGTCTAAGTTAGCTGCTCAGAACAACTGTTCCTGCTTATGTGAGAATGCAGCAGTTAAAAAAAACAGCAAGTGGCCATGTTGATGTTTCTAATATGCGAAAGTGAAAGAAACAAAAAGAATACAAATATCTCAGGATGAACAAGAGGTGCCCTGCAATTAATGGAGCCGACGAAGATGTCAACTAAACAGGATGACTATTAGATTCGAGAGCTTTTGTTGATATGAGCCTCCGCTAAAGTTGAGCTGCTGAAAACGATAATACGTGATTTCCGCAGTGGCACATCCCGCCCCCTGAATGTTCTACCAAGGCTCCACCCCTCGCCTGAAGGATGTTTTCCTGTTGTTGTGATCACGTCTGACTCCGACAATCTCCTGCTGTGTTCTACATACGGGGAATGTGAAGTCAAGGGAAAATTTCCAGACCCAATTTTCGGGACATTTTCCTGTTGTTAACATGTATGTTTTGGGATCAGCTTTGTTCATATGTGAAAGGCAAACTCCGGACAATGTCCAGACACAGAGTTCATGTCTGAAAACAGCTTTAGTTGTGTCAGACACTTTAGGTTTAATGAGCTGAGGTATTGAAATGTTGTCTTTTGAAACCTCCCCAATACAACGAGGATGATTGTGATTTTGTTTGTTTTCCTCGAGGACAATTTATTTCACGTGTCCATTCTTTTCTAATAGTTTCTGAAAAGCACCGTGTAAATTCACACTAATTGGTCCTCATCTTTCACGCTTCTCTGCACTTCCATTAGAGCAGTCACCCGACCCAGAACCCTGCAGAAACTGTGTCCGCCCCCCGACCACCTAAATTACTTACATCAAAAGGAAAACGGAGGAGGAGTTATATATCAAAATCTAATTAAGATTAAGACAACCACTACAGCATGTGTCGATACAATGGAGGAGAGTTATATCTCAGCTTAACTCCCACACATGATCCTGATAGTGCAGCAGCCTCAGTGCGTACCACACTGGATGCTGTCGCTGGTGAATCAGAGGACGTCAGCTCTGTGGTTCAAGGCACAAACATGTCACCCAGCCCGGAAAGAAAGCCCTCCGTAGTGTCAGAAGTAATTATTCATCGTTAATAGAGGAAAACTAAGATCAAACCCAGGTTTCTTTTCATCCAGGCTCTATTGAGCCAAATATTTCCATTAAGTCTCAGTAACAATGACGTCATGAGCTTTTTTACAAATAGAATAAAAACCGTCAGAGAAAAGAGTTAATCATGTCCTTCCCCCGACTGGCACAGATGTTGTGTCCGGCACAGTAACCTCAGATTCAACCGTGACACCTGATATTTATAACGTCTTCTGTTTTGATCTTTCTGAGCTTATTTGAATAGTTTCTTCATCCAAACCATCAGCTTGTCTTTTAGACCCTGTTCCATCTCGACTGTTCAAGGATATTTTACCTTTAATTAACACTTCCATATTAGATCTGATCAATGTATCTTTATTAACAGGCTACGTGCCGCAGGTTTTTAAGGCTGCAGTAATTAAACCTCTGCTTAAAAAGCCAACTCTTGACCCAGATGTCTCAGCCAGCTATCGACCTACATCCAACCTCGCCTTCGTTTCTGAAATCCTCGAAAAAGCTGTTGCAAACCAATTATGTGATTATTTGCCCAGGAACGGTGCGTTTGAAGATTTTCCGTCAGGATTTAGAGAACATCACAGCACAGAAACAGCACTGGTGTGTTACCAATGATGTTCCCATGGTGAGAGATGCAGCACAAAGGACACATAATTAACCATGCCACATTGTTGGTGGATTCTGAATTTGCTCCCGGGCGTTAGAGGGAAAACATCACACATGCAAATACAGATTAAAACGAACACATTTGCATGTGGTCATGGGGTGCGTGTCACTTCTTTTAAAACCATGGATCTTCGATTTTGAATCCAAACTCTCCACATATGCTTCCCGCTGCTCCGGTCCCCCTGTTCTGTTTGACCTGATTTATCTGTCTAACTTCTGGCTGGTTAAGCCTTGCAGCTTCCTCTATGATCTTGTCTAAATTTACATCCCTCTACATGCCCCTCTTATCGTGGCTGAGGAGAAGTTCTCATCGCTGCTGATGAAAGAGTGAGAGGTCGATAAAATGCAAAGCAGGCGCTCAAATGCCTCCTTTGCATCACGCGCCGCTCTGTCTTTGTGGCCCCCAGCTCCAAACACCACCAGGATGGTCTGAAGGCAACACTCCCATGAAAATCAATGGTCAGACGGCATTGCTTCTTGAAAGTGTGAGAACATTTCAGAAACAAAATAAGGGGAGAGGGGCGGGGGGGTTGGTGTGTAATAGCGTTTAAGTTCAACTTCAATACCGACAGCAGGGAAAATACATGTGTGTGTCTGTGTGTGGCGAAAAAACAAACCTGATGGAGCAGAAAGACCAGAGACATTTGTCCTTTAACATCCTCGATACTTTTAAGATGTATGAAACATGCTGGTCAGCATAAATCAGTGTCAGGTTCAATGTACAACGCAGAGTACAATGCAACAGTGAGTGTCAGCTGAGATGACGGCGCAGCTCTTTCTTTCAGATCCAACAGCACTGCAGAAAGAAAACTGCAGGTTTCACATGCTTAAAGGAAAAAGTGCTGTAGTCACAAATGTTTTGATTTGTTTCGATTGGATGTTCTCCTTATTAGAGCTAAACTACACTTACCATATTTCTATTAACAATCAGTAATGATTGGATGGTTCTACTTGTAGTGATCAACGCCGGACTACAATATCCCTTAGCTTTTGTATTTTAGCATCGTTTAGCTAACTCTTTCATTGTTGTTAACATGTTAATTAAAGAAACACTATATAACTTTTACAGAGCAACAGCGCCCTCTGCAGCCACACATGATGATAAATTCTGTTGGGCTCCGTGTCTGAGCAATTAAGTGGGTTTCATGTAGCGAAAAAATGAAGCCAATCGTTATTGAGTGGTGGATATTACCCATGATCCTTAGCTTCCTGAACCAGACGAGCTGCTGCTGTTACAAATACACCAAACTCTGCTTAGAATTCTTCATATTTCAAATGTTTCCTGGCTTAATATTGGAGATAAACTTTGTTCGACATTACTCTTGAACTTGCTGGATCTGATTCTGGCAATTTAGGCTGCGAACACTGAGGTCTTATGGAGTACAGGGGGCGCTCCTGAAGACCTTTTTTGATTCTGTTGTGGTATCGGCCATCTTCTTTGGAGTGGTTTGCTGGGTCCGCCGCATTTCAACTGGTCCCAGGAAAAGACTGGACAGACCGATTAGAAGGACCAGCTCAGTCCTGCGATAGCCGCTTGACTCAGTGGAGGTGGTGGGACAGAGGAGGATGATGGCGAAGCTGTCTCTGATGGACAGCCAGTCCCACCCCCTGCAGGACACCGTCACAGCACTTGGCAGCTCCTTCAGGGACCGACTGATCCACCTTAAGTGTCTGAAGGAGAGGTATCGCAGGTCGTTCTTTCCTCCTGCAGTAGTGAGACTGTACAACCAGTGAAGCATGCACCTTTAATGGACTTCTGCACTTTAACCCAGGTTCACTTTTTAACTGCAATGTACATTTCTGTCTGTGAACCCCAATGGCTTGTATGCAATCATTTCACTGTAGATAAGTTCACACTGTTCATATTCTGTTTACACTGTATATAATCGTTTGTATTCCATTTATATTTTCTCCTTACATTTAAAAGTATTGCATGCTACTTATCATTACTTTGCTGATGTCTATTTTTGACTGCCCTCTTGCTGCTGTAATGCCGCTGTGGGACTAATAAAGGATTATCTTGTCTAATTTTATCTGTCGGTTCAAGAAGAAGAAGGTGTTCGGGTGGAAATGAAAGTGACACCATTCTCATATTACGAGTCAGTGTGTCATTAAACTAATTTTGAAGATGCTATTATAAGGTAAAAAAAAGTTTGGATGTACACTCAACACGCTCTCCACCCAGAGGTTTGTCTCCTGCCACCAGGGAGGAGCTACGCCTTCCTCAGGAGGGCCGGATCCAACAAATATGTGTGATCATTTGCTCCATCATCGGGCGCCATGGTGGTGCAGTGGTTTCCACTGTTGCCTCACCACAAGAAGTTTCTGGGTTAAGACCTGCCGGCAGACGAGGGCCTTTCTGTGTCACGTCTTTACCCTGTGTCTGTCCGGGCCGCTCCAGCTTCCTCCCGCAGTATAAAGAGGTTAATTGGAAACAATAAATTCCCCATAGGTGTGAGTGTGAATGGTTGTTTGTCTCTGTATGTCAGCGCTGTGATGGACTGGGGACCTGACCAAGGTGCACCACGCCTCTCACCCAATCTCAGCTGGGACTGGCTCCAGCCTGCCTGTGACCCTCAAATGATAAGTGGTGCAGATGAAGGTCTGATGGATGAATGGATGGATAGATGGATGGATAACAAGCTGTAGGTCACCTGGCTATTGCATCAACATTTTAACAAGGATGAAGAGTCCTGTTGTGTTTTCATATTTCATTGCAACTTCAAAGTGATGACTCCCACCGTATGTCTATATATTTTTGTCCTGTATTTATTATTTTGTCTCTTTCTTTTCAGTAATGTGAGCATCAGCGTGGACTACTGTGAGCCAAATTGCCCGTGGGGGATAATAAAGACAATCCATCCATGTTTTTGCTTCAGATAACTTTCACCGCTCTAATCGCTGAACCCTTCAGCAGCAGGAAACAGCTTTCGGCAGAAAACTTCAGCTGAAGATTCCAGCTCACAATAACTTGTGTTGTTCAGACAAATTGTTTAGTAGCAATCTGCCTGTTCTATGGTTTATTTTCCATTTTGTTATCAGTGCAATAACAACAACATAATCACACATGCTCTTTCATTTCTTCTTCTTAATTTCTTATATTTCAGTCTTCAACGACTTCAGCCAAAAAAAAAAGAAAAAGATACCTTCCTCAGAGGAGCAACAACAAACAACATTAACTTATTTTTAAATATAACCAAATTTGATATCTACACAGTAAGGCTTCTTTAGTTTTCTGATAAGCAATTAAGTTGCAGTGTGCAGCAAGTTTTGATTAAAACGAGAATGGTACTCACAGTAGAGCGCATATCGCCACCAAAGCCCAACAGTCTCCTTAAATCAGGAGAAGCCTTGTAGCTCAGGCCACGTTATGTTTATCAGGTGGTAGTTACAGGTTTCTATCCCTATTAATTACCATTCAGCAGCTGAAAAAAGCCTACACCCCTTTTAAAACCACATTAAAATACAATTGATACCAATCCCCTAAAAATGTCAGATTTTTTCAACAAGATCCATGAATTATTCACTGAGAAATCAACGAAAAATGTAAAAGAATGCCTCATCTCGTTTCCAGTTCCAGGAAAAAATATTCCTGGAACTGCCCAATGATTCGGATCCGCTGGAAATCCGTTCAGAAAATTTGCATAACCCTGCTACCTAAATAAGATCAAATGCAGATACATAAGCGAGAACATTACCTCTTGGCGGAGGTAATTACTGCTCCTGACCTTTACATTAAATGCACAGTATGACGACTGTTGACCTGACGCACTAGTCAGAAATATAACAGGAACATCCACTTCAGTAGGAGTTTAGTCTTTAGCCTGTTTCAATTTCATTTTACGAGTGTACTTGAGTTCCTGCCACCACACTTACAGATGCAATAAAGATGCCGGAGACAGCAGCAATCCAGACAGTCGAGCGGATAATGGCTCTGATGATGATGATGGTGGTGATGATGATAATCTGCTGGGCCCATCAGAAATGTCCTGAACAGTGTGCGCCTCAACCACATGATAAGACAATCCTCAGCGCTGCAATCTGGGGGAAAAAACATGGCAGGTAGTAAAATATGTAATATATTGATTCTCAGGACACCACAGGTAAAATATAGTCGTACAATGGTGCAATGACAGATAAGAGTTCAGCAGGAGTCCACATTAATCATCCTACGTGTGATATGTGCTGCATTGTGCTGTCCGAACTGATTTCCTACAGCAGGTGGAGACATTGGCCGACTGATTTTGTGCAGAAGTGGTGTTAAGTCACCACAAAGTGCTGAAGGACCTGCTGCACTCAAACATATGCAAAGCTGCTGCTTTCATTCAGCCGTCACTTTAAATACAGCAGCCTGCACGGGCACTAATAAGACATCGGAATGGGTGGTGGGTTAAGTGTCCTCCAGGTAAATCCCCCGTGACTCTACTGCTGGTGGGAAAGAAGTTGTAGATTTAACTTGACAGTGAAAATCATTCAAACAAAACTAAATATGACAGAGAAGGACTTTTTTTTTTAGTCCTATTTAAACTCTCCAGGAATTGAACTTGAACATCTATCTAGATTTAATAGAGACAAAAGTGTGTGAGCTGCATTAGCTAATACATGTGGTGCATGGTTTCCTGGAAACAATGGAATCTGCCACTATGGCCTGTGGATCTAAACAACAGTTGATGAGTGGGCAAAAGCAGTAACAACAAAATTGATGTGGAACAGTTTATTTTATTCAAAGAAAGAAGTAAATAAACTCTTCAAATAAAATAACTTGTACCTTTGGCTCATGTAGGACTTTTGGTAAAGCTACACCAAAAACATTCACTGTACCACAAAAAATATTTTTATTATCTTCAAGGAGGTTTTCCTCTCTTCAGCAGAGTTCATTTAGCTGCTTTCAGACATGCAGTTCAGACATTTTCCCTGAAATTTTCTGAGGGAAATGTCTGAGTCGGTTTGCGCCGGACGTTATCTGGAACTTTCCCTCCCTACCCCTCAGCTCTGTGGAGCATTGTAGCATCTTTCAGCTCATTGTTTTGGTTTTAGCTTGTAGCTCAACTCTCCTTGCTCTCATTTGTTTTTCTGCTGACTGTCTGCTGAGGGAGCCAGGTGGAGAAAGTCCTCAGAAAGTTCGGAGGCTCTCACTCGGACATTTGCGTTCACACATAAACTTCCTCAGCTCAAGACAGGTCTTGCATTATCTCGTTTATATGTTACGTGGCCCTGTCTCGTGGGCCCTGTTTCAAAATTACCACAGCAGAATTAAATTCTGAAGGGAAATTATTGGGACTTAAAAGAACAGAGGGAAGGTTAATTTAGGATTCCCAGTTCCCACATGCATATATATTTATGTATGTATGTATGTATACATTTACATATATTTCCTCTGTGCATATATTTACAGTATGTGCAGCCGCAGTCCACAGTATTTGTCCCACAATCTGATGATGCAATGGTATTTTTATTTTTGCTTTATTTCAGGAATGGATGTTTTTAAGTACCATCGGCCATGAGGGAAACAAAACACATACACCTCAGACAGAACCCGGCTGACGCAACAGCAGGGACCCCTGGTTAATGTTTGCTCTCTGGTGACATCTGCTGGGGAACAACAATACCTGCTCTCTAAAAGTTTGACTTGATTTAACTGAGCCTCTTTTCTGTCTGTGCAAATCCAATATCTGTTGTACAATTACATATTTTCTGTTCACACCGTATATATTCCGTGGAAATTGTACGTATTATTAAAATTTTGTATGTGTTTATTGATTATATTATTTTATTGTTTACTTACACGCAGCCTGTAAACTGCTCATGCACTGAAATATTTAAGAAATACATGATTGATAAGTAACATTAACTAACTAACTAACTAACTTTCACTTTTTCCCTCCCTTGCGATCCACATCTGGCAAGAATCAACAACAACTATTATTATTATTATTATTATTCCGGCCTGAGCACCAGCAGTCGCAACAATCTAATTTTTGAGGGCCTGATTATGCTCGAAAACTCATGAAACTTCCTGTAAGATTCAAAAGTGGTGAAAGATTTGGAATTTGAAATTGACATGGCAAAAATGGTTCCATAGCGCCCCCTGAAACGTAGCCCCTCTGCCTCGTATCACTGATCGTTATGAAATTACATTCACACATGTATCATGGCCAGACGAACAGAAACGTCTCAAAAAGCAATACACTAAACCCAACAGGAAGTCAGCCATTTTGAATTAAGTAGCCATTTTGGCCGATTTACGCACTAGTGCTTTCATAACATCAACTTCATAATTTGCTGTCATCTTAACCCTTTGGGGATTAACAGTTATTAAAAGTTTTATTTGAAATTTCTCAAGAATACATACATTTTCACAACTTTTGAAATTTCCATTAAGTTGGTCATGAGTTAGTCATAAGTTTTCGAGCAACCCTGCCCTCAAAAATGTGATTGTTGCGACCGAATGATAATAATAATCGAAGCAAATCCGATAGTGTCCTCACACTGTCAGTGCTCGGGCCCTGATAACTTGTGCTGCTCTCATTAATAACATCACTACATCTATGAGTTTCCCTCCTATTACTGACATTGTTATAACCAGTATGACTGAGGTTAAATATGACACTTACACAACTGCTCCTGTTCTCACTTCTCTCTCTCCCCCATCCTTTCTCTTCTCTCCCCTCTTTTCCACCCACTTCTCCTGTCTTCCCCATTGTTCTCCGCTCACCCCAGCTGGTCGAGGCAGATGTCCGCCCACATTGAGTCTGGTTCTGCTCGAGGTTTCATCCAGTTAATGAGAGAGTTTTTTTTTTCTCTTGCCAAAGTGTTTGCTCGTTGTGGGAACAGCATGGATTCTCTATCATTTTGAAGGCCTTGACCTCACTATGCAAAGTGCCTTCAGGTAACGTTTGCTTTGATTTGGTGCTATACAAATAAAACTGAATGAAAGTGAATTGAATTACACGGTTGTAGTGCAGTAAAAGTTATGACAATAGGTGTATTTGTGTCCACCATTGTCTCGTTTCAAAGGTCAGCGGCAAATTGAGAAATAAACCGAAATTAAATATCTGCTTTACAACCAATTGCCACTTGACTTGTTTATGAGCCGTCTCTAAACAGCATATAACCTTTGATGCGTTGCCAACATTTACATTTCTATACTCAACAACTTGTGCTGGAAAGTAACTGGAAATCCCAGAGTTAGCCCATTAGAGAATACGGCAGAGGAATGTCGTGTTGACAACACTCACACTCATGTGGAAGACACCGTCGAAAATGTCAAGAGAGCTTTTGGTGATAAGGACTGATGCCGGTTCCGATGTCCTGTGATCTCTGTGGAATTTATATGCCATGTCATGTCTGACCCGCAGAATCTCCTGCGTTGTTCAAGGATATCCATACCCGATTCTCCTGAGTTTGAGTTTAAAAACGGCTTTAGACCTGAGCCAGGAGAGTGGAGCGCCGGTGATGTTGAGGGAGGATTTAAGGCGGGAGAGATAACTTGTGTGGTTGAAAGTGTCGAAAGCTGCAGGTTGAGGTCGAGGAGGATGAAAACGTGGGAGGTGGAGAGTCTGAGGAGAGGAGGGGGTCGTTTAACGAGGGCAGTTTCTGTGCTGTGCTGTGAATCCGGAAGATGGTGATGATGTCAGGGTTTGGGGCCACTGAACCAGAGCTGAGGTAGTATTTCACGATGCCTGTGGGGATGGCTGGAAGACAGTTAGGACGGAATCCAAGACACATGTGGAGTTTGTCATGCCTGTCGTCAAGGTATGCAGCTTCAATGGGGACACAGGGGAGAATTGAGACTGGTGTCATTGGAGCTGGTTGAAAACATGAATATTAGGTGGACCGGGCTTTGTACTCTAGAGAAAGTAATCTGCTCAGAGATCCACCGTGAGACCTGTTTTCTTGCACCGTCTTTCGTGTTGTCGACTATATGATTGAGCTGAGCGAGTGAACGAGACTGTGTTGGTTTTAATGGGCAGGACACAGGGAGACAGGTCGTTAACATGGTCAGACAGTGGGGTCGACATAAAAACGATGAATCACACACTTCTTCTATTATCCACCTTCACAAAGGCGTGGAAATACCTGAATAAAGAGACATTGGGAAGACATTAAAATGCCACTTGAGAGACAATTAAACAAGGCAGTTCAAAGCGCTTTCACAGAGACACACAACAAAATAGGAAAAACAGCATTGAAGACAAAACAAGGTAATAAATAGTAAAAGATTAATTTGAGCTGCAGAACTGTCAGTTTTAGCAGAACCTCAGGAAGCTTGTTCCTCATTGGATGTGTGGAAACTTGAAGCTGCCTGACCGAATAACCAGATGACCTGAGGGCTGGATATCCTGTAACACACACACAGACATACATGTTGTGGCTTATAATATGTCCCGTCACACTCAGGAAATCAGTGAAGTCTGTTTGACTTTTTTCACTAAAACCTTTAAACGTGCTATTACAATAGTATTACTTGTCAAATAATTAAAATTAATTCAAATCAGACATAACATATGTTATATAAATCCTTTAGTTCTCACTATGTTTTATCAAACATGCTTTCAATGCAAATATGCACCTCTCAGTTTTTGTAGTAATTTCGCCTTTTTTTTTACTGTTAATGCTGCTCATCATACTACAACTACTGTTATATCTTTAACTGCTATTTACTACATTTTGGACTGTAGGTGTGCAGAGACATTAAGCTGATATGGAAAACGTGTTGGGAAACATTTATCACCTTCGCCAAGCAGGTGGAGTTTTTACACCTGTCCGTTTGTTTGTCGATTGGTTTGTTCGGATTCAGAGAATTTAATTAATCCCAAAAGGGAAATTCACTTTACAATCTATCCCATACACGTAAATAGAATAAATAGAATATTTAAAAACATTACTAACAGCAGCAATCAACACATCAACATGTCAGTGACAAGTGCTCAGATCCAGAGGAGCCAGTTGAGAACAACAGTTTCAGGAAGGAGACAATCCACATGGTTATGGGGTGGCTGAGATGCCTGCAGGTTGACTACTATTCTTATTGGACATTTGATTCAATGTTTTTTTCTTTCATTAACTTTTACAGAAACCAATATTGGGTTTATAATTCACACCTCTTCAGGAGAATTCTTTGCAGTTTGGTCAGAGTTAAAGTCTCTAACTGTGGTTTCTAATCCCACCACAGGTTCGAATGGACAAGGTAAAATATTTCAGATGGAAGTTTTTCCTCCTCATCATTTGTACCTTCATCTTCCTCTGCATCATCAGTGTGAAAACGCCTGTGACGTTTAGGTCAAATCCAGGACCCTACAGGCTGAGCAGAACATGTCCCTTTCATGTCTCTGATCAGACCATCACCCCCCTCAAAGACACCAAGCACCTACTGGTGTCGGCCTTCATGGACCAGAGGGTGCAGGGCTTTGATATACGCATCATTGGCCTCTTCAGGATAGACTCCATCCAACCCCTTCACTGTCGCTTCTGCTGTGCAGGTTTCTTGTCGATCACAACTCCAGCAAACATTTTACAACATCCAGAAAAATGTGGATTTCCCTTCGTCACGACAGATGTCATGTGTCCGATTCCTGAAAACTGCAACGCGACACATGTCACTCTTCTGACTCAGCCAGAGAGTGGGATTGCACCTAAACAGATTTGGCTTCCGATAACAAACAGAAAGACCAACATGGACGAGGAGGAAAAGTTGCAGTTTAACTTCACAGTCTGCATCTCCAGCCTGTTTGCAGACTACAACAACGTGCTTCAGTTCGCCCAGACCCTGGAGATGTACAGGTCAGTGCAGCAGCAACGCCACACAAAACTCGGTCAGAAATAAACAACACCTGACACTGTCACAAAAAAATACTGCAGTTTGTTTCAGGGATTTTGGATTTCATCCAGTTATTCTCGTCGAGAGGGAGCGGTAGGTGGTGTCAAATGTCACCGCGGCGTATACAACTCATGCACTCACATTTGGCATCCTGTCAGTATGCTTTAATGTAGCTGCAGGCAGAGATTTCAGATCAAATCCTCCTGGGCTCAACAGAAGGAAGCAACTCAATCAGACAAACATAAAGCTCCAAGCGACACAACATCCATCCAGTATCATTGTTTCCACCATTACTGACTGATTTGTTTCGCTGCAATCGAACATCTTCAAACATTTGAACTTAAGCAAGGCCACAAAGACAAAGACACCCATTTTTAAAAAACAAAACCCAGTTTTAAAATAAAACCAGATACGCTATACTGCAGTTTAAGGCCAGACTTATGAGGCCTCCCCAATTTGAAGGTAACCTTTCAAAACTAACGCTTGTCTGAAATCATTCACTAACTCCTACTTTACTAGGGTCTTCCGGACTAATTAGTGAGCCCATCAGCAAAAGAAAAAAACGATTTCAGACACTACTCAGTGCATTTTACCTGCACCGGTAATGACGTCATTGTCGCAGGATTATGACTCACAACAACAACAGCGTCGGAAAATTTCACTAAACATTTGGACAGCTCTACAAAATGGCGAACACACACTATACAGTGGACTACATAGTAATTAGTGGGTGATTTCTGACACAGCTTTAGTTCAATTCATTCATTTAATTATGGGACAATTTGTACCAGACTCACGAACATATTTGAAACTGGTGGCACCCCCTATTGTGGGATTTCAAATATAATTTTCCACATGTGATTCCAAACTCTTCAACTTCAAAATTTTCTACAGTTTTTACTGTTGTAATATATATATATATATATATATATATATATAAATTACAGGAGAAACGATATTTCCATGTCCTCAAAGCTCATGTATAATAATGTGGATGAATGTGGCACAAAAAGCTACAGATATTTTAAAAGAAACTGTTGTAATGTATTAATGATAACGAGCATAAACACCTTACTGAATGTCTAATTGACTGTGTGTGGATCACAGGGCGGTGGAGCAGACCTCGGTACACGGTGCTCAAGCAATTCAACGAAACGTTCAAGGTTCCGATGGAAGTCTGTCGGATCATCAACTGCCAAATGATATACACAAAATCCCAGCTGGAGCTACTCCATGTAGACACCCGACTGTGGGACTTCTCAGATGATCTATTGACCAGCGTGATGAAGATGCTGAGGAGAGCCGGGCTGCTGAGCTCCGAGGTGGAGGGTCGACAGATTGGATAAACAGGCTGAGTGAATGCACATTCTCACCACCAGGACATATAAAAAACGTTTGAAAAAGGAAGGAACGACACTGAACTTTCACATTTTTAATGGGCTGAGGGCCGATGTCTACTCACTATTGTAGAGAGCAGGTTGGAAACTAAAAGGGGACAAGGGCCCCGAAGCTCTGGAGCGACTTGCTAGAGGAAATTAGGCTGTCAAAGTCAGTAGCTGTGTCTCAATTCAGGCCCGCATCCTTCAGCAGACTTGATTCATGAAGACTTGCCAAATAAGGATACAGAGGATTTCATATCTGCCAGCTGCTTTTCACTGCATTGCATCGGCCCCAGAGAGAATCCACCCGCTTGGATCCTCTGTTGCTTAGAAATGACGCATTTGCCAGCAGCATTTGAAGGAGCATTTGGCGCCATTGGCCTTTAAATGCAGCCTCTGAAGGATGCTGCCCCTGAATTTGGATACAGCCAGTGTCATCTTTTAAGTCCCTTCTTAAAACGTACTTTTACCAGAGAGCCTTGCGTGATTGTGCGTGTTGTGCACCTGCCTCTGTAGGCACATATTACTTTCTTGATATATGTCCCTTTAATATAACACCGACCAGGTTTATTGTTGGTCAAAGGTGCATTAAAAAGCTAAAAACTACTGAAGAAAATCTAATTGGAGCAATACAATTTTTAAATGTTTGTCAACTTAAAAACTTCTGTTCATAATTACTAAAATTAAGAAAAAAAGACTTAAAAAATCCTTTCAATAATGTGGAAAAAGTAGTTGGAACAACTTAATTTGAAGCAGTATTCAACTTAAACATTTGTGTTTTATAACAATTCTTAAGTAAGTAGAAATTAAAAATACCTTTCATTGCAGAGGAAAAGCTAATTGACCTAACTCAATGTTGGTTGTTGTTTGAAGGTAATTTCTTAATAAGTTACAGTGACTCAAAAAAGATCAACGCAAACTGTTGCGTTCATTTTCTTTGTTGAGACAAGGTATTAGGGTTTAAAGTGTACTGTTATTTCTTTAACTGCTATTTACTACATTGTATGATTCTTTTAGGAAGTATTTTTGCACTATTGCGGTTTGCACTACTCTCATCCTATCGTGCATACTATGTTTTACTATGTACTACATTTTGAGTACCTAATATGTAGCATATATTTAGAGACAGCATTTCAATCCCGCCTAAAATCTACATAAAAATGAGGATACATTCACCTCCTGCTGTCTGTTTCATTGTGAGATGTGTGCACTTTGCTCCGCCCTGGAGATAAAACCAGTGATAAAACCCCATACTGAAGAAAAGCACAGGTTTAAAAACATACAGAGGCTGCATTTGACTGTGCATCTCTTTCCACTTCTCTCAGAATCACCTCAGCTTTCGGTAAGTCACATGATTTCTTGAGGATGTATAATATATTCACTGGAGGGAAAAAGGTCTCCGATTTGTTTCTTTTTAAAATGATTATATCGGAAAATCTGCTCCTCTGTATTTACAGGACTTATTCATTAAATTCTTCTCATGGTCTTTCCTTCTTTATGAGATAACATGTGTTATGATTAATCATTTGACAGTATATATCAAATACTTTTGAATTTATTCGACTTTGCTTAAAATAGACGTTTTTAGCGTCTAACTTCACGTCAGCTCTTTATGTTCCACTGGTTTTAATCTACTACATCCTGTTTCAGGTCCATGATTTTAATGCTCTTTTACTTACAACAAGCTAAACATTCTGAAAGTCCTCTTTTACTTTTGTATGACATTTTGGCTGCAGTAACACACAGTAGCACTTGAATGCAGCCAAAACTAACTCGTGATCTTTTAAAGCCTCTATACTCACACAGGCGTTTTATTTTCTCTCAAACATTGTCGTGTTGGAAATGGGTGGAACTACTGTTTGATGGAAATCTATGATTTTACTAAACCAACAAGATACGAATATAAAAGTCAAATGAACGATAGCAGGTCGACTAGTGGACACACCCACATAGTCCTGAGGAGCGGTCTAATCAGAAAGTACTTTTGTGCATGGACTGTAGGTGTGCAGAGACATTAAGCTGATATGGAAAACGTGTTGGGAAACATTTATCATCTTCGCCAAGCAGGTGGAGTTTTTACACCTGTCCGTTTGTTTGTCGATTGGTTTGTTCGGATTCAGAAAACGTAATTAATCCCAAAAGGGAAATTCACTTTACAATCTATCCCATTCATGTAAATAGAATATTTAAAAACATAACTCATAGCAGCAATCAATACATCAACATGTCAGTGACAAGTGCTCAGATCCAGAGGAGCCAGTTGAGAACAACAGTTTCAGGAAGGAGACAATCCACATGGTTATGGGGTGGCTGAGATGCCTGCAGGTTGACTACTATTCTTATTGGACATTTGATTCAATATTTTTTGCCTTTATTCACTTTTACAGAAACCAATATTGGGTTTATAATTCACACCTCTTCAGGAGAATTCTTTGCAGTTTGGTCAGAGTTAAAGTCTCTAACTGTGGTTTCTAATCCCACCACAGGTTCGAATGGACAAGGTAAAATATTTCAGATGGAAGTTTTTCCTCCTCATCATTTGTACCTTCATCTTCCTCTGCATCATCAGTGTGAAAACGCCTGTGACGTTTAGGTCAAATCCAGGACCCTACAGGCTGAGCAGAACATGTCCCTTTCATGTCTCTGATCAGACCATCACCCCCCTCAAAGACACCAAGCACCTACTGGTGTCGGCCTTCATGGACCAGAGGGTGCAGGGCTTTGATATACGCATCATTGGCCTCTTCAGGATAGACTCCATTCAACCCCTTCACTGTCGCTTCTGCTGTGCAGGTTTCTTGTCGATCACAACTCCAGCAAACATTTTACAACATCCAGAAAAATTTGGATTTCCCTTCGTCACGACAGATGTCATGTGTCCGATTCCTGAAAACTGCAACGCGACACATGTCACTCTTCTGACTCAGCCAGAGAGTGGGATTGCACCTAAACAGATTTGGCTTCCGATAACAAACAGAAAGACCAACATGGACGAGGAGGAAAAGTTGCAGTTTAACTTCACAGTCTGCATCTCCAGCCTGTTTGCAGACTACAACAACGTGCTTCAGTTCGCCCAGACCCTGGAGATGTACAGGTCAGTGCAGCAGCAACGCCACAAAACTCGGTCAGAAATAAACAACACCTGACACTGTCACAAAAAAATACTGCAGTTTGTTTCAGGGATTTTGGATTTCATCCAGTTATTCTCGTCGAGAGGGAGCGGTAGGTGGTGTCAAATGTCACCGCGGCGTATACAACTCATGCACTCACATTTGGCATCCTGTCAGTATGCTTTAATGTAGCTGCAGGCAGAGATTTCAGATCAAATCCTCCTGGGCTCAACAGAAGGAAGCAACTCAATCAGACAAACATAAAGCTCCAAGCGACACAACATCCATCCAGTATCATTGTTTCCACCATTACTGACTGATTTGTTTCGCTGCAATCGAACATCTTCAAACATTTGAACTTAAGCAAGGCCACAAAGACAAAGACACCCATTTTTAAAAAACAAAACCCAGTTTTAAAATAAAACCAGATACGCTATACTGCAGTTTAAGGCCAGACTTATGAGGCCTCCCCAATTTGAAGGTAACCTTTCAAAACTAACGCTTGTCTGAAATCATTCACTAACTCCTACTTTACTAGGGTCTTCCGGACTAATTAGTGAGCCCATCAGCAAAAGAAAAAAACGATTTCAGACACTACTCAGTGCATTTTACCTGCACCGGTAATGACGTCATTGTCGCAGGATTATGACTCACAACAACAACAGCGTCGGAAAATTTCACTAAACATTTGGACAGCTCTACAAAATGGCGAACACACACTATACAGTGGACTACATAGTAATTAGTGGGTGATTTCTGACACAGCTTTAGTTCAATTCATTCATTTAATTATGGGACAATTTGTACCAGACTCACGAACATATTTGAAACTGGTGGCACCCCCTATTGTGGGATTTCAAATATAATTTTCCACATGTGATTCCAAACTCTTCAACTTCAAAATTTTCTACAGTTTTTACTGTTGTAATATATATATATATATATATATATATAATTACAGGAGAAACGATATTTCCATGTCCTCAAAGCTCATGTATAATAATGTGGATGAATGTGGCACAAAAAGCTACAGATATTTTAAAAGAAACTGTTGTAATGTATTAATGATAACGAGCATAAACACCTTACTGAATGTCTAATTGACTGTGTGTGGATCACAGGGCGGTGGAGCAGACCTCGGTACACGAAGTGCTCAAGCAATTCAACGAAACGTTCAAGGTTCCGATGGAAGTCTGTCGGATCATCAACTGCCGAATGATATACACAAAATCACGGCTGGAGCTACTCCATGTAGACACCCGACTGTGGGACTTCTCAGATGATCTATTGACCAGCGTGATGAAGATGCTGAGGAGAGCCGGGCTGCTGAGCTCCGAGGTGGAGGGTCGACAGATTGGATAAACAGGCTGAGTGAATGCACATTCTCACCACCAGGACATATAAAAAACGTTTGAAAAAGGAAGGAACGACACTGAACTTTCACATTTTTAATGGGCTGAGGGCCGATGTCTACTCACTATTGTAGAGAGCAGGTTGGAAACTAAAAGGGGACAAGGGCCCCGAAGCTCTGGAGCGACTTGCTAGAGGAAATTAGGCTGTCAAAGTCAGTAGCTGTGTCTCAATTCAGGCCCGCATCCTTCAGCAGACTTGATTCATGAAGACTTGCCGAAATAAGGATACAGAGGATTTCATATCTGCCAGCTGCTTTTCACTGCATTGCATCGGCCCCAGAGAGAATCCACCCGCTTGGATCCTCTGTTGCTTAGAAATGACGCATTTGCCAGCAGCATTTGAAGGAGCATTTGGCGCCATTGGCCTTTAAATGCAGCCTCTGAAGGATGCTGCCCCTGAATTTGGATACAGCCAGTGTCATCTTTTAAGTCCCTTCTTAAAACGTACTTTTACCAGAGAGCCTTGCGTGATTGTGCGTGTTGTGCACCTGCCTCTGTAGGCACATATTACTTTCTTGATATATGTCCCTTTAATATAACACCGACCAGGTTTATTGTTGGTCAAAGGTGCATTAAAAAGCTAAAAACTACTGAAGAAAATCTAATTGGAGCAATACAATTTTTAAATGTTTGTCAACTTAAAAACTTCTGTTCATAATTACTAAAATTAAGAAAAAAAGACTTAAAAAATCCTTTCAATAATGTGGAAAAAGTAGTTGGAACAACTTAATTTGAAGCAGTATTCAACTTAAACATTTGTGTTTTATAACAATTCTTAAGTAAGTAGAAATTAAAAATACCTTTCATTGCAGAGGAAAAGCTAATTGACCTAACTCAATGTTGGTTGTTGTTTGAAGGTAATTTCTTAATAAGTTACAGTGACTCAAAAAAGATCAACGCAAACTGTTGCGTTCATTTTCTTTGTTGAGACAAGGTATTAGGGTTTAAAGTGTACTGTTATTTCTTTAACTGCTATTTACTACATTGTATGATTCTTTTAGGAAGTATTTTTGCACTATTGCGGTTTGCACTACTCTCATCCTATCGTGCATACTATGTTTTACTATGTACTACATTTTGAGTACCTAATATGTAGCATATATTTAGAGACAGCATTTCAATCCCGCCTAAAATCTACATAAAAATGAGGATACATTCACCTCCTGCTGTCTGTTTCATTGTGAGATGTGTGCACTTTGCTCCGCCCTGGAGATAAAACCAGTGACGCCCCCCCCATACTGAAGAAAAGCACAGGTTTAAAAAAACATACAGAGGCTGCATTTGACTGTGCATCTCTTTCCACTTCTCTCAGAATCACCTCAGCTTTCGGTAAGTCACATGATTTCTTGAGGATGTATAATATATTCACTGGAGGGAAAAAGGTCTCCGATTTGTTTCTTTTTAAAATGATTATATGGGATAATCTGCTCCTCTGTATTTACAGGACTTATTCATTAAATTCTTCTCAAGGTCTTTCCTTCTTTATGAGATAACATGTGTTATGATTAATGATTTGACAGTATATATCAAATACTTTTGAATTTATTCGACTTTGCTTAAAATAGACGTTTTTAGCGTCTAACTTCACGTCAGCTCTTTATGTTCCACTGGTTTGAATCTACTACATCCTGTTTCAGGTCCTCTGATTTTAATGCTCTTTTTAAATCTATGATTTTACTAAACCAACAAGATACGAATATAAAAGTCAAATGAACGATAGCAGGTCGACTAGTGGACACACCCACATAGTCCTGAGGAGCGGTCTAATCAGAAAGTACTTTTGTGCATGGACTGTAGGTGTGCAGAGACATTAAGCTGATATGGAAAACGTGTTGGGAAACATTTATCATCTTCGCCAAGCAGGTGGAGTTTTTACACCTGTCCGTTTGTTTGTCGATTGGTTTGTTCGGATTCAGAAAACGTAATTAATCCCAAAAGGGAAATTCACTTTACAATCTATCCCATTCATGTAAATAGAATATTTAAAAACATAACTCATAGCAGCAATCAATACATCAACATGTCAGTGACAAGTGCTCAGATCCAGAGGAGCCAGTTGAGAACAACAGTTTCAGGAAGGAGACAATCCACATGGTTATGGTGGAGGTGGAGGGTCGACAGGTGGAGGGTCGACAGAAATTTCACAAAACCTCTCCCGTGCACGGTTCAATTTGACCAACATCCCATAAGGTTTCAACATGATTTAATGTTGTCTCCCTGTATTTGGCATCCTCCCCTGATGGAGTGACGGTTACGCAGGATTCCTCTTCACCTCCTTTCCTCATGTCACAAACCACACATGAGCAGCTGTTTGTATATCAGTGGCATCTTCCTATTAATACCTCAATTGATCTGCTCTCCATGTCACGCTCTCTTGTCACCCCTTTTTCAGATTTTATGCACACTGATTAATTGCACTGCACCTCACATGTGACAGACACACCAGATCACGTTTATGAATCTCTGTTTTTGCTTTTTCCCGATGATTCTCTGAATGTGTCCAATATTGTTCGGTTGTAGACTTATGCAATGTTTGTTTTTGGACGACGGGGAAGAACACAACTGTGTTGCTGAACTTCAAGTCCAGCGTTCACCACGACCTGACCTTTCTGACGAACCTCTTTCTAACTCTGACTTGACTATGTATGTAGATGGGTCCATCTCACGTGACCCTGTCTCTGGTACTAACTGTGTTGGTTTTTCTGTTTGTTCAGATAACGTTCTCCTCTCGAGTTCTCGGAAGTATGCAAATTGGCTATTGGTAAAACACTCACAGTCTACACTGACTCCAGATATGCATTCAGTGTATCTCATGATTTGGACACCCTTTGGCAAAACAGAAACTTCCTCACCTCTTCTGGTAAATAGATAGCACACCACAATCTCATCACAGATCTTCTGTCTGCCATTTTGCTCCCAAAGACTGTTGTCGATGCTAATGTACTGCACATACACGTACTATGGATGTGGTATCTCGGGTGAATGCTTCTGCTAGAGCTGCGGCTCGGCTACCACTTCCTCTTTGAAACAACAGGCTGTCACACTCACATCTGACATGTCACTTCTTCTTGTTCATACACAGACAGTATGTATCAATTCTGATATGTCCTCCTCTCTCTCTGCAGTACAGTCCACTGTTACTCCTCCTGAGATCTCCCTATGGAAGACTGGTGTGTGGTATGGCCCTGACAACAAACCCTGTTTGCCAAAACATTTCTTTCCTCATTATGCTAAGTTAGCTCATGGTAAAGATCACACATCTAAAATGGGGATGTTATCTATGATCACGGAACATTGGTTTACAAAAGGTTTCTCCACCTTTGCTCAAAAATACTGTCAGGCATGCGTAATCTGCGGCACACACAATGTTGGCAGGCCAGTGGCTGTAACCAGCCAGGCAGCACACCCACCGCCTGTACGACCTTTTGAACATCTGATGATGGACTTCATAGAGCTATCACCATCAGAAGGTAAATCTCACTGCTTAGTGATGGTCGACATGTGGTCAAAATGGGTTGAAGCCTTTCCTGCCTCAAAACAAACTGCAAGTGTGGTCACCAAGCCAGTGGTGGAGCTGTGGAACGAGAGAACGACACACTCAAAACTAAGCTTGCAAAGTGCTGTGAAGACACAGGTCTCACGTGGATAAAGTTACTGCCTCTGGTGCTGAAGGTGTAATCTTTCACCTTATGGGAGACACAGGTCTCACACAGGTCTAACACCGGTTACCTATTGTGTCCTCATCGCCATGCATCGTATGTTCTAGAACCTCTCCATGGTGGATGTTAACTCTCTACGTACGCAAAGTGCATGGGTGGAAGACTCGTTAATATTCTTCTATGATTTGATGTTTGTTATTGATGTTTGTTAAGATGTTTCTTGATTGTTTTTTTTCTTGTGATCATACTGTATGATCAAAAGTGGGGAATGTAATGTAAAATTCCACTGATCATTGTCTTACTACTGTGAAGAATGTCTTACTACTGCTTTGATTGTTTTCTGTGCACTTAGCTGATGCAACCTCAGAGTTCATGCCCCTACTTGGTAATTCTACCTCCTGTTGACCTTTATCTGTGCAACTGTGTGCTCGGTTTGAAATCATCACGTGTAGTTTTTTAATCCTTCATTTTTGTAGTTTTTCTTTAAATGTATACCATGCATACTTTTTCTAAAAATAATTACAGACTAACTGGCTTATTGCCCACTGAGTGTATCCTCTTATTTTCTTCTACTTAATTATTATTATTAATTATGTATTATTATATTACATATATTATAGAATCTTATTTATAAACTGGGAGGTCACTGAGAGCTGGACTTCAGTATTTTTGTGTTTTTTTTCTGAGGTTCATGTAATAAAGGTTGCATTAGAAGTGCCTACAGGTTCCTGTGAGTGTGTGTGCGTGAGTGTAAACGTAGGTGGGTGTCATGTGTCTTTGATTAAATTAACAGACTGCTCAGGCAGCTGAACTCACTGAAATGTGATACACGGGACAAAATCAACAGTCATAATTTAAATCCTCAGATTTGAAGTAAAAAAAGATACATTCTACATCAAATCAAAGATTTTTCTGTGAATATCAAATTATACAGAATTTATTAATTTGTGTGGAATTGTAGCCAATTTCGAAAAGTTTTAGGAAAATGTAATTCGCCCTGTAATGATTGATGGAACCAAACTCAGTGTAAAACCTGCTTTTCATTGAGTCTTTTCACTTTGGTCCAGTTTTGTTGGGATACAGTCACAGACTGATCCTCACTTATACAGATGCTTAGACAGGTTTGAATCATGGAGGTCGGTTTTACTTGAGTGAAGTAACATTAATTCCATCCAGCATATGTCAGAGTAATGCTTTTCTTTCAGTTTGGGTTTAGAGTTGAAATGGATGTTTGAACTGAGCTGCCCTTCCTTATTTTCCTTTTCATTGTGAGCGGTCGTCGATCACAATTGCATATAATTACATCAACTGACCCTTTGTTCTTGAAAGAAAGGGTGATGGAGATGAGAAAGGAAGAGCACATGCTGCCCACTGGGTGAAGGATAGGCACAAACAAAAACAAATGTGTAAGCCTAATCAACACAGACCTACAAAAATCTAGCATGAATATAATGTCATTATATAATATTTAATTAATATATTCTTGTTTAAAATGTATTTGCCTCACATGTATGTACTGCTAGAGGCACTTCAATATCATTATTTAACATTATGCAAACACAAAGATGAAATAAAGAAGGTGTGGCCTGCTACTGTGCACTGACATGGGTGTAAAGCTGTTTGCTATTACGTTTTTGTCCTTCAATTAAAATACACATACGTAGATCAGGGATTCTGGGAATTTAACAGTCGGCCATTCTTTGAGTTCAAGCCATACATAAAGGCAGCTCCCAAAAAAGAAGCCCCTGGTGGCTGGCTGCAGTACAGTTTATCAACCCACCTCCTCCATGTTAGTGGATCAGGCATGGACCAAACTAAAAAGTCAAATGGATTTTTCTCAAAAATGGTTTCTGTCATTTAAGGTAGTTCTTATCACACAGATGTGCATTCGGGTGTTATTTTCCCCCCGATAAGTTTGGTTTTAAATAGTTATGTGAGGATATACATGGGGTGAGACTGATTTAAAGAGCAAGGTGTGAGTCCACCGTCTGAGAACAACATCACTTCGACTTAGATCAAGCAGGAGAACGACGTTTCCACTGGCAACAATTAGCGGCTGTTGGCCTTAATCCATCACTTTCAAAGTTTTGTTTTAATTCACTCACAGAGACTTCTGTCCTGATCACGGTGTTGAAAAGCTCATCACTAATCACTGCATTTCCACAGTATTTAAGATTTGCAAACAGTAGTGAGTGATAAGGACTATTTTTTGTCAGACAACGCGCAAGCCGACCTCCCTTCTTGTTGTTTGGGTTTATGGAGCCGGTGATGAACCCTTCTCACATAACTGAGGCCAAAAAAGAGTTCCAGACTCCTTTGCATTTTCAGGTTATGAAAAAACCTTCAGCTGTTTTTATTTACAGATTTACAGATTTACAGATTTTAAACATTGACATAATCTAACAAAAAAATAACTTTTCTATAGTCGACAAAGAACCTTTAGACTCTAATATTATATTTTCTCCTTCACTGGGATTGGTGATCAGCATCATTTTCAGAAAAATAAACGTAAATAAAAACAACTACAACAATACAAATGGAAATTTATTTATTTTTGTCGACAAACGAAAACATTTTGAATACACTGGGTTCATTTCTGACCTTTCAAACCAAAATTGAAAGTTTAAGCGAGACTGGATGAAGTTTACGTGCGTAATTTTACTCATTGATGCATAAAAAACTGCTAGAAACTTAAGAACTTTTTTAATAGAGTTTTTACATACTTTATTTTCTTGCTATGTTTTAATCTTCTGCTGAACAGTGAGCAGCATTTTATGCTGAGAAAAGTGGAATATAAATTGAAAATTATGATGATGATAATTCTTATTATTATCACAATACTGTAGTGGACACGTGATAAGACAGAATTCACCAAAGACTGTTACATTGGTTTACACTAATTGATTGCACTATGTGGTTTGCACGTTTACACACCCTGTAAGGAGCTGTGGGGTTACAAAGGTAACAAGAGCACTGGGAGTGGTTAAAAGGGATGTTTGGTGACACCCAGAAGAGCTCTGTATTGTTGAAATGTTTGTGAAATAAAACCCACGCCGAGAGGTGCACAAAACGAGAGATCTCCGGACTACTTCATCCCATCGACTCCTACAATACCATTTTTATTATCATTATCACACAGTGACACATAATACAAGGTTTCCCCTGGTGCCTCCCCGCAGAGAGACAGTCACACCCAGGGATGAGCAATTATTTGATGTGAGAGAGGGTTGGACACATGGACTCTTTCACAAACCTGGCAGAAGCAGAAGGAAGTGGATTCGAACATTAACTCACCTGCCCTGAGTGTGTTTTATCACACGCCACTACTGGAGCTCCTGCACTTCAGCTCTGAGTGAGTCTCGTACTGATGAATACATAGTCAGAATTATGTCGTAATAATGTTATCAGTATTTATGATATTTATTTATGCTTGACTAAATTTATAATGTTCTTTTAACATATTCATATGTATAAATATAATAGTAAAAAAAATGTATATCACACTTTTCTTTAAGATATGATAAGATAAGAAGTTCTTTATTAGTCCTGCAATGGGGAAATTTGCAATGTTACAGCAGCAGAAGACAACACATAAGTAGCATGCAGTACTTGGGTGAAGGAATATAAAGAAATAGAAATGTACAACAATATCTAGAAAAAATATATAAATGTGATTAAACCGGTATATACAGTGTAAAGAAATATACAAAGTAATTGTACTGTCTTGATTCTTGTTGTGCTGGGTTTGTACCCTCATGGTTGAATGCACTTAATGTAAGTCGCTTAGGATAAAAACTTCAGCGAAATGAAATATAATGTTAAGTAACATATGCCTCACACAAAGAAAAGTTGACCTCTGAAGAAACAATGTTGTGTAACCTGGGGATAGGAAATATCTTTGAATTTGTTAAACTTGATGATGTTCTGTTAACATGTGAGTGTTGGTCGGGGTCATTATATATGGAGGATATATATATATATATATTCACTACCACTACCCTATTACTATTACATTGTGCTTCACAGAAAGCAAATGGAGATTGAAAGAATAGAAACAATTTAACGGTCATGTGTTTGGTTCTGAATCGATGGTGTCAGATCATGTCTGCGTGTCGCTTCACTCATTTTACGTCTCGTGTTGTACTGTATGCGCTCAGTACACACAACGGTGACGCTCACAGTCAGGACTCAGTTAAAATGAGCGGAGCGACACGCAGACATGATACCGACACCATTATGTGCTCAGTGCAACAAGAGACGTGACGCTCACAGTCATTTGCATGATGTATAAATGCAGCCTCATAAACTCTGGAGCGAATCGAACAAACACTCAGTTACTTGCTGTACTGATCAGGTCCTGATAACTAGTGATGAGTGTGTATTAGTTACAGTGAGAGCAGAGTGGAGGAGGACACAGGAACTCCACCTCGGTACAAACCAACTGCAGCGTCTGCTCTGATCATGACGCAGCTGGTCTCAGTGACCGTAAAAAAAATAATTAACGCTTTAATTCCACAAATTAATCATCCCGCGTTAACGCGTTAATTTTGACAGCCCTTATATATATATAATAACTTTATCAATGTCAAAGTTAGACAGAAGTGAGTTTGATGATTGTAGGAAATAACATCTCTGTTAAAGTATGATGTTCCTATGTTGTGGCCTCCCTGTGACTGTGAGTGTTTGTTTTGGCCAATACGTAATAAACTATATAGCACTTTTATAAACAAAGTCACTATAGTGCTTCACAGAGAGAAGTATAGAATAAAAAAAACAGCAATTAAAGCACGAGATAAGTTATTCTACAGACTTTGACTGAGGATTCTCAGAGTTAAACAGGAAGAGGTATGTGTAATGTGAAGATTTCTCCCTCTCTTTATGTTTGGAGTATTTATTTTTTATTTTTCAGATAGTGTACAAACCACATAAATGGTGAATGGTCTTAATTTATATAGCGCTTGTCTAGTCTTGACTTGTACAGTATAGTTTTTGCCATTCACCCATTCACATCGATGTGCAGCATCTCTGTGCAGGATCTAGGGGCAATTTGGGGTTTATATATGGTATACTGGTTTCTCTCTGTGTGCATGAAAATGGTGGGGGTTACTTGACATTCTTGTGAAGGGTTCTGTGAAAAAGTTCAAAGAATCTACAGTTTGTGAGAAAACAGACAAACACTGAAGTGCTTATTGGTTTAGAGACCAAACAACGTCCATCTGTGGCTGTAGCATTAGTATAAAGTCTATTTTCTCCAAAAGAAACATGTCAAAGCACAGGTAATTGTAAAAAGCTTTAAATGTTGTGTTAACTGCTCTGTTGTTGGACCTGTCGGACATGTACGGGCAGTGAAATAATAAAGGGGTGTCACAAAGAGTGTGACTTGTGTGTGTGGTTGCATAGTTGGGTGAGGTTGGCCAAGTAGGGTATCCCAGATGAATGTAACCAGGGCTAAACACCATCATGGCATCCAGTAAAAGACAACAAAGTCGATAGTCAGCAGTCAGGACAATGGTTGCTGCCTAGCTGAACCATATTACCTCATTGCCTTGGTGAGGGAGCTAAAAAGGGAAGAGGAAAGTGCATGTGGGTGAGGAGACAATGACTAATGCCAGTTAAAACAAGTTTGATTACAAGGAATTTAAATTTGAAAACAATATTTGCTTTCTTCATTCCCTGCACCCACACCTCCAAAGCTCCGGTTGGATTGGCTTTATCTCTCCTGATAAGCTTCTCCTGATGCTGGTTGTGACATTTACCCCAGAACAACTGGACAGCCACTGAATAATGGAGGGTAACAATGGCTTTGCAGCACAAAAAATAAGTTTTACACTGGACTGCAGTATGCAGAGTGTGTATGAGAAAATCTTTTTTATCTCTGAATAAATACACTCAATGCCTCTGCTCACAGTCCTTTCCAATTCCCAGCAAAATTAGCGCATTAACCCGAGTGTCACTTTTCCATCACTGCAGATAGGATTAAATCCTGTGTCGCCTTCAGTCATTTGAATCTTGATTGGATCCATTCCCACTGCAGACACAAGCCAGATGTTAGCAGATGTTAATTTTTTTTAACCAGTGGAAAAGGGTTTTTATAGAATGGCAAGAATTAACTTTTTCTTATCAACAAAAGTGATTCCCACTATCATCAGTTGGCAGCTGCTACATTAGCCTGATTTACATTTGATCGTTGAACACAACGATTCTCCTGATCGTCCTTTAAACGATCAATCGACTTCCTTCATAAACCCATAACAGACCATGAATTAAACCATGGGCCTTTTTGTATAGACACAAGTGTAAATTATCATTTTACCCGTTTAGCTTCGTTCACTCCAATTCATTGCCGAATACCTCATGACTGCCCTCTAGGTGAATTGCAGCCAATTTCGGTGAGACGGTACTAACAGGAATTGGACAAGCTCTCTTGTAGATTGGCTCTGGTGGCGGGATCATGAGCTACATTAGATAGATGGAGCGTGCCACTCTGAGAGGGGTGGGGCGGAATAGTCCAAGTGGTACTAGCCCTTTTAACAGCTAAGATTGAAAGTATTCATTAAACTGCAAACTGATTTTCAAAATTTTCCTAATCCAAGGTGTGATCATCAGGGTTACTTTTTTACGTTAAAATAACCTTTTTGTGTATGTTGTGCTAGCTTGAGCTCCACAAAGTTAACATCTCTATATCACCCAGCTCTTACTGAACAAGTTACAATAATAATATTTAGCACAGATGTGCATGTTAACTGAGAATAGGTGCAACTGCAAGGTTGTATCCTGGGATTTAAAGAATAAATATTGGATCATCCAAACAAAATTCCCCTTTACATTTGGATCTCTCGTTGTGGCTGGTGTCAGGCTCTTGATCAATGATGTTTTGGGGGTGAAGTTAATATTGTAACTAGACACAAAACACTAATGCTACACGTGGGTTGGGTGTCTGATCTCACTGTGTTTGCTTTGTTCCTTATACAGTGCCTTGCATAAGTATTCTGAATAATGGAGGGTAATAATGTTTGCTTTGTTCCTTATATCTAACTTCTCCTGCTGTGGTTCCTTATTCTACCGCAGGTTGGGAATCTCTCTTCTGTGACTAGATGGACAAGATAAAAGACTTAAGATGGAGGCTCTTCCTCCTCTTCAGTATTACCTTCGTCAGCATCTTCATCCTCACTGTGAGCTCACCCAGGAGGAACAGATCTATCCCGAACCCACGCAGGGCTAAGAGCACTTGCCCCTTGCATGTCTCTGATCAGACCATCACCCCCCTCAAAGACACCAAGCACCTACTGGTGTCAGCCTTCATGGACCAGAGGGTGCAGGGCTTTGATATACGCATCATTGGCCTCTTCAGGATAGACTCCATCCAACCCCTTCACTGTTGCTTCTGCTGTGCAGGTTTCTTGTCGATCACAACTCCAGTAAACATTTTACAACATCCAGAAATATTTGGATTTCCCTTCGTCACGACAGATGTCATGTGTCCGATTCCTGAAAACTGCAACACGACACATGTCACTCTTCTGACTCAGCCAGAGAGTGGGATTGCACTTAAACAGATCTGGCTCCCCATAAGAAACAGAAAGAGGAGTGAGAATGAGGAGGAAAAGTTGCAGTTTAACTTCACAGTCTGCATCTCCAGCCTGTTTGGAGACTACAACAACGTGCTTCAGGTCGCCCAGACCCTGGAGATGTACAGGTCAGTGCAGCAGCAACGCCACAAAACTCACCTTCTCTCTGACATAACTAACAATTTAACCTTCGCATCACTTTTGCCCTCAGGTTGCTGGGTGTGGGCAGAGTGGTGATCTATAACACCAGCTGTGGCCCAGAGCTCGAGCGTCTGTTGCAGATCTACAGCCAGGACGGCTTCTTGGAGATAGTTCCTTGGCCCATCCACCAACATCTAAATCCATCTAAAGGCTGGCTCTTCTCAGAGCACAGAGGGGACGTGCACTACTTTGGCCAGTTAGCCACGCTCAATGAGTGCATTTACAGATCCATGGAGCGCTCACGCTACGTCTTGCTGAACGACATCGATGAGATTGCAATGCCTTACCAACACGACAACCTGATGTCTCTGATGAACATGCTCCAAGAGCAGCATCCAAATGTAGGATATTTTTCACTGTGTATTTGAGAATATTATTTATAAGAGCAATTTGTTTTTCTTAATGGTTATATTTGTCTTTCCATCTTCTATGCTGTGCCATATTCTGTAGACAGGGGTATTCCTCATCAAGAACTATATTTTCCCGAAAAAACACTTTGAGCCAAGTGGGAGGTTTCACCTGCCGCAATGGAACGGGCTGCCAGGAATTAATATTATGGAGCACATCTACAGTGAGGACCCCAGAAAAAACGTATACCATCCGCACAAGATGATAGTTCAGCCAAGGTAGGTGGATTTTGCTATGAATTTTAAAGTCTTAAAATTGAATTGAATACCACTTGAATACCTTTTTATATTTATTCATTTGTTTTTTGCCATGAATTTTGTGAAGCACCACTAAAAGGTGTAATGGAAATTTACTTAATAACTTCTTAGCTTATGCTTACAGCAGACCAAGTTGATCCTGATATCACCTTATCAACTATTAACTGTTTGTGCTTTGTTTGAAGAACTCAGCTGACCAACACCCTAATCACACATGATACTATTCCCTCTCAAACACATTTAGAATGCAGCCTATCAGTCACACCTCATCAGACAATAAGTGTTTGTTTTGGGATCAGGAGGTAACCCACACACAGACACTTAAATATGAGCACGAACACATTTCATCTCACTTGCAACCTCCACCTTGCCTGTGCAATCCTTTCTGCAGAAAGCTTTTTACAAATAAATTTACAAACACAACTTGTCTCAGAACCTCGTTTGTTGACCAAATTTCCACCACAACGGAGACCCTAAAAAGAAATGACTCTGTGCAAACCCAGGTTGGTGGAGCAGACTTCAGTGCACGAGGTGATCAAACATATGGGAGAAAGCTTCAAGGTTCCACAAGAGATCTGTCGGCTCATTCACGTCCGCACGGCTCTGCAGGGGGCGCTGACGGTGGAGCAGCTCAATGTGGACAAACGACTGTGGGACTTCCATGAAAAACTGGTTCCCAACGTGGACAAGGCGCTGAAGAGAGCGGGACTGCTGAACTCTGAGGGTCAGGGCTGATGGACGGGACTGCACGGACAGGACAACTCTGAATTGAACGCAGTTCAAGTGTCAAGGATAGTCTGGACTAATTGGTTTATTTTGATTTTATTTAGTTATAGATTGCAGCCAGCTCAGGTCGTTTTCTGCACTGTCCCTCATCACATCGACTATAATTACAGTAAATGATGAGAATCCGTCATTAGATTTCCTTGAGACAGGTGGTAACAGTTACCTTTAACAAGCGAACTGATACAATCCCATACCAGGACAGACGCTTGTTTTTGGACTTGTTGCTGGTAACAGTCTGGATGGTCCTTTGTATCTTTGGTCTGAAGTACACAGCGTCCATTTCTTCCAAAAAATACCTGAAATACTGACTCGTCTGACCAAAATACACGTTTCCACTGTGTAGTGGTCCATCCCAGATGCCTTCGAGCCCAGACAAGTCGACGGCGCTTCTGGACACGGTTAACATAAGGCTGCCTTTTGGCACAGTAAAGTTTTAACGGGCATTTGTGAATGTAACTACTTATTGTAGTGCCTGTCAAAGGTTTGCCAAAGTAATTCTGCGCCCATGTGGTTATATTGCTTATAGATAAATGACGGTTCTGGATGCAGTGTCGTCTGTGGGATCGGAGAGCACGGTTAGTCAGCTTAGTCTTGAGCCCTTGCTCTTTATGCACTGAAATTCCTCCAGATTCCTTGAATCTTAATGTTATGCACCGCAGAGGATGAAATATCCAAATCCCTTCCTATCCTTCTTTGAGGAACACTGTTTTTAAACATTTCAATAATTTTCTCACATTTGTTGGCAAACTGGCGATCCTCTGCCCATCTTTGCTCCTAAAGACCTAGGCCTTTCCTGGATGCTGGTTTTGTACCGAATCATAACAACCTGTTGACATCACCTATTTCAAATCACTTCATTTTTTAATCATTCTAGCTGATTACTAGCCCTAAATTGCAATTTTGCATGTAGGTAAATAGGCACCAGGTTTTTGACAGGGAGAATGCAGTCCAATGTGATTCCAGTGTTCTATCATTGACTGTATATAAAGACTGACGACATAGCTTTTCCCCAAAGGTGAAGCCAAAGTGTCTTGAACACCACCTGGTGGCTGGCTGCAGTATAGGTCTTAAATCCCTCCTCGTTGTTCGTGGATGGGACAGGATTGGACGTGAGCCACATATACGTGTTTATATACAGTGTGTTATACAAGTGCAATGCTGACTCAGTTGCCAGTCTATAGTTACACCTAGCTTACACTAATGCAGTACAATACATTAGCCTAACAGAACCTCCTTCATAATAAAGTTTTCTTTCTACGTTATTTCAGCCAAATAAGAAATAAGACAAAAAAAAACTAACCCTCAAATTAAACTCCTTTTCATCACCATGAACAAAGATGTCACCGCACACATATTGGACTCGGACACATTTAAAAAAGCATCATCATTTGGAAACTATTTATTGAACATTTGCAACCAGATATCAGTTAAATACAGAACTTTCATTTCTCTCTCTACATCCCCCAACAGCAGGGACTGGCTCCACTTCATTACACTCTGAGAGGAGGGAATGTTACAGGACTTGGTAAGGCGCACACTGTGCTGGAAGTCATTTGGCTTTCTGTCTTCTGATAATAAAGAGAAATGAAATCTGAGTCTGCCTCCTAAATGTCCAGCACTGTTTCCTCTCCTCTCCTTGCAGCTTTTTCACCTGCGGTCAGGTGCTTTTGTCAATCCTGCGCGTACAGACCATGGCGAAAAGACACAAATGGGAGGCGAGAAGAGAAAACCAGTGTAGACGGCTGAGACGGGCCCCGTACTGAATGCGGTGTAGCCATGTCTGAAAAGCTATAAGTAAAATGATCAACATGAATATATTAGAAAAATGGCAATTAGTCTTTAATAAACACCTCGCCTCACCTACTCCCAACCAAAGACCAGGGTTATAAATTAAAACTGTCCAAATAAAATCAATCAATCAACCAAGACTTTGGGCCCATTCAGTTCCACTTCAAGACTGGAAAATCCTCATTGAAAAAACAAATGGCACTTTTCAGTCTCTTGAACTGGAATCTAGAATCTCGACTCCAACGGAATCGACCCCCCAACCCTAAAATCAACTCTTTCTAATTTACATATATGGGTCAGGCGCTCTTCAAGCTTCCACCATTCTAGCAGTTGCTCCCCACAGGACACGGGGGGGGGGGACTCGGTGGTCTCCGAGGGCTAGGCAACGGTTTTGAAGGTCTGCAGTATGAGGTTGGTTTGGTGGATGAGCCGGTTTGCACTGATGAAGACATTTATCGCCCTAGGAAACGAGGAAAAACAACAACTTGAGAAAACAGAACAGATAAAGGCCCGCACACTGTCTAAACAACTGGTAAAGTATTGCTGGGGAAACAGCATGAATGGAGCCGTTTCTGCCAAGACATTCAAAGACTAATAAGTGACCAGCGGAGTCACTTCAGGCAAACAGTCCTGCCCTCCAGTGCTTTCTGAAGCCACAGCCGGCAGCAGCTCAGCTTGGCACGAAATTTGGAAACACGAGGAAACAATTACCTCAGTACCTTTTTAAAAGTAACCTATCAAACCTGACAGCACTTCTAAAGCGTCCTTATTAACACATAGTATCTTGTATGTTTAAACAGTTTAAAAAACAAATAGCCTAAGGGAAGGACTATTTTTTGGCACCAGCATCCAAGAATCTTATTGCCATTGTGAAGTTGCCAAGCATATCAAACACAATAATTACAGTGCAAATATAAGTTGAATCACACACAGTCTCCCGGTTACACTTACTTTCCGTCTTTGAAGTATGTTTTGAGGGTGTCACTGAAACTTTTGGAGTATTTCACAAACTCCTTTTTCTGGTGTTCCAGGGCCTTGATAAGCAGAAATAAAAGACACAGAAATGTCATTGTGAAACAAGGAAACGTTTTTAACTGTATACAGGTGTGTATTTGTGTGTCTGCGTGTGTCACTCACTCTGCGATTCTGGTACTGATACTTCTTAATGACATTGTTGACTGTGTCCAGGAGCTCTTTTATGGCGCTGGCTATGTCTCTGTCGGTAACAAAAAGGCAATAACAGTAAGAATAAGGCAAAGTCAACAAGACGTGTAACGGTAAGTGATGTCTGTACAGCAAAAGTTAACCATTGTAATATTTGCACTTCCCTCTTTCTCATGAAAGATTTTCTAAATGTGTATTGACCATCATGTGACCTTTTTTTTGTTTCCTCCACTTCCTGTTTTGTCTTGTAACTGCAGCTCACTGTTGCCAAAAACCTCAAACGTAGCGGTTCTGACGCGTAACCTCCACGTTCTCCACAGATGACGGATCAAAAGAATAATCTTTGGGAGAATGTTACCTCCGGCATTAACACTCTGTAGTAGCGGGGTCTTGACATTTTCATGGTGGAAAAACAAAGAGCAGCAATGCTCGTCAGAAACATGAAGAATGATTCACTACACTAGCTGGTTCTGTATTTGTTGGTCTAGTGGATAATGTGCATTTTTAAAGCTGAAAGTTTCAGGGAAGAAAGGATTTGTGGCTTGTCAGACTTGTCAAAAAAAGAATCAGCCTCTATTTTCATCTTTCATTTATCGTCTTATCTATTTTTGGATGGAGAAAGGGGCTGAAACGAAAGATTAGCTACTTTTCTCAGCTTTATACCATTGTAAACTAAACGCCTTTGGATTTTTCTGATGGAACAAACTGAGACATCTGAAGACATTACATTGCATTCTTGGGAAACGTGTGATGGTCATAATCAGCTTATATGGAATAATGATGGAAAGCTGGACAGACGTTATATGAAATGGTATGAAAATGAAGAGGCTTATGTGTACCATATAAATATATGTACATCTATATGAGATTCATATGCAATTCCTGTGTAGTGTAATATTACACAGTTGGATAACAGTGTTATTGAATCAAAATGAGTCTCCAGTGTGTGTGCCTATGTGTGTGTTTGTAGCTCAGTGCTGACACACATGAAATACAATGCTGGAGAAGTTAAAGATATTTTAAGCAGAGCCTGTGCACTAGACAAAAGATCAGTATTTAAGTTATGTGTACATTACAGATATTTATTGGTGATTAATTGTAGAGCCCGACCATATGGAGTTTTGCACATATTGACAACTATAAAGTACAGATTTGTCTGTGAAAGACTTATAGCGATTTTTGACAATATATTGGTCGGGCTCTAATAGGTTCTCTAATCTCTAACAGTGCACACTTGTGTTTTAAATATGGCATGACATGCTTGCCTGTGTACGTGCTCACACTCACTTGATAGTCTGTAGGAAGCGTACTCTGTCATTGATCTCATCAGGGATTTTGCTGAGGATGTGTTTCAGAGCTCTGGCCTTCTCATTTAGATCCTGGAACTCCTGCTCAGGCCGGTCAATCATGAAATCTGCAGGAAAAAGGGGGTTTGCAGAATATTACCAGGGGACTCGATCATGTAGGTGAGTAAGCAGATGCACAAAAAAACACTTGTGTTTACCAATGAACCGGAGAAAGGATAGGCTCCCCGGCTGCAATACCTACAAACCTGGATCTCAGAGTCACAAAATGTTTCCACCACAGTATCTCAGAACATCTTTCTATCAAACAAGATATTTACCTTCCACATCATCCGCTGCCATGCGCAGTAGCGATTCAGTGAAGTTGATTTGGACATTCTTTTTCTCCAAGATCTTCATTATGATGTCCTGAGTCAAACCAGGGTTCTCCCTCTCCGCCTGACAAAAGACGAGATCACAGGAAGTGAGAGGGAAATCAGGGGCAGCACAAGCAAGAGGAGGCTTGGGGGCTATGAGAGAACGACGTTAGAAGTTCACTGAACATCAGAAGTCCTCTATGGGCGGTTCAGGTGGACGCACAAAAGCTTTCCTCCTGAATAATTGAGACTTGGAGCATCAGGGCCGCAGAGACACCCATCAGTGAGTGAACAAAAGACCCACAAATGCCATTGTAAAACAGTTGATCACATCTCCCACAACGGTAAACACTGCCACTCATCAGCAGCGGTACAGAGGTGATGTGTGTCCACTGTGTGTATATTGTTCCTGTGCATCATGGCAATGCAAGCATATATGTTATATGATGTCAACCGTCAGGCATCACTTGTACAATCACAACTGATAAAGGGTAAGACTTAAATAAACATTTTATGACTTCTCATATTCTTCATTTATGTTATTTCAATGTAAATGAAAATCCACTCAGCTCACAGAACTCACCGTTTTGATCAGATCATTGTTTTTAGTCACGAAACAGGTACATTTTTGAATCAGCAAAAAAATTAAAAAAGGAGATAAATATATTAGCTTTTTATTTTTTAGGAACTTAAAAAAACAATAACATGGAGCAACATTCCATGTGTTCAATGTTTAAATTAAGTTTTAAACTACAGTATTTAATTTTTACCATTTACTATATATCTAAGCAAGAAACAAAAATGTTCCCGTACAGACTTCTACAAGTCTTCTGCTCTTCCAGGATTAAGATTAAGATTCCTTTATTGGTCCCACACACTACATGCAATGGGGGACATTTGTCCTCTGTTTTTGACCCATCCGTGTGAACACAGCGCACAGGACACAACACACACAGTGAACACACATTGCAGTGGGCAGCCATGGACAGCGCCCGGGGAGCAGATGATTAAAGGTGAATCAGAATGTTGGACTGAACCTGTGGTGGAAGGTTTAGAACGAACACTGAGTTGAGATTTCACAGCTCATCTTTGTTTAAAATTTCAAATAATTTAGATTTGTTTCCAATAAGCTCTCTGGTCATCTGACTCTATTAATGAGTAAATAATCTGTTGAGTTCATCCAGCAAACATTAAAAAAATTATCTGGTTCTCGAATGTGTTGTTTTGATTTATGATAGTAAACTTCAGAGACTGAATAACTGATTGGACCATGTCAGACATTTCATGAGTTTACCTGTTGATCTGTGAATATTCATATGAAGATATTTTGTGCCCTTTCAAAAGACCAGACAATTAGAAAAAAAATAAGTACATTGATTCCCAACCCTTTAATCCTGTTTTAGAGAAGTGGCAGTGCCCTGAAATCTCAGCATTTACTTTAATGTGTAAAATGTTACAATGATCAAAATAACTCACGGTCTTATGTATAAGAATAAATCTCAAGTAATAAACAGTAAATTTCCTTAAATGCAGCATTACAGCTTAACTGCTGATGATAACTGTTACACAGGAATACTGCAGCTACGACTAGTGTATTATTCAACAGTGTATCATTCTGTTTCCTTTTTCATTGTCTGAAATTTACAACAGGCAACACCTGGAGTTGTGGTTATGTCACCCTGGAAGTGAAAAGTTACTGGTTTTGACCACAGTTGAAGCTGAAGCGTATAAGTGTTCACAGCTACAGTGGCCTCAAAGAGGGACTTTAACCGCTGGTAGATCATAACTGAAAAAAATATTCAGGGAACTGAAATGCAACCTAAGTATGTTATTATAAGAGGTAATGACAGTCAGGAAGTTGTGATTTTTCCGGTGTTGTTTCGGGTCATCTGATCCATGCATAGTCTTACCTTAATGAAGGCTGCTCTGAGCGTCTGAGCTGCTGATAGGTTGATCCTCTCCAGCTGATGGAGACAAAGGGAAGCACACAGAACTTTACTGAAAAAGTCTGGACCTAACATTTGACCAGAGGTTGCAGGGGTGCAAAGTTACACTTTAATGCTCAGTCAAAAAACAGACACAAACCAGGATTAATGCTGAAGTTTCAAAGTCAACAACACAAAGGCAATTGTAGGAATCGCCACATGACGTTTGTTAGAAATCACTATTGTACTTGAACTTTTGTCTCAAAAAATACATTTGTCAGTATATTACTGTAGCTGCAGAATAATGTGAATCACATTGTATGACATTTTGCTGGAACTATAATAGCTGACAAATACATTTTAACTACAGGTTTTAATGTGTATAAGCGTTCTTCTATATCCGATTAAAATTCCTTGAGTAAATATTTGTTATATTCTATTTATATCCATTCCATACCATTTTTATACTCTCTATATTGTATACCATACCAGCCTATATACTTAGAAAAGTCTATATATGCCGGTATATGTGTACATTTTCAATTTCTCATATATAAAATGCACAAACACAGTATACATGCTTGAGCAATCATCCTCTGTACCACTGCAATTCATTCATGTACATTTCTCTACAAATAATATTTCCGTCTGTAGTGGAAGGTGTATATTGTGTATATTGTGTACATATTGTACATCTTGTCTACCTCAATCTGACCATCTGCTGCTGTTTCAAGTTCATTTCTCAGGCGTGGAACCAATTAAGTTTATCTTATCTCCTCTAACCTTATCTTATTTGAATCTTTTATGAAATCTTTAATACAATTTTGCCTATCATTACTATGTAGCATGTGTACAGGAGCTGTGAGTTAAATGTAGAAAGACAGGGCTGGAAGCAGAAGCGCTGCAGACAACGGAGGTCAAGCCTGAGCTACGGAGGCAACACATTAATAAAATAAATAAAAACACACTTCAATTGTAAAAACAGTAATTAAATAGTATAAACATTTGTAATATTCAAATTATATCCATCTCCCGAAATTTTTTTCCTAAAGCCCTAATGTGTATCTCTGTTAATCTTCCAGTTTATATACGCAAATTTTTGTTTCTCTGTGATTTGAAGCATCTGGTGACTCAACAATGCATAAACGTTACCCGCTTATTCAATGACACACAAACTAACCTCACACCTTCTTTAATGTTGTCTTAATTAATACTTAATTGCTATGGAGTGACCTCAGTTTCCCCCTTTTTTGTCCAAGTAACACAAAAGACTTAGTGATGATGAAAAAACAACAACACTCTTCCACTGGTGATACAAAGGTCAAACTAATCCTCTAAGAATGAATGGTATTTAACACAATACTGACCAAGCAGTCAAGAATGCTTCAGCAAACTATTTGCGAAAGCCAACTTCTGTCAGCACTGGATGTTTTTACCTCGTTGAAAACTGGGTACATCACGGCGTACAGCGTCATGGATACCATGGAGTTTGTCTCCGCTTCATTCTTCATCTCCTCCATTGTCATCCTCCAGGGAGGAGCAGCTCTTGGTCAAACTGTCAGCAGGAAAGTGCAGCTCACACACACTCACACATACACTCACCCACACACACACTCACACACACACACACACACTCTGAAAACCACAAAAGGTCCAGAGCGTCAAGAGCCTGAAAAAAAAAGAAAAAGAGAAAGACTTGATATTTTATTTTTAAAACAGAGTATCTACATACACTATATCGATTTATTGGTGCTTATCCTGACATGATGAAGTCGTTCAAGTGCCGGCTATGATCACACATCCAAATCAAATACCATTTTACTGGTCAGTGTCTATAAATACGTTGTGTGTCAGCTATTTATTGCATTCATTCAGCCACTGTGGCTTATAACTGGTAGTACATCCCTCCATTGGCATTGTTATGTTACCATTACCATACATAAAAATGATTCCACTCAGTTCAGACAGGCAATAAGAGCTTAAATATAGGAGAGCAATTGTATCAGATCAGTACCTGGTATCAGCACATGTATAACATTTTACAGATAAAACACGAACGACTCAACACTCGCTGATGGACAAACTATGATATTGACTGTATCTACATGATCTCCAACATGTGTTTGGAATATCTGTACTGAATTTTCTTATATTGTTGCATGCAAATGGTTTTCGTCACATATTAGTTTGCAGATCCCCCCGGTTTCGTCTAGAAAATTAAGGTAAACAGAGAAAAATGTCTCTTATAATTTCCTGCATTCCAATGTCTTAATTTGTTAGTCCAAAAAAATAAATTGAACAAAGAAAAACATCCAATCCTTATATTCCAGAGGCTAGAAACTAAAGCTGGGAGAAAAATGATATCAAGATAAAAATGTCATATCAGTCGACATTGACAATTATCACAATAAATGTCACATTATTATGTCTTCTGAGTTTGAAGAGTGATTCTATGGGCAGAGTGAAAAACACATGTTTACTGTGCTTGTATAAAACACAAACTTTTTATCTATTGATTTTGAACCTTTATTATATCGCTATTGGTGAAAATAATATTGTGATAATTATAGATATTGTTTTGTTGCCCAGCCTATTAGAAACATATGTTTAAACAGTGCATTATTACAATAGTTGCTGATCAGTTATCTATTGATCAACTTATGGTTCTATCTTTGCAACCAGCAGGAAGAGGGGACATGTTGAGCCTGGAGGAGGGAGCGGCACTTCCACTGTTACAGACAAATCACCCGGCAACTGACAGCAAGACCAAAGAGCAACTTCATAATACATCAAACTGTTTGAGCATCAAGAAAACAAGGAACACAACAACAAACAATGGCTCGATGGCTGTTTCCAAGATGTTACGTTGTACTGACAGAGTCTGGGGCTGGGGGACGTGACTGGGAAAGTAACGTTTAGCACAGTTGCTAGCTCACTTAAAGGTTAGCATTCCGGCTAGCTGTGTACATGTGTCGTTAAGAGTTGAAATAGTGTCAGAGATGAACGATAACATCACAGTCTGTGAGCTACAGTGTCAGACACGACGGCTGCCTGACTGGAAGGCTACACCAGGCAGCTACTCGGCTAACTGGGCATAGCTACCGAGCAGCTCATGTGAGGCTAACTGAAGTCTGCCCTGTTAATCCGGAGTCACAGACTGTTCAAATCCAGCGTGGGGACGACAATCGAGTGTGAACCGTGACAAACGAAGCTCGATCTGACCGTTCAAGATTCACAGCTGAGGCCTGTGGCCGAGCAGGTCGAGGGTAGCGAACTGCTAGCAGTGAACAGCGTAGCCTACGTGCTAGCTACAGCAAATCGTACATTTGCACTTGGATGGTGATCTGCGGCGCGTCAACGAACCGCTTCGGGTCACATGTGCGACTCGGTGCACGCGTGTCAGATGTGGACTCATATCTACCTGTGGCCTGACTTCTTAATCGGGCTGGTTCCGCCGTCGGTCGCCTTTTAGCTGCTGTGTTTTCTTTACAACTTAAGGCGGAAGTTTTTCAGGACTGGCCTCAGCGACATCTTCCGGACCGTTGCTACGTGAACACACGCCCTCCAATCAGAGGGCGGGCGGATGCGTGGAGCGACCGTGACGTCACACGCGCTATCTGCGTGTTTTATCAAAGTTTCTGTTCTCGTCGCGTTTTTAGTGAATTTGAGGACTTTTTTAACACAGATTGTTTCGGGAAGTATAATGTATAACCCTGAAGCTATAGATTTACAGTTTATAATCAGGCACTTCAGAGTAATGAATACTGGGGTATAGAATAGATTGATTTATCTATCACCTGATCGCAGCCCGAATGAAAGATGTCATCAAGTTGCATTGAATTTAAATCAAGATATCTCCGCAACTTCAATGTGACTCTTTCTGTTTTTAAATTGTCGGAGCCAACGCTATTACTTTATTTTTGGTGTTGGGTCAGATGGAGGAAACACCTAAAGTATTATTTCAAACTCAGGAAATTGTAAGGTACAAGAAAGAAAATCGAAATGGATAGTTGAGCCAAAAATGAAAATTCACTCAATATCTACTCACCACTATGCTTATTGAGGTGGTGGGGGAAGTGTTTGAGTCAACAAAACACTTTTGGAGTTTCAGGTGTAAACAGCATTGCAGCCAAATCCAATAGAATTGAAGTCAATGACGACCGCTTCTTCAAACATGTAATAAAAACTAGGGCTACGTTGTAGCACTGAACGGGCCCGAGCACACGCAACTCGGGACCTGTCGTGGTCGGTGGAGAGAGCGATCGGCGAGCGGGCACACGGCTCCACGTTGCATGCGTTTTGCGCACTGCGGCAAGGATAAACGCTTCACTTTCTGCGTCCGTCACGCGACGTCGATCCTTGCCTACTAATTGTGCAATACGGTCCACGCTGTCAATTGCAGATCACACGATGACAATTTTATGTAAATTGAATGATAGTTGTAAAACAAAGCTTACTTCCTGTTGCCAGTAGGTGGTGCCATCACTATTATTACATACAGACTAATAGATCTGTTCAAGTAGGGGCTCTGATGTAGCGTGAGCAATTTTGTGTCAATTGGACAATGTTACAACAACTTAATTTTCACACTGATCAGTAGGTGGCGCTATGACCCTAATTAATATGTGGAGCTCTTCAGGTCAGGATCCTGATCATAGGTAAGAATTTGGGGGCCGGTTGGATAATGCAAAGTGGATTTACAAAGTACTTCCTGTTTCATGGCGAATCAGTAGGTGGCGCTGTGACGTTGAGGCAATATTGACACATAGAGCTGTTCAGGCTTGGATTCTGATCATGTGACAGAATTTTGGTGGTGATAGGACAATGCACAGTGGAGTTTCTCCTTTGGCGAATGATGAACTTTCGCCGCACCTCAATGTTTACACGGTTTGAGGAAATGTCACAATTCTGACCATGGTCCAATGACTTGACTGAGCTCATTTGAGCTGCATATTGTAAAGCAGCCAGGAGCAGTTCATCAAAGTATAAAACATGTCACTTCCTGTCGCCAGCAGGTGGGGCTTTGACGATGAGTCAATATTGACACATGGATCTGATCAGGGCGGGACCTTGAATGTGTGAATGAGGTTTGAGGCTGATAGAACAATGCAAAGAGGAGTTATAATAAATCCCTCTTTTTTGGCGAATCATCAAAATTTCACACCACGCCACGGTCAGACCGTATAACGTACAATTCTCATTTTACTCTTAATCATGAACTAAAGTTATCTCTCAACATTAATTGACACACATCAGTAAGTTAAATATAGTTTCCAACATATTAACAATGTGTGAACGAACTCTTCAGCCCTGGGGAAGAAGATTTGTGCCTTGGGCAAACCATGGTCTTACACCGCCCTCTAGTGACCAATATTGCAGGTGCAGCTCAATCATCTTGATTTGACTCATCAAACTTTAATGCCATGCCACGGTCAGACTGTGTGACAAAATTCGCGGTACTTTATATCTCTATCTTGTTGAGATGACTCTCAATGAATTTGAAGTTGATCTGATGAAAGCCCTACGACAAGTTCGTCAAAGTAAAAATTTCTAAAACGGTCAAAATGGCCACTAAAGCCAAAATAGTGGGCTTCCTGTTTGGTCTAGCATATCTATCCAAGAGACTTTTTTGTTTGTTATGAAAAGACACATGGCCCTAACGATTTTTGTACATGTCGGCCAATCGTGGTGCCGGGGCTGCACTTTAGGGGGCGCTATTCAGTTATTTTGCCACGATGGAGATATAAACTACCTCGAATTTCATGTTTTTGTCACACCGTGTGACCGTGGCGTGGCGTCAAAGTTTGATTACACGCCATCAAAACACAAGGTTGTGTATCTCAGACATACATGGTCCAATCGAGTCCAAACTAGACATGTAAGACAAGAGTCCCGGCCTGATGACATCTACACAGAAATTATGACTTAAGATCACAGCGCCCCCTGGTGGCAACAGGAAATGTCTTGTTTTTTGCATGTCTTACACTTGGATGTATTCCTCCTCATCCACTGACCTCAACCATGTCAAACTGTGTCAAAAGGATCTCAAGACATTGATAATGTAGGCATAAGATTACTGTGACTTTTTGTCAAACGCTATATTATTGGCGTGGCGTTAAAGTTCATCAACTTGCTGTGACACATGAAATTGCTGTAACTTTGGTGTTCAAGGTTCATCCTCTCTCAAACTACATTTGTGTAGCATAAGCCCCCCCTGCAGACATTCATGGTTTTAAGGAATGGGCGTGGCAAAATAACTGACTAGCGCCCCCTAAAGTGCAGCCCCGGCACCACGATTGGCCCACATGTACAAAAATCGGTAGGGCCATGTGTCTTTACATAACAAACAAAAAGTCTCTTGGATAGATATATGCTAGACAAAACAGGAAACCCGCCATTTTGGCTTTAGTGGCCATTTTGGCCATTTTAGACATTTTTACTTTGACTAACTTGTCGTAGGGCTTTCATCAGATCAACTTCATATTGAGATGAGTGTCATCTCAACAAGATGGAGATATAAACTACCTCGGTATATACGATTTCATAACACGGTGTGACTGTGGCGTGGCGTAGAATATTGATGATTCGCCAAGAAAGAGGGATTTATTATAACTCCTCTGTGCATTATTCTATCAGCCTCAAACCTCATTCACAGATTCACTGTCCCGCCCTGATCAGATCCATGTGTCAATATTCACTCATCATTACAGCGCCACCTGCTGGCGACAGGAAGTGACATGTTTTATACTTTGATGCACTGCTCCTGGGTGCTTTACAATATGCAGCTCAAAAGAGCTCAGTCAAGTCATTGGACCATGGTCAGAATTGTGACATTTCCTCAAACCGTGTAAACATTGAGGTGCGGCAAAGGTTCATCCTTCGCCAAAGGAGACAATGTTGTCATAAGTCCAGTGTGCATTGTCCTATCACCACCAAACTGCTGTCTCATGATCAGAGACCAAGCCTGAACAGCTCCATGTGTCAATATTTCGTCAGAGTCATAGCGCCACCTACTGATTCGCCATGAGACAAGTACTTTGTAAATCCACTCTGCATTATCCAACCGGCCCCCAAATTCTGACCTATGTTCACAATCCTGACCTGAACAGCTCCATATATTAATATTAGTGCAGGGTCATAGCGCCACCTACTAATCAGTGTGAAAATTAAGTTGTTGTAACATTGTCCAATCGACTTAAAATTGCTCACGCTACATCAGAGCCCCTACTTGAACAGATCTATTAGTCTGTATGTAATAATAGTGATGGCGCCACCTACTGGCAACGGGAAGTAAGCTTTGTTTTACAACTATTATTCGATTTACATACAATTTTCACCGTGTGATCTGCAATTGATACCGTGGACCGTAATGCGCAAACAGCAGGCAAGGATCGACGTCTCGTGACAGACGCAGGAAGTGAAGCATTTATCCTTCCCGCAGTGCGCAAAACGCATGCAACGCGGAGTCGTGTGCCTGCTCGCCGATCGCTCTCTCCACCAACAGCAACAGGTCCCGAGTTGCGTGTGCTCAGGCCCGTTCAGTGCTACCACGTAGCCCTAGTTTATTTCATGTTTGTGCATGAAAGCACTGTTGAGTCTGTTAAAAAAGGCTGAAGTTACTAAATTGTTATGTATGTTGTATTACCTTGTGTCCTTAAGATGCACTTTTTGATTTTTAAATAAAATGCAGCTAATTGAGTGTAAAAGGGAATATTTCCCTCTCTAGCATCGCCACCTGCTGGTCGTTTTGGTTTATCATTAACTTGTTTTTTTGTGTTGGCATACTGTGATATTCTGTACTATCTCAGGTTCAAACTGCACCATCTTTTCATTAAATAAATTTGAGAAGTTGAAAATTTTCCTCGATTTGGGTCGCGTCTAGTCATTAAGGGGTGATGGTGGGTCCCGAAGCCAGACCAGTTGAGAACCACTGATTTACACCATGTTTTTAGCCTAAATGTCCTCTGATATCCTCCTCCGGAGCCGCGTTCATTTCCTTCAATTGTATTGGATTTGGCTGCAACGCTGTTTAACCCTTGTGATGGAAATACAAGAGGCTGGAAACACCAAAGTTATCCACGTGTATTTTAATAGGGGCTTTCTGCAGAAAGGATCAACACAGAGAGTCACAAGGATCTCAGAGTAAAGATGGAGAACAGCCAAATACAAGGATCTTATATAGGAGAACTGAGGGCTGTCTCTCTGAACCAATCCAGACTGGTTCTGTAGGCGCAGCTAGAGAGAGGAATCTAAACACAAACAACTGATTTACATGTGTTTCCTAAGGAGATAAGCAGACATACATTAACCCCCGACGCCGGAACAGGAGTGGCGTCTGCCGGGACCGTCCGGCGCAGAACAGGAACTGGGACTGGCGTGGTTGCTGCCGGGACCCCCGACGCCGGAACAGGAGTGGCATCTGCCGGGACCGTCCGGCGCAGAACAGGAACTGGAGTAGGCGCAGCGAGGACCCCCGACGCCGGAACTGGAGTGACGTCAGCCGGGACCCTCTGGCGCGGGACAGGAATGGGAGTGATGAGTACCGGGGTTGAAATGATGAATGCCGGGGTTGAAATGATGAATGCCGGGGCCCCCGACGCCCGAACAGGAGTGGCGTTAGCCGGGACCTTCCGGCGCGGCACAGGAATGGGAGTGGTCTGTGTCGGGACCCCCGACGCCGGAACCGGAGTGGCGTCTGCCGGGACCCTCCGGTGCTGGACAGGAGAAGACTGCGACCCAGCCAGGACTGGAGGTGGCTGTGGCCCAGTCAGGACTGGAGGTGGCTGTGGCCCAGTCAGGACTGGAGGTAGCTGGTGCCTGTGAGCAGGCTGCCGAGGTGAGTGGTTTTTGCTCCGACGTCTGCCACCCACAGCGGAAACTTTCTGGAGGCTGCGGGGTCCTCCAAGAGCCAGGCGGCTTCCCGCGTACGGGTTTGAGGATGGGGCTGGAGGGTTGAGGAACTCCCTTAGTCTGTGCCGTATCGCCACAAGCTGTGGGACGAAATGGCTCACCAAAGGTTGGTCCTTCAGCCATGCCTCAAAAACAGAGATCTCTTCCCGAGTCTCTGCTTGGTACCGGATGCCCGCTGAATACAGCTTGTCCACCAAGAAATCATAATACAAAATCTTTTCGTAAAAAAAATCCATCTCTGCTGGGTCCATATCTTTGGTCAGATCGTTCTGTCACGGTGTGTGGGGCAGTTGGACCCAGATGCAGAGTTTAAACTTAGAGAGTAATCCGTTCATCGCACGAAGGGAGCGCATCCCCCGCACGGACGCGTCCGCCGCGGTTGTGAAGGCTGTAAAAGCCGCCGCTGCACAGAGAGCTGTTGACTACGACGCTCGACCCGAGTGTCCGGCCTCCTCCATAGCCCTAGCAGCAGCCCCGCTCGGGGCGAGTAAGAGGAAGAGGTGTCAGATATGCCCCAGGAAAAAGGACTGTAAAACTCACACCATGTGCCGCGGGTGTAACAAATACATCTGCAAGGCTGCTCACGTGTCTATTGCGCTACGTGCGTCCTAATATGGGGTGGACTATGTGAGGGGGCCAACAGCCGGGGGAAGCAGGGACAACAGAGACTGCAAAAATAAAACAGGAAACAGAACACGGAGTGTGAAAACATGATACAGGAGGAGATACTAAATAAACTGAAAACACCTTGGAAACGGTGGAAACTAAGCACTGGAAAATACCAAACCCTGACACAGACTGTCAGTTCAGTTGTCTGATGACCTCCACATTCCTCCAATCAATTCCTCCAATGTGTCAAGAGGTTGATGACTTGTCTGTCTTATTGTGGAGGAATGTGGAGGTCATCTTACAGACTGTCAGTTCAGTTGTCTGGTTAGCGTCACTCTGATGGGTTAGAAGAATGCAGGCTCCATGTGGATTGAAGCCCTCCAGCAGCTGGTCTGTAAATCTTGCATGGGAGATAGAATACTCTGTTTTGAATTTAGTTTAATTGATGGAAAGTGTGGTTTCACCCTGGAAACAGAATTAAGTGACCGATCATGAATGTTGGTGCATATTAGGATCAAGGGATGGATTCAGGAACTTTTCTTTACTTTCATGTGAAATGGGCTTGCTCCCTGCTCTCGGTGCAGTACTTTACATTATACTCATTGATAATGTGGATAACAGCCTGTGTGAACATGTGTGAACATGCATGTGCTGCTCCCTGCTCTCGGTGCAGTACTTTACATTATACTATTTGTTAATGTAGATAAAAGCCTGTGTGAACATGCATGTGCTGCTCCCTGCTCTCGGGGCAGCATGAACCATTAGCTGATCTGCAGCCTGACAACCGGCCCCGACGTGGTTGACATCCACTCGCGTTATGTAAGAGGAACAGAGCGCTGTGATTGGTTGGCGGCGGTGATGTCGTGGAGCAGCCGGAAGATTATCACTTCAGTACGCACGAGCTTTGCAGAGTTAAGTCCACCGGCCGTATTCTGAGCAGGAGAAGACGAACACTGGACATTTCCAGACACAGAAGCGAGAAAAAGTCAGAGAGACTCGGCCGGACTGTTTCCTTATCAACTACGCCACGTGAAGCCATCTCCGGGTGAAGGTGAGCCGGTTTTCGTGATTTTACGTCAGAAGTGCGTATTCAAAAATTACTCACTTGTCTATTTTCATTCTGGTCAATGACGACATAGCAAATACGTTGACCATTTCCTTCCGCTGTAAAAGCGATACGTTCTGTGTGTGTTTCCATCATGTGACGCAGGCAGCGTTGATCCGGGAGGAGGATGTGTTCAGGAAACGCAGCATTAACCGTTTCCGAGAGAGAGAGAGAGAGAGAGAGAGAGAGACAGACGGACAAAGAGAGAGAGTTTTGAATGAAATATGTGTCTCCTGTTTATTTCCAGTTTCTTCAGCCATGTCGGTGAACATTCATGTGAACAGCCCCAATGTGAGCTACACAGATACTCACATAGTGGCTCAGTACCCCTATCACACCACCTCGGTGACCAGGGAGGGGAACAAAATGACGGTGAGTCCGCCTACTCTTCACGTAGTAGCCCATTGTCTCTTAAACACATGATTACACCGTAATCAGTCGTGAACACTGGCTCCTCACACCATAATGAATGAAGCAATACTGACTACTCATCACAACACAATGACTGAAGTGATACTAGCTACTCATCACGTCATAATGAATGAAGCTATACTGAGTACTCATCACAACACAATGACTGAAGTGATACTGACTACTCAAGCAATAATGTAAGAAGTAATACTGAGTACTCGTGTAATAATTACCACACAGTATTCATGCAACTGATTATACTAGTATTATCATAGGAATTACTACACAGTAGTAAGTATTGGGTTTTCGATTTAATATAATTATTACATAATAAAAGTAATTTAATAACATAATAATTATAACAGAGTACTCATATTACAATAAAGTAAATTACTACAGAGTAGTCATGCAGAAATTACTATAGTGTTCATGTAAAAACAAAATATAATGCTGAGTTGTTGTGTGATGACTTAATACTAGTACTCATGTGATACTGTTGTCAAGGTCAGTGTGATCCCATTGTAACATAGTCTCTATTTTTGTGTTCACATGTGCATCTGTACATTCTGTAAGTACAATCTTCCCCTAACTCTGCTCCGTGCGGGAAACAGGTGACCCCCAACACCACTGAGATGACGTTTCGCACTGAGAGGCGTGTGCCCCGGCTTGGTGTGATGCTGGTGGGCTGGGGTGGCAACAACGGCACCACAGTCACAGCAGCTGTACTGGCCAACAAGCTTGGTCTCACCTGGAGGACCAAGACTGGAGTGAAGGTGAGCGGAGCAACACATGTGCCCGTGCAGATACAAACAAGGAATCAGCTGCTGGTTTACATTCATTCAGGTGATCCACAGAACAATGTAACTTAGTATTTGTAATGCCTGGAGTTATAGGTGATATATGAGGCTTTTTCAGCTTTTCTTTCCTCTTGTGTGTCATATACGTTTTTTTGTGTATTTCAAAGTTCTGCAAAGTTAAAAAGCTCAAAGTCTGAGGTATAGGGAGATCCTCTTTCCAACAGAAAACACTGCCCCTGAAGCACACCTCGTCAATAGCCCAGCGGGTACTTAGAAGCATTGTGACGCATTTGACTCCCTTTATGGGGAGGGGGGGGGCCACAGACAGGAGCCAAAACCAAGTGGTACAGACAGACACTGAAAAGAGGAGCTGCATCAATGGACAGTATGAGGACAGTGGATTTTGAACATTAGAGCATGTGAACCTTTTCAAGTAATAAACTGAATAAAAATGATGAACCTGAACATGAGCAGAATATGTCTCTCCGGTAACTTCTGGATCCCAGGTAACTTCAAATACATTCATGTGTTGAAATAGATGCAAACCACTGGAAGAAGAACTAAGCAAAAAGACACGTAAGAGCTAAAATAGAAAAACCACCACAGTTATTGTTTTTGAAAGTGTAATTTTTGAGGGGAAAAGGTTGAATGGTGACTAAAGCCTTTATAACCAGACTAAAACAAGATGTGGAAACCTGAGGCCAACACCAGTGAGTGAAGAGAGAGACTTCCAGTATGTCCCCTGATAGAGTGGTGGAGTCTCCTTAAAAGCAGATTGTTCTGACATGTTCAGTCGAGTGTTAAGAGCTTAACTGATGCTGCTCTCTGAGATTTCCCTTTATATGGACATGTATTGTTACCTCTGTGACCTGGTTCCTGTGATTGCCATTTTTGCCATTTTCATTTGGTTCATTTGTAATAAACCTTAAAACCAGTAAAAATAATCTTAGAATGAATGAACTCACAGTGTTTTTCTCTCCTCTCTCTTCCTCATTCTTTAGAAAGCAAATTACTTCGGCTCCCTCCTGCAGGCTTCTTGTGTTTGTCTGGGGTCAGGGCTTGAGGGCGATGTCAATGTGCCCTTTCGTGACCTCCTACCCATGGTGCACCCTGATGATATCGTCTTTGATGGTAGGGACAATTGTAGATTGAGACAGAAACTGAGAAGTGAATGTGTGTGTATGTGAGAAGGCAAGTGAGAGCTCAGAGCAGCTGTAGAGGCCAGAGCCCAGAGCCGGTCCACCAAGTGAAGATTAAGTTAAGCACTTTTTTTTTTTTGACTTGAAGTATGTTTGTCTTTTTTTAGGCTGGGATGTGTCCTCTATGGATCTGGGTTGTGCGATGGAACGAGCTCAGGTTCTCGAATGGTCCTTACAAGAGCAGCTGCTACCACTCATGAGCCGCATGAAACCCAGACCGTCCATCTATATCCCAGACTTCATTGCTGCAAACCAAGAGAGCAGAGCTGACAATGTCCTCCCTGGGACACTGGCAGAGCAGGTACTAGACTGTTTTCGAAGCAGAAAAAGCACAGGAGTAAATTAATCATAAATAAATAAATAATGATCACTGGTGCACTTAATTATTCTATTAATGAAACATGTCAGTGAGTGAACATGCACACCGACAGAGCCCTGGGTCTGGCTCTCTGGCTCTAAGTGGAATGCAGCCATCATTAATGCTATTAATTACACTTGAGCTTTTCCTGGTCTACAGCCATCTATTCCACTGTAGACTTGTTTTGTTTCATTTTTTATTTGACTGAAAGAATAAACTATCCTCTAGGTGGAGCGGATAAGAGCCGACATAAGGGACTTCCATCTGTCGAGTGGTGTGGACAAAGTAATCGTTCTGTGGACAGCAAACACTGAGCGTTTCTGTGATATCATACCGGGGGTCAATGACACGGCCAAGAATCTGCTAGCTGCAATCCAGGTGAGACCAGGAGCCGCGAAGAGAGTTTGGCTCAGAAACGTCCAGATTCATAAAACATACGTACAAATCGTGAAACTGGATTTACTATGAAAGGCTTTAATTGTCCAGAATTGTGTTGTCCTGTAGACATGAATCATCCATTCAACATTAAATTTCTCCTAATGCCGAGGACCAAACAGTAATCCTCCATCACATTTAGTGATTATGAAATCTTCGAGGATGAAGAGATTAACACTTCCCTGTGTATTTGTGAATGAAATGCCATAATGAGTCTGAAAAAGTCAGCTATTCCTTTTTATATCAGATCAGGGGGAGGCAAATTATGATGTATGCCTCTTGGGGGAGTTTTTATTTAATCTCCAATCTTCAGCAGGCTTGTACTGCTGTCAGCAACGATAATCGTCTATGTCACAGACTTATGATCTTCAGCAAATAGCTAAATGTTTGATAGGCATGAAGTCGACAATAGAGTTGCACTCCGGAGATTAAATGAAGAGATTCTCAGGGGAAATGTAGCCCTGCGAGTCAAGCTTTCCTCTTTTGTGTAATATAATGATACGCTTGGTTATAGCCATTTGTCTGATTTATTTTTCTTTCTATAACCATCAGACTGGAGCTGAGGTTTCTCCCTCCACTCTTTTTGCAGTGGCCAGCATACTGGAGGGATGCGCCTACATCAACGGCTCCCCGCAGAACACTTTCGTCCCGGGGGCCATCGAGCTGGCGATCCAGAAGGGCGTGTTCATTGGAGGGGACGACTTCAAATCCGGTCAGACCAAGATCAAGTCAGTGCTGGTGGACTTCCTGGTCAGCGCAGGGATCAAGGTGACAGAAAGGATGCATGGAGGGAAGGAGGGTGGATTATTGAAGTAATGAATGGATACTAAACAGACTGGGTCACTCCTCTGAAGGATTTGTAAAGTACAGGGGGTAATTGTACCTCAGGGACTACTTCTGCAGTAACAAATAGGATTACTAACTGGTGTCAGGCTGATCTTCAGCGTAGTAATTGTCCTGATAACCACATAATTACCAGCTACTATGAGGGTTTAATGCACAGCACACCCCTCCCACCAACCTGAGTCAGCTGAAATACATTAACGTCACTTGCTGCTGTTGAGGGTGCATGAAAAAAATGTGTTAGTCCATCCAGGCATTATCTATACCACTTATCCTCTAAGGGTGGCGCTGTTTGAAATTATTTAGAAGAACCTACGAGAGGTGGTGTCAGTGAAGGGTACTTGAGTTACTCTGACTGGGCATTAGACAAAAATAATATTTTACATATGAAAACACAGTAACATACAACAGTAACCACTAGTGTCTTTTTTTATTTTTCAAACAAAGACATTTTAACATGTTCCTCTGCCTTTGACAGCCGACCTCTATCGTCAGCTACAACCACCTCGGCAACAACGATGGGAAAAACCTGTCTGCTCCGCAGCAGTTCCGCTCCAAGGAGATCTCCAAGAGCAACGTGGTGGACGACATGGTCCAGTCGAACCCCATCCTGTACAAGCCTGGAGAGAAGCCTGACCACTGTGTGAGTGACACGGACACAGAAAGCGCATGAGCTCCCCGTGGACGAATGACAGAAAACAACTGATCGAACTTATCTCTGTGTGTTGTTTCAGGTGGTGATTAAGTACGTCCCTTATGTGGGGGACAGCAAGCGTGCCATGGACGAGTACACCTCTGAAATCATGATGGGCGGGCACAATACTATTGCTATGCACAACACCTGTGAGGTCGGTGGTCAATACTTTTTGTAATAAATGGCGACAGAAATGAACAAAATCTAAAAATGTCATATTCAAACATTTCTGACATAAGAGTGCAAACTGCTGACGGCCCACTAAACATGCTGAGCTGTTCTCCTTTATCTGACTGTAGTTGAGGAGGAGGAGGCTCAGGAGCCAGAGTTTACTGTTAATCCTTCTTAGCAGGTCTTGGAGCTAAATTAAAGTTACAGTAAATCTGTGGGGCACTGACATAGTTATTTCATGTTTCAGGGGCAAACCTGCTTTGACCGGCTACCATTTATTACATCACAAGATATAAAATCTATTCAGTTTACATGGATTTCAATTGATGTGTACATTTTTTACACTCAGTAGGTTAATCAGTCCCTTTAAGTTCAAACTAAAAAAATATGATTCCCTGTGAAATCAGTAATTTTGAAAAAGGCACTGGGACTTTCCTTATTTTATAGAAACAAAAACATCAAATTAGCTATCAAGAAATGGCTGTAATACCACATACCCCACCCAACCTGAGTCCTTCTGGACCCGGCGGGTCCCGTTGGGACCCCCTGGGTCCTGTTAGCCTGGGCTATCTACTTAGTTTTGTACACTGCATGTGCCTACAATCAGGGGAAAATCGGGTTCAGGTGGGGCTCTAGTGTAAAACTGAAAAAATCTTAAAACTCTATGGGACTCCAAGTGGTAGCATTGCTACAGTTTAATCTACAATGCAGAGGACTCTGTCTTATCATAGCTAAAGTACTCTACATATTCATAAATCTCTCTTTCTCTTTCATCTGTTGCACCATTATACTCATTTCATCTGTCTTCCATTGCAACAGGACTCTCTGCTAGCCAGCCCCATCATCCTGGACCTGGTGATCCTGACAGAGCTTTGTCAGCGTGTGACTGTGCGGCCTCAGGGGGAGGAGGACTTCCAGTCCTTCCACAGTGTCTTGGCACTACTCTCCTTCCTCTGCAAGGCCCCACTGGTCCCAAAAGGCACCCCAGTCATCAATGCCTTCTACCGCCAGAGAGCCTGCATAGAAAACGTTATGAGGTGTGGAGCCCTTTCACTAGAAGACATTGGTTTTCTTTACCTAAGGCTGCCTTACACAATTTTAATAAAATTCTATCATTCAATAGAAGAGAGATACTTTATATGACTGTGGCCAGGGTACAGGTGTGAAATTCTAGTGTTAATATTTGTGGCAGAAATTGACGCGAGACTGCCTCCTTGTCTTTTTCAGAGCGTGCCTCGGCCTCCCTCCTCAGAATCACATGCTTCTGGAGCACAAGCTGCAGAGAAACTTCCTGCCTCAACCTTCCACCTACATCAACGGCGAAGTAGCGGCTAAGAAAAAAGCCATCTTCACAAACGGGAACCACAGATCAACAAATGGCTTCCATGCACATGATGATGATGCTTGTGCATTATGATTACAGACACAATACTACAGTCCTAAATACAACGGTAACTGAAACAAAATGAAAACCTTGTTTGAAAAAGAACAAAGGCCCTTATTGATCAAGCTGTCATCACAAAAAACAAGTTCGCTATCACCTTGACATTTAGGTGAGATGCATTTAATATCATAGGTATTCTGAGCATGTTGTCCTGTTAGAGATAGACATGGTTTTATGCAGAATTAACCATTTAATGGTTTTAACAGATAGGTTTTGTATTATTTTAGTTTTTTTTTTTTAGGTGTTTGTAACTTTATTCAAGTAGTAATTCATCTGCAATAAACTAATGTACAGTACATTTTCTTGATGAATGAGCGGTATCTTTGTATCTTGTGTTACTGTCTATCATCAGTTTGCTTTCTCCAAATGTTTTTGTGAAGCTGAACTGTAATGTTAAAGAGTAACTTGGCTTACTTATATTCAGCCATCCATTTTCTGCTGTTTGTGGTCGACAGGTCAAGCATTCTAAATACTAATATAAAATAAACATTTAGGTATTGTTGTTTGAACTGATATTAATTATTGTGGTTGGTCTTTTTAATTCAACTTTCCTCTTACTTAGCCATTTGCGATGTTCAGATATGCGTTCTGTGTGACTAGGTAATTAAAGGTAAATAAATAAATGGGTAAATAAATGTTTAGGCATACAAAACATGGTAATGAGCAACAAGAGCATATAAAACAAATGTGATTTAATCATTTATAGATCTTTTTTGACTTACTATCAAAATGATAAGAGAAGCCAATAATCTGATTTGATGAATAAAAAAATATTTTATAAAAGGTAACAATTTTAGGGACGAGTTGAGATTTTAAAACAAAAAGACAGAAGTCAAAACATTTCATTTAGTTGGTCAAATGTTACACTTTTTTTAATCTCATAATTGTATCTTGTTTGGTCATGGTTTAATCTTTAATCCTTCATTTTGATCAATTACTCACCATTATTTTTTGACTCAGAAAGCCCGTAAACATTTATTTGTATAATTTTTTTCACAGAAATCGTCTTGTATACATTTCAGGAGAGTGACAGGAATGAGTCATGGGAGTATTATGAGAGCGTATAAGACAATTATATTATATTATTTTATTTTATTTTATTTTATTTTATTTTATTTTACATTATGTTACAGCCAATGAATGAGTCCAGTTTTACCCAGGGGACCCCTTGGTTTACCCCCCTCCCCTGAAATAAACTGCTCCGTTTCCTGTTTCCGGCCGCTCTTCCATCACTTCCGCTGCCGTTGCTGCGACACGGGACGTCAACATCAATGGCGGACAAAGACAAACGCCGGCCCGGGCTTGCTCCCCCCGTGATGCCCGAGGGCAAAGCCACCAAGTCGGACAGCGACAGGGAGTTTCTGTCGCAGGCGGGTGTGGGGGAGCTGCTCCGCGGCGCCATCCTGAAGATGGTGGAGGCCAGGTCGGACGATCCCATCGGCTTCCTCGCCGACCACTTCTGCAACCTCTCCTCCATGGCGGAGAGCGGCTCGGCTGGAGGCTGCGACGCGGAGCCGCTGAGCAACGCGCCGCCGAGCGCAGGCGCCCAGGAGCAGCAGCATCTCAACCGGGCGCTGTGGCACCTGCGGCTGGCGCATCACTCCCAGAGGTTCACGGTCCAAACACTGTGGTTATACAGGGGATCAGGGGGTTTCATTATAGATGCAACATTCTGTCACTCACCCACTTTGACATGAACCACATATTCTAGCAGGACACAGCCCTCACGTGTTTCTACTGTTGAATTCAGATTGACACTAGTTAACCAGGCCTTGTGTCAAAGTGAAAACGGATATAAAGGTATGATTTTTATAAATAATCAATATTTATTTTAGTGTACACTAGAAGAATGCCGTCACTGGCAGGTAATATTACATCTGACCCCTCTCGTGTTTTATTCGAGGAATATCAGCTTCTGCCATCTAAAAGAAGATTAAAGTCCCACAATCACACCTTGCATCAAAGGCTACTATTGACTTGACTCTTGGTAACAACCTGCTGGCTAGTAACAGATTAATAATACACGTTTAAACTGTTTTGAGTAACAAACTCTTCAACCTTTGTCTGTCACTACTGATCTTATCTGCCAAGGCGAGAGATATTTACAGTAACACCACCAATTAATATAATGTGAACAGACTTCTGTTGGTTCAGTGATAAATTATAAATGGAATAAAATTAAATAGAAACATCTTATTCTGGAAATAGTGTCCCCGTACTTGTACATAATCCACAGAGCTCCCTGTTGGTTTAAAAATTACAAAACAAAAATTAGATAATTAGGGTGTAAGATATGATACCTTTATTTTAAAAAAAAAAAACTAAAAACAATTGAAAATGTTAGTGTATTCTACTATTTTAGAGACTGACGATAATGATTTATGCTATTTATACAAATCTCATTGTAGTACAGGTTACCAGAGTTACCAGTTAACAAAGGTTGTTTTGCTTCTAAATGCTTCAGACAAACCTATGATTTCACGTTGATTCCATTTCTCATTTTAAACCCAGATCTGCCTTCAGCAACAACGTCCGCGTGGCCTACGACCTCCTAAACCTCACCGGGCCCAAAAGACATCCAGGTGAGGCTCCTGAAGGCCCAGACGGCTCCTGCACCGAGAGCCCCACAGGAGGAGGAGGTGGTCAGGGAGGAGGAGGAGGGGTGAGAGGAGGCCTCTACTCCCAGACTCTGGAGTGTCTATGCAGTGAAGGTGGCGTCCCTGCCTCCACCTCCGCTCCACTCCTCCGACGACTCCACTGCCAAGACCACGAGGCCGTCCCTTATGACATCTTCCGACACGGCGTGCTCACGTGTGCCGTCTTCTCGGACTACATCCGGCAGGCCCAGAGGCTTTACGCTGAGGTGTGCTGCCCAGACAACGGGCCTGCCTCCCGGGCGCTGTGCCTGGCCGTGCTGGGGACCCTGAAGGAAGCTCTGGAGACATCCCAGGGCTGTGATGCAAACTGCTGTGTTAACGCCAACAACTCGTGTCTGGAGGCCAACGTGAAGGCCATCCGCTACCTGAAGGCCAGCGCCAATATCTCTCCCTGCAAGCTCGCTCAGGCTATGTCTGGAGCGCAGTTGCGGGGTCCAGGCGGCAACATGGACGCTAAGGAGTTTGAGAATGCAGCGGCTGAGCTCTTTATCACTCGAGTCAAAGTTGTGTCCTAGGTCTCTTCTCTGTGTTCACATAAGTTATGGATGTACAGCCATGTTATAGAGTAAATCATTATCCTGTGTGCACCTACTACTGTCATGACGAAATATGAGGAGAATACAGGATGAAGGAAAATAGTAAGTCGTTTATTCAAAATGTACAGTAATATAATCAACACCAGAACGAACTAAAGATATTATGGGATCAGTTAAGTCTGTAGTGAGGGTTCGTGTATGCATGAGTGTGGGATGAGAAAGATGTTGGATGCATGAACACAAAATAACGTGCTGGGGAGAGTCCTGGCCAGAAGGACGGTTCTTCACAAAGGGAACAAAACATACTGAGCGGATTAGCAGAACACAAAGATGGGCCAAAGGCTAATGTCTCCATAAGACCCACAGATATTACCTCCTCTCTGGATATCACTGTTTGTCTTGAGCTTATTAATGTCAACAACATCTGCTGTGGCTACACAGGCAGCTGCTGTGCTGTGTGGAGGACATGACGTACCTCGGTTAGACTAAATAGATTCATTGAATTCAGTATTTGTCCCGACGGCTTCAACCTTTGTTCAGTGTTTTCCCTGATATGCTCAGTTAAGAGAGTATGTACATCTGCTGCAGTCCCGTACAACAGCCTTGTATTAGATTCTCTTTAAAGATACAACAACATTTCAAGGTTTTGTTGAGACTGTCAGTGATGTTGAGTAAACTGGTCTGTGCTATCTAAGCTTATATAACATTTTGTTACAGAAACAGGAGCCAGTCTCGTGCTCTCCTTGGGGGTCGCGGGCGTCTCTGTCCCCCGCGACTCCCAATAAAGTACAAGCGGTGTAGACGGTGGATGGACATGATGATGGACTATTATTTTTATTTCATTGTATTTATTTTCTGCCTCTGTTCTATTTCATTGCTTCTGTATTGGCAGATTCTGCATTTGTGTAATGTTTAATAGAAGAACAGATATGTATTTAGAAGAAGTATGAACAGATGTGGTTCTTGTGAGTTAACTTAAACTTTACGACTGTTGCTCAGGAGACTATAATGTTTATGGCTTCCCCCACTGGGCAAATGGTCACGGCAGGGGTCACTCAGTGTGGCTGAATAGATGGGTGAGGGGATCTCTGTATTGTATACAGGACTGGGGTCTTTTGTCTTGTAAACGAAGATAAGGGATCTCGGAGACAGATTGTCTCACACCAGAAGTCACACCAGGGGGCTGGGACAGAGATGGAGACAGGATGTCTGCTCATCCTGGTCAGACATCAAGTCACTGACCAATACCCTTTGCTTCTCGCAGGGAGGGGCTTCTGATTGTATAAGTGAAGTAATTCTCCTATGCTCTGTGCCCATTCCTGCACGTTACGCTAGGTAGTGTGTCTGGGGTGGGTCCACCTGCAGGTGTTAGAATTGAACTTACCGAGAGACAATGTATAATTGTGTATGATTAAACAGAAATTGCCACCACACTTCTCACCAGGACCTCTGTACTTAGTTTCATGTACCTCATGTTTTGCAATGAAAATAAATCTTGAATCTTGAAACACCTGTTTTTCATCAGCCACTAGATGGCAGCACCACTCTGGTGGTCCTGTGGTCAGAGTCAGAGAAACCGGAAAGAAAAGCGGAAGTACACAAGCTCGTGGGCTCCATGGTGAAGCGACAGGAGACGCAGCGACACATGAGCCCCTGTTTTCATCTGTAAGTGGATGTGGTGCGTTTGTGAAACATGGCGGAAGAGGAGCAGCTGCTCTCCCTCATGTTCCTCTTGACCTACGTGCTGCAGAAGCGACGCAGAGACATAAACGACGCAGACGTCCAGAGGCGCAGTGAGATCCAGAGACGCATCCGACACAGACAGTACTTCTTCCAGAGACAGAGGAGGATGCTGCTGGTCAGTCCCTCCATCTTCCATCCCCTCTTCCTCCCAGAGGAATCTGACTCAACTGGAAAACCGCCCCCATCACACAGTGGCTGCACAATGTTTCCACCTTTATTATCTTGATTTTAATACTCAGGGGATATATTTACCATTTTCTCACCAATCTACAACCAATAACAAGAATGTGAATGATAATAATCGTTTCAACAATGAAACAAAATATTTTTAAATCAATCAATAAACACAAGCTGATATTCTTATTTACAAAAGTAAGATGGACTCTGCGGTCACGTGGAGTAGGGCTGGTCATATATCATTTCAATATTTCTGATGATTTAGTTATTTCTTACAAATTTCAAGACAGATTTTTGCTCCTGAGTGAAGTTTTAAAATTTGTATTATAGGCAGAGAATGATACTTAATATAAGTAAATATTATGATACTTAATGTAAGTAAAAATACGTTTAATATATATACGTTTAATATATATTAATAATAATATAAGTAAAAATACGTTTTATAAATCTCATGTAAAACATTAAAACCCATCTTGTAATATTCCTCCTCACTGTGCTTGCAAAATGCCTAAGAATTATATCAATATACTGTATATTAAATGTGTTCTGTAGCTATTGATTTTGTGATATTTATTGTTTAATTCCCAGCCATAACATGGAGTGTAACAACATAAGCAGACCTGCAACAACTAATGTCAACATAGATTTTAATCAGCCAATTATCTTCTCAGTAAATCCATCAATTCTTATATATATTCCTATAGAAGCTGAAACCAGACATTGTTATGGTAAAAAAGAAAGGCAGATTAATTTGAACTTGGTTAACTAATTGATGATTGATCAGGAGTTTTACAATTATACAAACGACCAACAGTGATAAAGTAAAGAGTATCTCCATTTAAAAATATAAAATATGGTGATATATTATTAAAAATCACCTTGTAGCTTTAAAGAAACCGAATTAAACATTTCCCCTTTTAGGAGAAAAAGCTGAATGTATTTATATAAGTTATAGTATCAGTTGACAAAGTGGTTTATTCAAAGTGAAAAGATTCTCTCATTTTATTTTTTATCTTTCTCTGACCAGATGATGATAGCAGGAGGTATCCGCTCCAACGTCCGCATCCGCACTCGTCCCTGGACCACCACTGCAAGCACTGATTGGTGGGAGCGGGTGGTGATGACAGAATTCCAGCCCTCTGATTGGCTGGATAAGTTCCGTATGAGCCAGGAGACGTTCTTTCACCTCTGTGACAAACTGAGGCCCCGTCTGGCTCGTCAGGACACCAGCTTCCGCCTGGCGCTGCCGGTGGAGAAGCGTGTCGCTGTGGCGTTGTGGCGCCTGGCATCAAACATTGAGTACCGCACCATCAGCACTCTGTTCGGCGTGGGGAAGTCCACAGTGTGCCGATGTGTTAGAGACATGTGTCACGCCATCGTGGGGCTCCTCAGCTCCATCTACTTGCGGCCCCCCAATGAGCAGGAGCTGGAGGACTCAGCCCAACTCTTCCTGAACAACGTGGGCTTCCCTCACTGTGTTGCTGCCATAGCAACCCTCCACACAGCTATCATCACTCCATCAAACAATGCGTCTGACTATGCTAACCCTGCCGGCTGGTTCTCAGTACTGTCTCAGGTAGAAAAGGAACCTGCATCCATGCTGCTGCAAGTCGTCCTGCATTAGATTTTTATTTCACGCCTCTCGCTGTGTCTCTGCTGTTTCAGGTGGCCGTCAGTGGCCGGGGGCAGTTCTGGGATGTATGTGCCAGTTTCCCAGGTGGGACAGACCCAGCTGAAATCTTACAGAGTTCATCACTGTGGACCACAGCCGCAGAGGGCGGACTGTCGCCTGCCCCACTACCCGTCTTCATGGGAAGACCACTTAGGTAAAATTAAAGCCACTGGCGCAACTGTTGCATCAGGATCCATTTCAATACCAAGTAATTCTCATTTTACAGACATTTAAAATAACAATATACCAGTTGGAGAAGTAAATTTTTCATCTTTTCCATTTTCCTGATCACCTTGAAATGGTATCTAGCATTAAGGCTTATATAACCAGATAACACATATAAGCCGATGACAAGCAGACACAGACTGCTGATACTGTATGTCTTTTTTATCTACTGATTTAATGTTAAATGTTCTGGCCCCGAGCTGCACTGTTTTCTGTTTTCTAAAATTACTGTTGGGTTTAAATTTGTGCAAAAGCAATGAGCTTGACACAAAATAAAACTTGGCACTGCCATTTTAAAGGTTTGCTAAAAGCTTTGATGAATCTGAAGTTATGCTGAGTCAACCAAAAGGATGTGGGAAAAATAAAGTTCCGAGTTTGGAGATAGCGGGGAAGGCGGAGGGGCAACACACTTCACTGAAGCTGCTTTCAGACATGCACTAAATAAATTACATTTTCCTGAACTATTCCTGCCAGCTGCCTTTTATATCTGTCTGCTAACTGAACCTAAGGAGGATGTTGTCACGCTTCTATCAAACATTTAAATTTAAATTAATTAATATCTGGATATTCATACCAAAAGTCTTCTAGTCTGTGTTTTCAGGCCGTAACTGACTAAAAACCATCTGTAATGCCCAGGTATGTGCTGCTGGGCGAGGCCTGTTACCCCCTCCAGAGCTGGCTGATGAAGCCTTATCCTGAGCAAAGAGGCAGGGGAGCAATTCACGCTGCACTGACGGAGCCACAGCGGCTCTTTAACCGTCGACTCTCCAGAGCGCGCCGTGTGTCCGATGAGGCGCTGCTAAGACTGAGGGCGCGCTGGCAGTGTCTGAGCAAGAGGAACGACTGTGGCCTGGACGTGGTGCCCACTATGATCCTGGCGTGCTGCATTCTGCACAACATATGCGAGTCCCACGGTGACGCCTTCACGGCGGAGTGGCTGGCGGAGGTGGCCCAGTCAGAGAGCCCACAGCCCAGCCACAAGCAGCTCCCGTCAACCAGTGTGGAGCAAAGTCAGGGTGAGGAGGTCCGGCACCTCTTCAGTGACTATTTTCAACATTTGAATATCTGATCAAGGACTTGTACAATTTTTAGAAAACGTGTAAACCATCGTACTGGATTGTGCTCATGCTGTAGAGATGGCAGTGTCACTCAGTCACTTGTTCTGCCAGTCCAGTGTTACCATGTAGCTTTATGCTAATTGTAGCCAGGCATATTGACAACATGAGCATACATCTCAAACCACAGTAGAACCTAACTGCTCTTCACTCTCACAAATTAGAGTTCAGACTCATTTTATTCAAGACATCTGATTATTTGATGTCCTCAAATCATGAAACATCCAGGGGAGAAAAAGCCTTCTCGTTCAGGCTGAATCACGTCTTGACTCTGGTGCCATCATGTTTTATCTTACAACAGGGAAATTGTTTTTTTCCCATTTTCATTTTAAATCTATCAAAAACATTTTGTCTTTTATTATGTAATAAAACGTTTTATGTGTCCTCTTTTATTCCATTCTAATGTTGACTTGATACGTATTTAAAGTACTTATGTACAGTCCAGATACTAGTTGGTCCGATTTTTATTTTCTAGCTTTACACTGCCTTCAATTTGATCAAATCTAATACAATAATAGATACTACACTTAAGTGCCAAGTCTTAGCGTTAGTTTGTGTAGGTTTACATCAGTGTAGAAACATCTGTACACTTTTAACACATATTTAGCCCCTTTTGGCCAAAATTGCAAGTGTTCAAAGGTGATAAAACGCTTCCTGGGGCAGTTGTGAGTGGTTTCAATGTTGTTCAGGCTCAAAAGAGTTCAGGTTCTCACTATTAAACCTGAGACATGGCACGTTATGGATACATCTGCGTTTGTATGTCTGTTTGATCGTTAGCAGCATCACACAAAAACTACTGGATGGATTACCACAAGACTTGGTGGAGGGATGCAGTCGGGTCAGGGAAAAATGTCAACATTTTTGTGAATTTCTAGGGAAATCTTAATTTTATGTAGGTTCATAATTTAGGGGACTGATATCTATGAATATGTGTAAATTGGTGAAGCTTGACTGAATTTAAAGGATCAGTGTGTAAGTTTAGGTGAAAGGGATCTATTGGCAGAAATTGAATATAAAATATAAAAAATATGTTTTCAACTAGTGTTTAATCTAAATTGTAAGATTAGTTGTTTTCTTTACCCTAGAATGGACCCTTTATATTTAAATACTTTATATTTAAATTGGGAGCGGGTCCTCTCTCGGAAGCCGCCATGTTTTTTACAGTAGCCCAAACTGGACAAACTAAACACCTTTTTAGTTTAGTTATTACAACTGAAGACTACCACAGGTTCTCTTTCATGTTTCATGGAGGCTGAGGGGAGGGGTATTCAGCTGCGACAGGCAACTTCACCACTAACTGTCACTAAATCTTACACACTGAACCTTTAAGGGGACTACTACTGAGTGTCATTTTGAGTTTTATTTCCAAACATGCTGAGGCTCTGAACCTTAAGAAGTGGTGGATGGATGGTGTTACATGCAACTGCACACCAAGGCCACTAGATATCGCTGCTATCACACCGCAGTGCCTCCTCAGCCCTCACCTATAACCTGTCAGCTCCGGTGCTGCAGGTAAACTGATGGAGTGATGGGGAGTTGCAGTGTTTTCTGTTTTCACACATCTCCTCCTCTAAACTGGGAAGATCTTTGAAGTGCAGCAGATGTTCGGCTGTGATCTCACGTGCAGTGCAGGGACTACAGAATCGGATTTTCCCCACTTCTCGTGTGTTTTGCATGAAATCCCACCTCGTTCATTCACTGTCACAAATCTGTTTCATGCAATCCTCCGTCTGTCACTCAACACCACGCTTCTTCTTCCTCCTCCTCCTCTTCCTCCTCCTTGCTTGGCATCAGCTTGGTGTGAGCGTGCATGTGTGCGCGCCCACCCTGTTCCAGCTGCTCCCTGTGAAAACATCTCTGGCACAAAGCAGCCGCCTCGACGCGCATCTCGTCCCCCTCTTCCTTCGTTTCTTCGGGGTTTATCTCTGTCTCGCAGGCTCCGGCGACGGCCTTTAATCGCTTTGCGTTTCTTTACCTCTCAAAATGAGTCGGGATGTAATGCCGCCCCGCCGTCGCTAGCTAGGCGGACAAATTCCTCCAACCAGCCCGCTGCTCGCTCCACTCACTGCGGGGTTGGCACCACATTAGCAGAGGCGTCGCTGGGTGAGCTAGCCGGGACTAGCTAGCTAGCGTTCGTAGCCGTCACGTCTGTTTTAGCTAACGTTAGCTAGTGTGGTTAGTTGCCGAGCGGAGGGTCGTGCAATAACTATTATCACTAATGTTAGCTTACTAGCGAGGACTACCACTTTTTTTTCTAGCGTGAACTAGCTTGCTAGCGTTGCACAGAAATCGACCGTTAACGGGTTTTGGATGTCGCGACACTGCCGGTTTCGAACCACGGACTGCGAAGACAGAACTGGAGCCCAGCGACAGGCGGTACCGAGGTAGAACCGGACCACAGAGTGATAATAGGGGGTTCATGGTGTGACGCGGGTATCAAGTGGCTAATCTGTTGCAGGCATTTTCTTTTAACATTAGCCCCGCGCTAAGGCAGAGCATCTCAGGGAGGCCCCGCCGTCTCCCGACTCCCCTCCCCGAGTCTCCAGCGATCTGCCGAGAACACCCGGGTGAAGTCGCAGTTGTTCCCGGCCGGGGGGGCAACTTGACAGCGAGGCCCCTTTAGCTTAGTCTCCCCTCCCCCTCCGCCCCAGTCCCGTCCATCCATCCTCCCTGCCTTCAATCCGTCCAGCCCCGTGCAGACCGCCTCCTCCTCGCCCGAGACAGAAAGCGAGGGACCGGGGGGGATAAAAAAAAGAAGGGGGGAAAAAAAGCAGCGAGCCGTGGGCAAGTGTTTGTCGGGTCCCGTCTGAACCGGGCTGCCACAAGCAGAGGGGATGACTCTGGAGTCCATGATGGCTTGCTGCCTGAGCGAAGAGGCGAAGGAGTCGAAACGAATCAATGCAGAAATTGACAAACAACTCCGCCGAGACAAGCGGGACTCCCGGAGAGAGCTGAAATTGCTGCTTCTCGGTATGTGCCACGCTCATTCTCTCATGTGCTCCCATTTTGATTGTGCTGTCTTGTGTCGCTATGTGCAAGACGAACCTCCTCGGGCCTTCCTGCCGATGCTAACAGATACAGCTAGTTAAGGTGGCTAGCTGAGAGCCTGGTTTCTCTAAGTGAGGAACGCTTGTGACATGATTTGATAAAATAAGTTGAGCTTCCTGGTCCATGTGCATATCTGCGAGAACATGCTAACCCCCCCCACTGTCGCTTTATTCATGTGTGTGTGTGTGTGTGTTTGTGTGTGTGGTGTGCAGACAACGATCGGCTCATTTGGCATTGCTGTTAACTAAGATGTCCCCGTTTACAGGCTAGTTTGACATATAAACCAGCTCTGCAAGCTAATCCCTGTGGTTTGTTAGCTGCTGCTGGTTAACAGGTGAAGATGGTGCCTTGGTTGCGGCAGCAGAAGCAGCTTTGGTTTGCTTTACACTGTTGCTCACAGGGTTGCATAACATTTGTACAACCTGAGGTGCCTCAGTGCAGATCTTGCCTGGAGCTGGTTCATTCCCGTTTATCGGTAATGTCAGTGTGCACCCAGTGTCACAAACCCACCCTCCTAGTGGACAAGGATACTGAGAGATTGGCCCCCTCATCCTGGAGTCTAGCTGAGTAGGTTATCTATTTTTATAGCTGGTGTGTGGGCAGGTGGGAGCTGCTGTTGAACAAGTTGCTCTGCGCTGCATTGATTCATACTTCTGTGGACACAAAGAGGAACATTGGGTTATGCGTTTTCCACTTGTGCTGCTTTCAGGAAAATCTATCGTGTGTGTGTGTGTGTGTGTGTGTGTGTGTGTGTGTGTGTGTGTGTGTGTGTGTGTGTGTGTGTGTGTTGTGTGTGTGTGTGTGTGTGTGTGTGTGTGTGTGTGTGTGTGTGTGTGTGTGTGTGTGTGTGAATTCTAACCGATGAACTTTCAACTGCACGTGCATCCACCAGCCTCTTCGAAGAACCAATTCCAAGTGTGAAAGCTCCTTGGAAGTAAAGCGGGTGCCCATTTTAGGGACAATTAAGAATATCTAGGTTGCATCCTTCGTTTCGAAACGTTTGCTCTCATTTCTCGCCCATCAAAAGCAGCCCTGGTTATTTGACATGTGTGTCTCCTTTCATTTCCCTGCTGAATACCTCTGCTTGGAGAAGTAGGCCACACTAGAGTCACACCGTCGATGGGACATACTCTAATCTGTGTCATACATTTTAATCGCCATTGCGCTTAATTCTACCTGACGGCCTAGGTGAACAGATGGAAAGGGAGGTTATTTTCGTCCAGCAGTTTTAAAAATGGTTTGCTTGTGTGCTGCCATCATATTTCTCTTGCCAGGTGATCAATGAAAGGTTGGATTGACAAAGCGATTCAAGATATTTCGGGATTCAGGCAATCGATTACACGCAGTAGCATCGTTCTCTTTGGAATTGTAATGTGTTCTTATATTGTTTCCAGTCTATCCCTGATTTCGACAGACATCACAAAACAATTATTGAAAGCGTCTGTGTCACAGGCTGACGGCAAACAAGAACTGCAACCAGTCATGCTGTAAGTGGCCCATGCAGTGTGAGTTAAGGCTGTCAGTGGACGCCTGGATAAGGACGTGTAAGGCAGGATTAGTCCAGGTCTTAATAGGCTTGGTTAAACAAATCCGCTGCTCAGACTTTGAGATGTCACTGACTCCTATTATCCTCTGACACTGTTCTCAGGCCCTCAGTGAGCTCTCCTGCCTCTCCTCACCTCACTGGAGGATGAAGACAATCGCAGCTTCTAATCATTTAACCAACCATGTTCCATCAAGTGTGTTTTACAGAACAAGGAAAGCGATACTGTGCATAATGATATTGTGGGAGATATTCTGTCATCAGCTGCATGCAGTTAGGTGCATGTGCATGAGATGGATTGTACGTTTCAGCTTGGCTTGCAGCAACATAACCACAGCTCCTTGCACAGTTTTAGTTGAAAATTATGTGTTTCTGCGGTGAAGACTTTTGTAGCATTAGCAATGAAATATCTCAGTGTGGAGACGTGCTATAATATGTTGTTCAGTATCTGGATTTAAAGTGATTGATGTAGGGTAGACAAAACTCCAGTGTGAGTAGTTGCAACTGTTCTTTGTTCTATTAATTTAATTTAAATATTTTAGCCATGACATTTAAAGATTCAAGATAAAAGTAAAAGGTGATATCTTAAAACAGCTTCTGTTGTCCGTTGCAAATGAAAAGACAATCTGTTAATAGTGATGTAAAGCAGCAAACCTCCTGTGTAGAAGCTGGAACAAGAGAATCGTTGGCATTTTTGCTTGAAAAAGTCAAAAGTTGGCAGTTAGATTCATTTTCGAATCGTTTCCGCTCTGGATTGATGTAATAGCTACTACAATTCGTAGTGTAGTGTTCCCCTAACCGTTTCACTCATTTGTTCGTGTCCACCCTCCCTCTGTGTCCCTCTCCCTTCTTGGCAGAGTTTACTATATGGTCAGGGTACATTGCCATTATTGCCATGTCTCATCCAAACAGGTTCGAGGTTATGCCAGGCAAAGGCATGAGGTTTTCAGACTAAGAAATCCATTAAGGGTGGATGTGAAGGTTAGTTTTGTATGTAAAATCTATCACACCTACATCCTCAGCCACTTGGTCAGAAAACAGTTCTGCCAGGGCTGCAGCAATGCCCGCAGACTGGCTGCCTGTCACTGAGGGCCATATCAGGCCATACCAGCAGCTTCCTGCTCCACAGACCAGTGGTTTGCCTCTACTTGGTCAAAACACAGTGGGCCAGGAGCTGTGGCCTTCGCTGCATAGGGTAAATGAACTGCTGGAGTGAACAAGCGGTCAGCAAAGTGAGATGGAAGGGCGAACACTTCAGGGTTTTCTCAAAGTGCTGATCGAGGTAAACTGTAGGCTCGCAGTCGAGCTGTCAAAGTTGGCATTTGTTTTAGTTTTTTTGCGAAAAATGTGGGTTTCACTTGAAATCCAAGTAACAGAATGTACAGAATCAGCAAAACATCCTTAGAATGGCGTCAGGAAGGCAATTTTTTGGTCATCAAGCATAGAATTTAAGAAATGGGTCCGACTGGGGTAAAAGTTGACTCGACAGCCAAGAAGCTGTGGGCTGCTTGGTAGCACATCATCCCAGACATGGTTTTATAGTACAGTCTTTTCTCAGCTTCTCATAGGTTGACTGTTGATCCCCTCCGTCTCAGCAGAATCTCTTGTTTCCAGGTTAAGACATCCTTCAGAGGAACTGTCTGATTGAACCAAGAAGAGGATCAGGGGTTAGGCTCAGATGTTTATTGCTGACCTTCCTTCGCTTGCCAAGTCATCTAATTTTGATCATATATGGCAATAGAGATATTCTAGCTCTACTCCTCTCTGTGTGTGTGTGTGTGTGTGTGTGTGTGTGTGTGTGTGTGTGTGTGTGTGTGTGTGTGTGTGTGTGTGTGTGTGTGTGTGTGTGTGTGTGTGTGTGTGTGTGTGTGTGTGTGTGTGTGTGTGTGTGTGTGTGTGTGTGTGTGTCTTTTACTGCCAGTGAATGTGGAACTATGTGGATGGTCAGTTATTACTGAAAAAATCTTTATCATGGTCAAATCTAATACCTCTGGATATGGAAATTGTTATGAGACAGACTTTCACAATTTTTTTTAGAAAAGTGATAGTTTTATTATATTAGTGTGAACTGAGAACTGCTAACAAGGATCTCTTTGATAATGGTTATTAAGGAATTGTGACTAAAGCTGCTTTCAGACATTCACTGGACTCCGCAGATCCTTCATATTTTCCCAGAAGGAGGTGCATGTGTGAACACAATTGACAGAGTAAGATGCTCAGCAGTTTCTACAGACTTTATCCGCTTTTACCTCCTAGGATAAAGTCTGTTGAAATCAAGGAGATGTCAATGTGTGAACACAGCAGGGGAGCACCACTGGATTCACCGTGAGCGAGTTGGGGGTTAATGACGCTTCTAACGCGCGACAGATGAAAAAGCGGCTTCATACACGTAGAAGACACCGACAATAAGTCAAGAGAGTTTGTGGTGATAAGAGCTGAAACCAGTGTCCGTGTATTGTCCGTGATTTCCCAAAATTTCCCTTAGGATCAATGAAGTATCTATCTGTAATCTCCACAGCAGAGTAAATACGTCACTTCCTGCCTCTGACTGCTGCACCCGGCTGCTCCACCTCTCGGAAGATTTGATGCTGTTGTGAACGTGTTGTGCATGTGTAAAAGGCAAACTCTGGGTAAACTCCGTAGCCAATTCTCCGGATTTTACCCGGAGGGCATGTCTGAAAACGGCTCAAGCTATGTACTGGATTGGACTTTTTCGCATTCGAAAAAGCGAACTTCTCTCTGGTGAACAAATGTGTATATATATAAATATACATTTTTGGTATTTATCTTCTTTCATGCACCAGTGCAGATATATCTATAACAACCTAACATCAGCCAAATATATATTTTCAGCCTCTAATACACTTTAGTTGTTATTTATTCTCAGTGTAGTATTAAGGAAAGTGGACAAGAATATCTTCGAAGAACAGAACGTGAAACCTGCATCGATACACCTCTATGAAAACCCTTTCACAACATTATTGCAGCCTTCCCAACTCGTGGTTGTGAATGTTGTCGTCATTCAGAAAGTTGCGTGCATAACTTGAGATTTTATAGTGACAATGTGGGAAAGAAATCTGCTTCTCTCCAGTAAAAAACATTTTCTTTTTCTCTCTACTTGCAGGACAGAACGATATAACTACTCACACTACTACTAATAAACAAACATTTATATATCTTGAGACCATATTGAGTATACTGAAGGCCAGGTATGTTTGGCATTTTTGTGGTTATTGCATATCTGTATAAGAATGTTTTTAGAAAAGACAAGAATATGAGGGGAGATAGGTGGGTAATACTTCAAGTTCAGCACTTTAAGGTCGCATGCAGTGCAAAGATTACCTTTTATGTGACTTTGGAGAAACGTTTATTGTTCTGTTGTCCTGAAAAATACATGAAAACCTTACTTATTGGGAAATACATTTGTGCTGTTTCTTTTTTGCTTTCACTCAAGTCTTGAAATTTGTCTTAGAAAAGATGATAGTCTGTGTGTCATGCAGTATGTATGAGGACTTGGAAAAACTGCAGCTACCCTGTGCGATACCTCAGCTTGTATAGAAATATTTGTCATGCACCCGCAATGTGGAGTAATAATTTTCCGAGGGACTGTATGTATGCATGAGCTTGATGGTGAGTGAGTTTCTCCGATTCGGTTAAATTTGTGTAACTCGGTACAATGACCTGTTGCCAGTCAGGATTATTTATAAACTCAAAGTGCACAAGTACAATTAAAGTCACCTGAAGTCAGAGGGTCAACCCTCACTCAGTGATGTAAGAGATGTAAGCATGCAGCGTATGTTCTCCATTACAGAACACATCCAGTGTCTCCATCCAGGCTCCTTCTACGTCTCTGCATGTTTGCAGTAAAGGTTCAAATAGTCACTCTGCCTCAGTCAGCCTTGCACACACTCTTGTCTCTCTCTGTGGCATGGTCTCTTTTACACTCATATTGCTCACTAGTGCACAGTTGAATGCACACACACACACACATTTTTAAATGGGGTCAAGGCTGGTTCTCTGGAGATATGGGGGTGAACGAGGCTAGATGGTGACTGTCCCACATACTGCTGCTAACCCCGGGTCCCCTGACAGGACGGGGACGTAGCCTGCCTCGCTGCCAGGTTCCTCAGCCCTCTCTGCTGACAGGGTGGCATGTTCATTCCTGTTTACTCCCACCAGCTGCTGTGTACAGTAAAGCCCACACTTCTCTCTGATCATACTGTTTCAACTTCTGTCACTTTCAGCTTCTAGTTAGATTTGAAATGATATCCATGTGTACAGTTGTCATTTTTGGAGGATGTCGGTCTGACAATGTGGTTTTGAATTCCAGTGTAGATGCAAAATGTTTTCTGCCCATGTGTGGACGAACAGTGATGTTATCTAATGAAATCTCTGAGCCTCTGTAATAAGTGCTGTGGCTTAAGAAATAATGTCAACATCTAGGATTTGGTTGTTTTTAGTGAGAAGCAGTGCGTGTTGCAGACTAAAATACTGCTGCTCGCTTCAAATCTTTTGTAAAGATTTTTTTTTTTTTTGCTCACCCACACCCACTCGACGAGAACAGCACTCGGGGCATACTTAATGGTGAACAGACAAAGCTGTCCTAAGTTGGTCAAATGAATGTGTGAGTTGCGAGTGTGTTTTTATGTGCAGTGCATGCTATAGCATGTATGGTCAATTTACAGTTCTGAAGCCCACGCACACGGAGCACTCAGCAGAGGCATCGGCACAAAGCAGCAGTGTCATGCCCTGAACCCAACAACAAGCAGCACATGTTGGAAAGCTGCAACAGAAATGAGAGCAGAATCATCCTGTTTAGTTTTTTGTCTTTGAGTCCTATACTGTCTGCATGGCCCAGGTCATTGGAGGAAAAGAGGAAGAAATGGGCTATCACAGTGGAGGTAACATCCATGCCTTGAGGTTGACCACAGGATCCGTGTGTGTCCACAGTTGGTTAGGCAGCTGGTGTGTGTGTTGTGTAGCTCTAGGCTGTCTTGGCTCGATCCCTTTGCATGTCTGAAAGAGGCCAGTTTCCAAAGAGAAATTTTGTGAAAGAGTGAGACCCACGCTTCGTTGCGATTAGCCTTGTGACTGTCTGATTCATGTAGTATCTTTCAAGGTCAAGGCAGACACCTATATGCAAATTTTAAGGTTTTGATAGTACCCTATCCTCTGCTGGACACCGCACAGCATTTGCATGCCCTGTGCCTGAAAGGACAGTTAAGCCAACAGTGTTCATACCATTATATTTATGTGTAATGTTTCATGAAGATTTATTTGGGCTGGGCAATATGACGTCAAATCAATATCACGATTTTCAAACTTTTATCTTGATTATGATTACTGAAAAAAAAAATTATGCATGCGGTTAATTGTCCAGCCCCAAGATTTATCATGATGCTGATAATCAGCTTCTCCTGTTCATCGAAAGTTGTGGCACCAGTGGACGTCACAGAGCGGGTTTAGCAGGAACAGCGCTGCTTGTGCACGAGGTCTTTAGTGGCCTGCCATGCCTGCATATTAAGCATGACGGAAGAATTATAAGATATGAGCGGACCGTGTAAACGCAGCAGGCCCTAGAGACACTGTACTTCCTAGTGAGAACACTCCAACATAATATTGCCCAGTTCCTTACCCTAACCGCAAGCATCACAACTAAATCAGTGTTTCCACTTGGTCTTAAAAAGGTATCAAATTGAATAATCTTAAATTTAGACTTTTAAATATCACGTAAAAATTTGTAAATTTATGTTGTTGGAACTGGCAGATACCCTCCAAATGTCTATTCCTTACCCTACCCTAACCTAACCTGACTCTAACCTGAAGCATAACATCAAGTGTCAGGAGTTTAGGGCTGGTCAAAATGTCCTAGATATCCCAAAATGTCCTCCTCACACCTCAAACTGCTCCCTACCCAGATATAAGTACAAGCGCACACATGGGGACATGGCCAAATAAAGGCGACGCTGCGACAACCTGGGCTCAATCACATCTGCTGCACTAAGACAGCGGTGTGTCAAGTCCATCAGGTGTTGTGTCACAAGCTGACATCAGTTGCGTTATGTAAAAGGCTTATGAAAGCTAGCCTGGCAACAGGATACAGGTGAAGTGTTTGGTGTCTTTACATCACGGATAGCTGTTGCTATTTACATACTGTTTTCATTGCACTGGCTTGTCTTAATTTGGCTATTCACGCCAAGTTTTAATTTTATGCCCATCGTCTCCGTCAGGTTTCTCTTGATTCAGACTTCTAACGCTGTTCCAAGAAACACATCGGCTCCACAAAAGACCAGTGCTGGTGTGTGGGCTGTGTAGTGTACCTTGCACTGTTGCATTGGGGCATAAATCTGAGCTCTTTCTTTTTCTCTTTCTCACACACACTCGTAGCTACCTAGAACAGAAAGTGTTATCAGACCCAAGTAGTGTGTGAGCTATTAAAAGGTGACCTCCTTTTTCTAGGTCATTACCAAAAAAGAATGGATGGATTCTAGTTATGAATATCCAAAATTCTTGACAGAGAGGGATGAGAATGGAGGGGCATAAATCTAGCCTGAGGGAGGCTAGGAGGGGGTTGTGAGGCTAGGAGGGGGTGGGGGGTTGGATGAGCGTGTATCCGACGGGGAGAGCTAGTGAGGGCATGGAAACGGTTGTGGCTGGCGCTGGTACAATCTGTGGAGGAAAAAGGGAAGACAGAGGCTCACAGTGTGTTGTCTGGTGAAAGCGGGACACGACAGTTAAGAGAACATGGTGAAGGGAGATCTTGTGACGGGGGTCACGCGAAATAAATCAGACAAAGTTGTAGAGAGATCCTCTCGCTCTTTGCTGAAACAGTCGGCAGTCACCACCAGGACACTACCGCCGCAGCCCAATACAAAGGATACACTATCTGTACTTGACTCCTTTTGTTAGTCGGAGAATCACACTTCTTATTAGACAACTACCTTGTAGGCAACAGAGTGCAGCATTCACTGTAATGCATTGATTCATCCTGGAGATCTTCTGATGACCTTTATACTTAATAGTCTTAACATGCTCCTGTTCTCCAAAATTGGTCATTTTGTGAGAAGAGAAGATGGAGGAGGGTCATCTTCCCCTTATAGACACAGTGCTGAAATCCAAATTCTGATTCTGGGATTAAGGTATTTCTTCGCGCATCAGCAGAGAAGCGGCTACCTCTGCCAACTGCGCTTACAGTCCTTGGTGTTAGGAACCCCCTGGTACTGACCTCAGACCAGCCCCCCAACCGAGGCCCTTCTCTGTGGTGCACAGAAAGATGAAGAGCACAGAGCAAGCCTGAGGGCCTCATAGTTATATTTACTGTCTGCTACCAAAGAGAGGAGAGAGAAGGGGTGGGTAGGAGGGGTTTAAAAAAAAAAAAGAAAAGAAACAGAAGGAGGGAAAAGAACACAGGAACAAAAAAAGAGAGGGAGACAGGATGAGGGAGACAGGATGGGGTTGCCATGGTAACGGAAATATGGCTGCTCTTCAAAAACCTTGAATGTAGGTGGTGGTGAGATGAGTGTATGTGTGTTTTATTTTTTTCTTCCTCGTCTTTTCCTCTCAGTTTTACAGATATCATGGATGTGCTGTGGCCTTTTGATTTCACTGAGGACTGAGATGCCATCAGCATTTCTTTTTGTTGTTTGGCTGCCTGAGGGTGGCGTTTCTGGGCACGTACAAAAATCGTACAACAGAGGACTTGTGTGAAATGTGGGTTAGGCCCTACAGACCCCCCTCAGCAAGTGGGGGGTTATTTGGCAACACTGTCGATCTTGTAAAACAAGGGAAAACAATTGAAAACAAGTGTTTTACTGAATTCAGAGATTGTGATCCTTTGTGATGTTTTGGCTCAAGTTGAAACGGACAAACTGTTTTGACTGTGCATTATAATCCAGTTATATCTTGGGCTCATTTAGCATATGAGTAAATATGGAAACCTGACACCTCTTGGGTTATTATGTGATCTTACATCCAGATATGGACTCAGGAGAGCAGAGGAGGATCACTGAAGGAATGCAGCCTCTTGACAACGACCCCTGCTGTCACCTTTTGGCAGAGACAATTTAATGTTAATGTAGGACGAGTTGTCTATATCCTCATTAAATTAGCCTGTACCCCCCCCCCCCCTACCCCGACTTGTCTCTCTTCCTCGACCTTCTTGAAAATATTTCTGATTCTTTCCAAACTCTCCGATAACATCCTGACGTCGCACAAAGAAGCTTTCACATATTAGCAGTCGTAACCAGTTTAGTTAATCAACTTGGAATCCCAGCGGAGGGATTTCATAACGTGTGAAACTGACTTAAAGGGACATCTGACATTAATCGAGTTTTGAGAGGCATTAGGCCATTACTTTGACTTCATTTGTACAGGTTGTGCGGATTTGCTGAGCTTATTGATAAACAGAAATTAATGAACACGGATTAAACATCAGATAGATGCAGATTGTTCTTGGATGTCTTCAACTGGCATCAAAGTTTTTGCCTTTCATGGAGCATCTGTCTTTGGTCACAGATTTGGCTTTTAGTCGTTTGGCACAAATGAGGATCCTGAATTCAAAATGAGCTCTCCGCTTATATGAGGGGACAGGGACTAGCCCCTTGTAGGGTTTGGTAATAAAGATAACTTTTTCTATGACATATCATTTTAATTCTCAATATTGGTATAGGTATATATTTTTGGGCACAGGTACCAGTACCAATATATGGGAGTAAAATATTTCCAACCCTGATATAGTTTATTTCATTGCATATCTATAAGCCGACCCTGAAATGTCTGTGAAAGGCTTATATCCCTGATTTTTATCGGCCAACCAATAAATCAGTCTGGCTCCACGCAGTGCACCATTTTAGTTCCATGGTGGAAAAGAAAAGCAGTTTAATGCAGAAGGCCTTCAAAACATTTTCCAACCAAATAAGTTATGTTGTTGAGTTTTATGTTGAAACGGTTTAAGAGGTCTTTTTTTAATCTCTTGATGAAGATGCAACATATACAGAACTGTACAACTGTCAATAGGCTGCCTCATGAAAGTCTGTATACTGGACAAGGAAGAAACACAAGGTTTCTCAAGAATATCTTCTGTACTTGCTTTTCTTCCTCAGATGCTGTAAATCATTTAGAGTCAGCTCAAGTGTGTATGAGTGTGGCTGCATTTTTTAAAAACTTGATCAACAACCAACATGGCATATCATCTAAAAACCTTTCTGTGTAGGATGCTCCACTTTTTGTGTTTAGTTGGTATATTTCTTTATGTTTGGTGTAATAGTTAAGTTAAAAATGATTTAACATCCTGCAAATACTAGCCTTTCATGTTCATTTATAATTCATCTACGCTACTTAGGCGACCAGATGAAGTGCACTGTGGCCAATATAGTTATTTTTTGCAGATTCTTTTCCCTCTGCAGGTATGATTTAAAGTTGACCGACCATTGTCTTTGGTTGACAGCAGCATTATCCTTCACTCTGTTAGTGTGAAAACCTTTGTAATGTATTGAAACTTGCTTCAGGGAATGGATTCTGCAAGTTTATGAGGAATGCCACTTTTCTGATTGCTATCTCATTCTTTGAAGAGTATCTTATCTCACCGTCTCTCACTATTTCTTTCTTACTTTCTCTTGGTACTCGGGATGTGATGACAGACTAGATCTTACGTGCCTCTCTCTTGTCTCGGTCGCTAACTCTTGTGTTCCATGTTGTGTTCAGGTACGGGAGAAAGTGGCAAGAGCACCTTCATCAAGCAGATGAGGATCATCCATGGAGCCGGATACTCAGACGAGGATAAGAGGGGCTTCATCCGGCTTGTTTACCAAAACGTCTTCACCTCCATGCAGGCCATGATCCGCGCCACCGAGACCCTCAAAATCCCGTACAAATATGAACAGAATCGGGTAAGTTCTGACCCACCAAAATATGAGCAGGAAACAAATTTTATATCCTGTCAATCCTCAATCCCCTTTGATTATTTTAAATGTGTGCTTACTGAATTTTCTACACTGTACTAACAGGCTAACTGCACAATCAGAAAAAGGCAACATTTTTAAAGAAGCCCCAGGACATAATATACATCTGAACCCTCCAGATAATAATGTTTTAGTATTTGTACATAGGCATGTTTTCTAATCAGTCAAATTACTAAAAATAAACTCCTTACCGGCAGTGTGGGCACAATACAACAGCATAATTATAGTCTATGCTACAGTGGATTTCAGTTCCAGTCCACAGAGGCCTGCTAGTCTTTTATTTTGAAGCTCTAACTGAGGACTGATTTACACCTAGGATACAAGATGAATGTTTCCGCTATTCAGTTAGACAGAAACCACAAGTGCGGTGCTTCGTAAGGATCATTTCATCATTTTGACCTCTCCTGTCTATTTGTTTGTTCGTTGGTTTGCTTGTAAGAGAAATGAGACATAAACAACTTAACGGATTTCCACAAAACTTAGTGGAAGGATGCTGTCCGTGTCAGGGGAGAACACATACAATTGTTGGTGCATATTCAGGATTTTCTTTCACTTTCTTTAACATTGTGGTATAGGACATTTTTTTACTATTTTCCCAGGGAATAATTCATTGATATTGATGAAAAATTTAGGAGACTTATACTGTATCTGAGTGTGTGAAATTTGTGGCAGCTTGATTGAATATAAAGGGACTATTGGGCGTTGGCGGAAGTATGTGCTCTACTTAGTACCATCTTAGTTTGTGGATTGTGAATCCTTTCTTTTTAAGACACGGATAATACATTGGCAGACATTCTTCCCAATTATTATCTGACGTTTTCATATAAATACATGTCAATCTTGCTGCTCGTTTTAGCCTGTGTGTCAATCTACAACCCCTCCCTCTGTTATTTTTCCCAGACCAACTGTGTGTTTTAGGTCTTTCATTGGAAAACTCATTTTGTGGACATGAAGTGATCTTTGGAATAAGTGAAATAAATGGGTGGTTAGGATCAGCCAACAGGTCGAAACAAAAGCTATCTACAGATACAGAAATCTAAAATATCTTTGGATGGAAATTTGAGGAAATGTATGATTGAATGGTTGTGTTTTGTTTTTCTGTCTTTTTGTGTCCCTATCTCATTATCTTTACCTCTTATATGATTTCCAGTCTAATGCCATGATCGTGAAGGAGGTGGACATTGAGAAGATCGCTGGGTTTGACAAGCCCTACATTTCAGCTATCAAATGCCTGTGGTCCGACCCGGGGATCCAGGAGGCCTACGACCGCCGCAGAGAGTACCAGCTGTCTGACTCTACTAAATAGTACGTTGGTCTGTGTGTTTATTTCGTTGTCTGTCTAGGTTTTAACAATGGTATTTGTGTGAATGTCTGACACAATCTGTGTGTGCACTTGCATAATTGTGTGTATATGATGTTGGTTTGGGAACTGAAAATTACAAACTATTGGATCCTTCATTGTGCATATTAGCTATTGCAGAATTTGCCATCGGCCAAGATAAATGCTGATGTTTGCCAACATTTTATTCGGATCTTTCACAAATCTAAATTACAAAAATAAAATAAGATAACTTGTCCTTGTGATAAAATCAAATATCTCTATTCCCAAACCACTGCTGAGCAATCAGGTTTTACGTAATAATTAATATGTGAATTTGTGTTTCAGTCGCAGGCTTCCTTTGGGGAGAGTCAATTGGGGACAAAAGCTGTGTTCCCAATTGGATAAAAGCATATTTTATGGCTCGGTGGTTAAGGTTAGGGTCAGACAAGTAGTAGTTATGGTTAGGGTTACAGTAAGTCTCCAGGAAATGAATGCAAGTCGATGTCAAATGTTTGTGTGTTTGTAGCAACCACATATGCATGCAGGGTTTGAAAACAACAGTTCTCAGAGTAATGAGGGCGTGTTTGGATTTGTGGCTGGTGGCAGGTTGTGTATATATGTTTTGTGTGTAATTGCATGTCTAAAATTACCTTGTGGGTTTTGTACTGGGCAGGGCAGCACATTAACCTTTTGTCTGCACAAAGTGTTGACTGACAGATTTCAATATTCACCTCATTTATCTTTAACAATGCCTTATGAAGAATATACAAGCCACTATTTTGCGTTAAACTGTTGGTTATTTCCCACCATGGTTCAGTTATGATATATATTTTCTAGATAATTTTGAGTCACCGAGGTTCCTTATAGCTGAGAGGACTTGAGGGTCTGACCTGCACTTCATGCTGTTAGTCAACCAATAAAAGGAGCAGAACGGTGACTAAGTTAATGTGGACACCAATAATCTGACTATTGACCTTATTCTGAATAAGACACATGAGCTGCTAATAGGATATTCTGATCATACTCCTGTTTACATGTTAGAGAGCACAGTCTGATTAGGACTCCAAGTATTTTGTTTCTATCTAAAAACGAATCTTAAACTCCTCGTTATTTTTCCATATTGTTTACACTTGGACGATGTCACAAAATGTAGTGAAAACTCCAGCAGGACGTAATAATGCAATTAAGATGTATATATGTCTACATAATGTGACTAAGATCAGAATACCTTACTGGAATCAAATCCATCATTGCTTATTCATACTTTGGCCTTATTCGAGTTAAAATAATCAGAAAATGCTGTTTACATGACGGTGTCTTATTCAGACTATTGTCTTAATCTGGTTAATATTGGAAGATTGGTATCCATGTAACTGTCTCGTGACAATGAAGCCATGGTCTTGAATTGATCAAAATACACAAAGTCCATTCTGAAAAAGTCTCCATTTCTTTCCCTTTTCTTAATGCAACCTACCATGATTTATATTAAAGTTTGAGGCTTGTGTTTACTGTCTGAATGTCAGCAGTGAGGGATACTCTCCTAACCACAGATTAGAAAATGACCAATGTGTACACCCATTGTTTTTCCACTCAAATGTGTCAACCTCCTGTTCTGTGGTTGTGTTTGCAACAATTACATTGTGATGATTTATGACAGGAGGAGCAATTGCCAAAGGTACTTAACTCACTTTTATAGTGCCCCCTGGTTGTGATATCTCTGAACTACAGTTAGATGTTACTCCAGGTCTACATGCATGCAGGTGTGCTTGTGTGGTTTGTAAATGTTTAAACTATGTATTTTTCCTGCATGTTTATGAGTGAGGGGAATGCAAGAACAGCATTTAATGTCTTTGTTTCAGTATTATCCACACTGTTCATGTATATCTCCAGTTACCTTAGCGATATAGACCGTGTGACTGCGGAGGGATACGTTCCCACCCAGCAGGATGTGCTGAGGGTCCGTGTTCCCACAACGGGTATAATAGAGTACCCATTTGACCTGGAGAATGTCATCTTCAGGTACCCCCAAGGCACCAGGACTGTAGCATCACCATGGGTAGAGGACATAAACCACTAATGACTGTCGGAATATTAACCCATCAGTTCAGAGGTGGTCACTTCAAGATGGTCTCCATTTTAAAACATAAAGGAAAAAGGGAAATTATCAAATTTTATGCACCCCAAATTACTAGTTTAGAATGAAAAATACAAATGCTGCTACGTTTAGATAAAATGAGCCTTAGGGCCGTGATGGTTAACCTGATCAGATATCAGTGGTTTGTGTCCAGCACTGTGCTGAGGTTCTGACCCCAGGATTAAAACCTAAGGCCAGACATGTTGCACTGACACATGTGGGGAGCAGCCACCAAATACAAGAGGAAGAAGTATGGGACTGTGATGTCAAAGATCCTCCAGGAAGCTGTTATAAAATCTGTGATGACAGTTTGAAATCTAGTAGATTTTAAACTTTTCACAAGTCTCCTGCTATCTTTGAGGTCACACTTGTCCGAATCTTGTTTATCGTATTCCAGGTGCTGCTGCTCCTCCTGCTGAAGTCACTGCTACTTTACTGTCACTGACGCCACTTCACTGTCTGCAACATAAGCCACTTGACCGCACTGCAAATTGTTAATTTAAAAAGCGAGTCAAGTAAAGTCAAAGTCTTACATTGGTTTATGAATGCAGAGTGTTGGTGGAGCAGTTACTCACTAACACCCCTTTTTATCTGAGATGTGGCCTTTTCTGTGACGCTTCCTCAACAGGACTGATCTGCACTTCCTGGAATGGCAGGGGGGTTGTGGTAATTGCCTGTCACGCTTTATATAACTGTTTTCCTGTCTTGTCTTTTTTTTTTTTCTCTTTATCTCTCTTCTCCTCCACCGGGCTGCCTGTAGTTATCTTACCGATCTGGATCGTGTTGCTGATTGCAACTATCTTCCCACGCAGCAGGATGTGCTCAGGGTGCGCATCCCCACTACAGGAATCATAGAGTACCCCTTCGACTTGCAAAGCATCATTTTCAGGTAGAAAGATGCCGCACATGACCGAGTCCCTCCATGTTACATGGTGACATCATTAACTCATAAGTCATCTGTTGTGTTTTTTGTCCAAAGCCCAACTTATAATTTTTTTTCCCTCCGCATTAATGAACTTTTCACCTGTATCTTTAGTGTCTACTACCCATTCCTACTATTTAAAGCTCCTGTCATAAAAATGACGTCCTTAGTGTTTTACAGGCTTCTCATAGTCTTACGCTTTCTTCTTCCTCCTCCTGCCACCAACAGCAATCATACTACACGTAACGCAACACCCTAATGAACATGAAGTCCTACATTCTGGTGCCCGCTCTGTAAATGGGTCACCTCCTCCTCTCCTCTCCGGCTGGCAAAAGAAACGAGGTCGTCCTCTCCGCGGTGGAGGAATGTTATTTTGGGCAGCAGGTCCTGCAGGGCCTATATTGGCCCCGGGTCTCTGTGGACCTCAGTGGACTGGGCCACCACCAGGGGGCATCCATGCATCGTGAACTGTGCGTTTTTTCTCAAAGATGACATTGCACCTGGTCTGGAGGTTTCATCTCCGCATCCCGGGATGCATTAAATATTGCATTTTTTTTTTTTTTTTTAAACGAACGTGTTCCTGACGTATACGATTTTACTGAATCGGTTGTCACAAATGAAAGTTTAATGAAACTGGGGCCCTAAACTCCCTGATGAGTGAGGGGTGACCTTATCAAGGAGAAACCTGTGGAGGATTCATGGGTATTATCAGTCAGATTTGCTCTTCATGAATAGCTTCAGCTGACGCCAGCCTGTCTGCCTGCAGACATGAGCTGAAATCAGTTTTCATCTGAGTTTTTGCTTCGTTAATTGTTAGTCCATCTCTTAAGCTGCAGTTTTCTGAGCTTATAGCTTCTCATTAGGTGATGCAGGAAGCGCCCTGCCATGGAAAGGATCCCACCATCAGAGGTGCCCCCTGTACCTTTCATTGACATCTCAACACTGCCTCCTGTCCTGTGTCTGTCCTCTCCTTTGTGCCTGTACCCGTCTCCATCTCTTCTTTTGTCCTTTATTTTATGTCCCGCCTTTTTCCCCCCATTCATCTTCTCAGAGTGCATTTCAAAACTTCACGGTTGTTCTTGCTTGGCGTTTTATCACACACACACAGAGCTGTCCGACAAAGCTCTCTAGTAGACAAAGGAAGGCTTTAGGATTCCTTCACTTACACCGTATCACATAAAAAGGGGTATAGACTGATCTAGTGTCAGATGTGTTGTTGACTCTGACCAGATTGATGCCACTCAGTTTAAGAATTCCAGTATGTCCTTCAAGAAGAAAAGTTGCCTACACACAGCCACTGGTGTGTTTCCACTGCACTTAGCCAGGTTTTTGATTTTTGCCACAAAAAAAATTCCCCGCTCTTCCGAAATGTTGAATTGACATTAAACGGACTGAAAATAAAAAGATTTCTTAAACTGAGTGGTTATCCTTTTAAAACTGATTCTAGCTCTGTCTTAAGTGGGATGCTTTCATTTTCACAGGGACTTGCATGACTCACTTGTAGCATATTGAAAAATTCACATTTGTTTCTAGTTTATTTGTAGCTTGTGTAGTTTCTTTTGCCAAATATAGAGAGCTCGACTGTTTAGTTCCTCAAGGAAAAAAAGTTGTGACTTTTATGAATCCTCTTAAGGTTTTGAATCCATCAGGTGTTAATTGTTCAAAAATAGGACAAAAAAATGGTCAGGGCCCAAAATAAATGATATTTCCACTTCTGATGTCTTTTTCCATGCAAGTAATAATATTCTTTCATGCATCCCAGGATAGAAGACTGTATTTCTATTTGGGTCATGTGCTGAAAGTGTTTAAGGAAGACACACCAGCAAATATTGTCAAGCCTGTGGGACTTGGAACAAATCAGAGCCAAAATATTGAGTTGCAGGGTTCATAATATGTTACTTAATCTATCATGATGGATTCAAACCCATAATTGGAAGGGTTAAAAGCTTGTTTTGGTCGCCCAAGCTTTGCAACTAGATCACTACACATAAACTAGGAACCCAGGATTTGTTTGATGTGTTTTTACCCTTTTGCTTCTTCATTTGTTATCATCCTCTTCACATTCATCCTACCACCAGGATGGTGGATGTAGGGGGTCAGAGGTCCGAGAGGAGGAAGTGGATTCACTGTTTTGAGAATGTCACCTCCATTATGTTTCTTGTGGCGCTGAGTGAGTACGACCAGGTCCTGGTGGAGTCAGACAACGAGGTAGGTTGACAGAAACGCGGCTCGTTTTTCATGTTTGTCGTACAGTATCTACAACACCTTTTATAAACATTATTTAATAAAAAACGATTAATATATATAAACTGTATCTTTACACAAATACAGCGTTTGTATACGTAATTTTGTGTTGTAAAATTGTACACATTTCTCACACTTGTCTTGCACCGTTTTCTGTCTCCCCACACACACCAGAACCGTATGGAGGAGAGTAAAGCTCTGTTCAGGACTATCATAACCTACCCTTGGTTTCAAAACTCCTCCGTCATCCTCTTCCTCAACAAGAAGGACCTGCTGGAGGAGAAGATCTCCTACTCACACTTGGTGGACTATTTCCCCGAGTTCGATGGTGAGATCATCTCTTAATTAGTCTGAAGTTGGATTTGATTGACCTAGAGACAGTGTCGATGTAAAGTGCTGTTTATGTATCCATCTTTTTTACGTCTATGTGATACTTAAGCTGCGTTCACGTTTCCGTTTAGTTTCACATGGTTTTATACCTGGTTTAGACCAAGCAACCAGACTGAGAAAAGGTGGGTGTGTGTCCGCTGCCAAGTATACTCTGGTTGTCTGTATGAGAACAAAGCATCACAACCAAAGGGTTTTGTGAATGATTATAACTATTTAATCAATCTCCTGACCTGTATGAGCAATGAAACTAACAATGACTTTCATTACTTATTAATTAACTTGAAAAATTGTTCAAAAGACACAGTTCAAGGTGGCCTCCGAAAATAGAAACACAAGGTGCCGTAAAAACGTTTTGACACTACTGGAGTTAGATTTTCCTCATGTGGGTCCAGTTGGTGCTCATGATGTCACATGAAACAGACCAAAACTAAATGCACCAACAGATCAACACTACAGGTGTGAAACTGAGTGTGATACAGACATAGATATTACAACACATTGTAACAGTCCTTGCGATGGGAACTATCATGTTTACCTGTTCTAATCTGTCTTTTATATTTAAGGTCCCCAGAGAGATGCACAGGCAGCGCGGGAGTTCATCCTCAAGATGTTTGTGGACTTAAACCCCGACAGCGACAAGATCATCTACTCCCACTTCACTTGTGCCACGGACACTGAGAACATCCGCTTTGTGTTTGCAGCTGTCAAAGACACCATCTTACAGCTCAACCTCAAAGAGTACAACCTGGTGTGAGGGCTCACGTACGACGCACATCTCCTCCCCCATTGCACAAATGCACACCTCTCCCGGAGTGTGCGCTCAGCTCCACATGCATCAAACAACACACACACACACACACACACACACACACACACACACACACACACACACACACACACACACACACACACACACACACACACAGGACCCTTCCTTTCCTCCCCCAGTGCAGTACATTCACAGATCCTCCCATCTGCAAATGCCGCCCCTGCTCTTTCACCATAGCTCACCCTCTTCTTCTTCACTTGGCAGCTTGTTGTGTCAGAATCCTCGCTCCTCGCAAAGCTGCTCCGTGTGTCAGTTAAGGCCCCGGCTGCCGGCTCTGGCACATTTCATCTGGCACACAAACCTTTCACACGGGCTGTACAGTGACTGAAGGGGACTTTGGTGTGTGTGCGTCTGTGTGTGCGTTTGTGTTTGGGGCAGCATTGACTGGCAAGGAGCTGTGTTTGGGTGACCAGCGGCAACAAACCTCTTTTGCCCTACGGAGTTGACGGTGAGGTTGGCGGTTTGAGATCAGATCCTCTGTCATCTCCTTTCTGAGCCCCTGCCGGCGTGGAAGGAAGCGAACACTGCATCTCCTGAAAACACCCAAGGACCAGTGGCTGGACGCTGAAGGACAGATACTGCAGAGCGAGTCGTACAGGATGTGAGGACACAAGGGGATGAGGCTGATGATTCTGTCTCCACCTCGCATCTATGAATGTACCCACCAGAGTGAGCATCGCAATTGAGAAAAAACAAAAGGAAAAAAAATAGAAATATATATTATGATGTAAATGCATATATAAACACACTTAAGACAAAAAGCATGAGAGGGCAAGACATAGCTAATCAAAATTTATTCGTTGCTGAGATTTATAAAATGTTTTTAATGATAGAGATCTGTTGCTACTTCTATTAAACGGATAATGGCTACATGGGACGGCGATAAGAAAAGGGGAGAAAATCGATTAAAAAAATTAAAAAAAAAACTTTTAAACAAAGACATCTTAAAAAGAAGCCGCCAGAAATTTACTTGACATAAGGATCATTTTAAGATTTCTGTAATTTTGTGTTTAAGTTAATCACATGGCTTCCCTCCAGATGTTTTCTGTATGGATTCACATGGACAATCTTCCGTGTGACCTCCGCACTGATATACAATGACCCCCCCCCCCACCCCACCCCACACACCCTTAGTACAAAAACACCTGTAGCGGGTGAGAGGACCCTGCTCTCCACACAGGCGCTGCTCTGATTGGTGGAAGCGAATATAGAGGGTAATGCGAGGTCATCAGTGCGCATCACCCCACAGAGCACATCTGCAGCTCGGGCTGCAAGTAGCTTATTCAACAAAATAGAAGCTGTAAATTAAACGCGCCCTGGGTGTGTGAGTAGAACCCATGTGGTAACATCACTGATGACGTCACACCTTGCGTCACTCAGCCGTCCAATCAGACACACTTCCTGATGGTGACCTAGTCATCCATTATATCGGGATGTGCCTCTGTTAATTTTTTTTTTTTTTTTTACTGTATAGTCACTTTGTTTATAAAGTGCTGTTGAGTGGTGAGAGGAAGGGGAGTGGGGGGGCTATGATCCTTTCACAGAAAACGCACTCTGAAGTCTGCTAACGTTGTTTGTGTATATTTGTTTGTAAATACATATACACAAAAACACTCCTGTACAAAAAAATGCTCTGTGGTACACCATCTTTGGCAAAAAACAAACAAACAAAAAAAACAACAAAAAAAAATCTTAACTTCTTTTGTTAGCACACAGTTTTTCTTATGGATTTATGGTAGTATTGATACTGTGATTATGGATTTTGTTCACTTGATTAATAGGACTACGCAGAGCTGGGTGGTGCTGAGGAAACGATCGGCACGGAGCAATAGTCAGAGAAAAGACGTTCCTCCTAACCAGCCTCACAACTCCACACTACTGCAACAGCTCTGCCGCCAGAGTAATACAAACTAGGGCTGGTTTAAAAAAAAAAAAACTTCACAGTATGGTGACAAGATGATTTTAAGAGTAATTAAAGACTTTTTTTTTTTATTTATCTAATTTATGGACCAGGTTTGAAGGTGTTGTTAATTTGACTGCTTTTGATTCTGTCATGTTGAAGTGCTCCTTTTCTCACGGCGGAGCCTACTTGAGTCTGAACTGCTGTAAAAAAAAACAAAAAAAAAACACGAATGTCTGGTATAGTAAGGACTTTATCTCTGCTTTCTATTTCTTATCGCGACATTTCCAGTTGTACTTGCCATCACATCTCCATCCATCTGTAATACTCTTTGGTTTCTTTAGAAGCCCTCACATTTGTTTTGTTAGATTTAAAAAGAAAAAAAACAACAAAAAAAACCAAGAAACTCGTATTTCCTCCTGGTTTATAGACGCAGCGCTGTAATGCATACCTAGAAAAATGTACAGTACGAACGTAGGTGGACTTTTTTTTAAATCAGTGATTGAAGACCCCCCGCGGTCCATGCTTGCTATTTGTAATTTAACACAAAAAAAAAAATTCTGTTGTCAGTTTTTTTGCATTGTTAATTTCCAGTTTTTTGAGGCTTGCTTTGATAGTGCCAGTGAAGTGCAGATACTTTTTTGGTCTTTGACCTTTTCTACAGGTGACTTATCCTTCATCATCATTAAGGGCTATCACAGTGCATCAGGCATCAGACAGTGGGGGGTGGAGTACAGGACCACAGAGAACCAAGTCATCCACTTCCTCTTTATACACGGAGGTTACTCGCAGTATGTGTTCTAAGAAGTATAGGCAGGGTGTTAATGCAAATATAAGGTGTGTGTAGAGAGCGTTTACCAACACTAAGCAGTTTTCTTTGTGTTTTTTTTTATTTTTCATGTATCTGGCCCTTCGGTGGGTTAGGTGGACCCAGTATCTGTCTCTCTGACCGTCACTACTTCACGTGTGTTTGCACTGGTATCACAGTGTTACCTGTAACGCCTCTTGCAGTGTAGAAACACGTGTCACTAAAAGACACTGCTAACCAGGACAAGTGTTGCATTTTCCAAGTATATGAGTTGTACCTCATGATAGCCAAGAAGTCGTAATGGTCATACTGGTGTTTGTGTATTTTAACCCATTAACTACAATTCTTAAGCTTCGTTGTTGAGCATTTTTGCAGTTAATAGTTTGAGTTCCTATAGTCCGGGCAGCTTCTGGTTTCTATTAATGCCACTAAGGTTTGTGGGTCTCCTTTTCCCCCTTTTTGTCAATTTTTTGTTGGTTCTGTGATATTTGTGGCAGTAATGCAGTGAGCAGCGATGCTCTCAAAGAAGCTCTTAAAGCTTTTAATTGGTCGACGATAACATATCCTAGAACTGCATCAATCCTTACATCAAAGTAAAAGGAAAAACTGCCTCTTAAATCCCCAAATCCGGAGTTTGTTTTCAGAACACAAACACATCATGTACCAGTGATGCAAGGATCCAACTCCTCTGATATCTCAGAGAATCTGCTGGTACCCAGTACTGATGCAACCCTCAGTGTGAGCTGCTGCATTGGGATCATTTTATTTTTAAGTCACAGCTCAGAGATTACTGTGACATTATAAACAGAGTTTTGTTCAAACTTAAAGGAAACACTACAATGAAAGACTCTGACAAAGAAACTGGATGTGGATGAGTTTTGTTTGGCCAAGACCTGATCAGCTCAATTTTTATTGTGATGAAACAAACCACAGGCTGCCTGGAAGATGGGAAATCAATCTTTAACACCTAACACAAGGTTTGAACACCATCCAAGTTAATGGGGCTAAAATATATATTTTGAATAATGCCAGTGTGTTCCTGAACTGCCATTTTGTCTGCTGTAAATGACACTTAACCTTGTTTTGCGGAGGAAGCAGACCGCCATCCTTCAGACAGCTGTCATAAAGAGGGCCTGGATGCCAGTATTTAAGTGGAAAGATTATACCAGTATGATTACCCAAGTATTTATCAATGGTTGTGTTGAGATTTACTGTGTGTTGAGTGCAGCTTACTTTAATAGTGACAAAACTGATGTATTTTTAAAACTTGACACTACAACTCTGGCACATGGTGAAGGGCTGACTGGCTTTTTAGTGTGGGTGTGGTAGTTTGTTGGCAGCCCGTCGTTGCAGTGTGTTAACACATTATCTCACCGTACAGGAGCTGGAAAGAGGGAAGGCAGCCGCGTGCGACACTTAAATCTCCTTCTCGCTCTTTCGTTCTCGTCCGTTTTTTGGAGCATTAACCAGCGAAAACACTGGACTGGTTTTTCACTACAATTCTCTCTTATTTATTGCCTCTCATTGCCTTGAATAACGACAGATGGCGTTCCCGGCCCGATGCGGTTTCAAAGCGTGCTGTGTGACCTTGTGGCGACCGGGAGCTGTGTGATGTCCCCTCCTGTGGGCTAGTTGGAATAGGTGGAATCAAACTTATCCTTTGGACATCAGTATGAAGTCGGTGCATTTTCATAAACTTAACCTTGCGCCCCCCCTTTTTTTTTTGTGTGTATGTTTTTCATTTTTTTCTCTGTGTACGATAAGAAGACATTACCAGAACACTATTATTTAGGACCACATGATTTATTTTTCCTCACTCCAATGAAACCTGGAGGTCAGTTGTGTAGTGTTGTATAAAATACTGTTTTTTTTTTTTTCCTCTTTATTTTGTATGTAAACCAAATGTAAATTATGTATTATACTGAGTGTGCCAACCCCACTCTTTATCTAGAGCCAGGCTCTCTCTTAAGTGCCAACGCTGTGGTCATCATCAGAAGGACCACCGCCCGAGATGGTCTCCCCTTTTTAAATAAAACACACCAGAGACTAAAAGGATAAATGATTAAGTACAAAAACACTTTATTCTGTATTTAAGATTGAAGATTTAAAAGATAATCTGCTGTTTATTTGTTTTTTTTTTAAGAAACTGTAATTACAATTGCATGTGCTGTTTATTTTGTGTTGGAAGTGAGGGCTTGGATGTTTTCATTGAAGCAGAGCCCTTAATAAAGGGGGTTCGATCAGTTGGTTATTATCGATTATTGATTTACATAACTCTTGCCATATTTTTTTTTTAAATGTGTTTCATGTATTTGTTTCAACCACTGTTGCCTGATCCTCATTCAAACATGAACATGACTTACGATCATTATCGCCTTCTAAGAGAGAAACATAATGACAAGGTATCTGTTTTAAATTGAAATAAATTTGTTCCTATACTTGCTGATGGTGTGAACGTTGAGTGGGTTTCATGATGTTTTTTTGTGTTGTAAAAGTCAAATCTCGAGTGGCTGAAATTTCTTTATTTTTCTGTCTTAAATCATAGAACAAAAAACTCCTGTCACATATGGCTGTCTTTGTTTATTTTACTCAAGTGTTATCCGAGAAGATGTCTCTTTTTCCTCAGATGGCCACGTCCTGGGACGTTTGGTTGGTTCTGATCCTGTTTTCTCTTCTCATAAATGTCATATTATATCATGGCCGTAGTAGAGCTTGATTTGTTTACAACTCTGACCGCAGAGTTGTAAACAAATCAAGCAGTGAGGCCCATGAGTGGATGATTATAAACTTTTATAGTAACCTCTATGAGTGTCTGATTCAGTAATAATACCCAGCAGTCCCAGAAATAGACGCTATCGAGTTCCAACTCCTGCTGCTAGGTGGAGCTGATGATGCTTGTTCAGGAGGGTAATATTTTGGGATGATATAATTCAAAAAAAATTGGGGGAGCTTTCAATTTAATCTCGGGATTCATAAATATGATGTAGACACTTCAGCTTTATTAAAGAGACTCAGAGACAAACCAGCACTGGAGAAATACAGGGGACATGACCAGGGAGCCAACGGGTCGGGGCGTGAAGCGACATTTAATATTTCCTGATGGAAAGTCAATTAAACCACAAAGAGACACAATACAACAACAAAAAGAAGACATGGTTGTGAAAGGTGGGGAGCCCTGTGTGTGCAGTGGCCCCTCGTGCAAATTGTCAACTACACATAGGCATGCAAAATAATACAAATATAATAACTGATTTATAACGCACATTTCAAGGTACCCATGGCCACTTCACAGAATTAGGACACAAGAATTAAGATAAATCAAACCACAGAAATGTGAGCCGTGTATGAAGAATCTAGTGGTCAAAATATTTTTTCTTGACTCAAATAATTGTTTAGTGTCAAAAATGTTAGAAAACAGTGAAATAGGCCTTTTCTGTAGCCTGGTAGTTTCTAAAACATTTTTCCTGAGTAAATAATTTGAAACAACTGCTCATCGATTTTCAACTAATCAGCGAGACAATTTTCAAAAGCAAATCGATGCAGTTTGTGTTTTGGCTGCGGAGATTTGACCTCTGTGTAACCGACTGGTCAATTCTGTTCAGTCCCATAATCCCACTGGAAACCTCTTGCTCTCTTAATTTGACTTAATTTTTTCTTGACTCAAGTAATTGTTAAGTATGGAAAATGTTAGAAAACCGTGAAGTATGTGTATCTGGAGCTCAGCAGTAGTTTTGAACCTTAGAATTTATTCCCCCTCAACTCATCAGCGGGGGTCAGTTCCGCGCTGTGTCGCAGGGGGGCGCCCACTGCTCCGTCGCTCGGTTTGCTTTCCGGATGAAGCTGCTCTTCTCCCCGCAGCAGAGGAAAGTCGGAGGCTCGTGTGTCAACATCCAGTGTTTCCCCCGGGAGACGTAACGTTAACGCTATTCTTAAAAAAACCCTGACGTCCCTTTGAGGAGCTGCTTTCTTATTCGCCTCTCCAGCCTCGTCTTCATCCTCGCAGGCCGCGGTGCTTGGCAGCGTTGAGACCCGAAGAAGAAGGCGCTCGGCCCCCGCTGCTTTGACGTTAGCTAACGTTATTGTAAACGATGACTGGGTACAAAGTGCGAACGGCGTCTCCGATCGTCTAGTATTATCTGGGGACCTGTTAGCTTAGCCGGCTAGCCTGGTGGTGTCGATCCGAGCGAAGGAGACGAGGCGACGCACACTGCTGACATGATGTTTCCTCAATCGAGGCACTCGGTAAGTTGACGAGTTGAACTTGTCCTGGTTGGAAACCGGAGCAGCCGACGCGGCGGGCTGAGCTAACGCTAGCTAGCAGCCCGACAGCTGACACTAGCACCGCGCTGGCCGCAGGTCGGTCACTGTCAGCCCGGCTCACAATAACCAGACCTCCCGTCTGCGTCGCCTCGCCACGGCGGTGCGGTTACGACACAGCAGAGCAGCTAGCTTAGACACATGAAAACACAGCTAGCTAGCTAGGTTTCTCGGCTAACTTGCCTGTGTGTGTGCGCCTCGGCGTTAGCTAGCGTCCCTCCGAACAGCGAGTGGAAGTTAAATCTGTGAGACTGTTTTAATCGGATCTGATTGTTTTAATTCACTGGGTTTTTTTAAACCATCACTAAGCACAAATGATTTGTGAGGCGACAGTGCAAATACACGGGAAACGGCTAACTTCCATTAAACAGTTTGGACACTCGATTAAAATAAAAAGTCCTTATGTTTGAAATCATTAAATACAAATATTAATGCAAACATAGGGCAGAATTTCAATTAGCATCTGTCAGCCATTAATTAGATCTGAGAAACTAGGAAGCAAAGTTAGAAAAGTAGCTGCTCTTCGTGGCTTAATTACTAAATAATACATTATGTTTTATTTTAACTGTAGGAGAAATCTTCAGCAACTAATATCAGATGAGTTACATTGAGTGTTCAGCAGTCAGTGGAGAAAAGCCTCACAGACGTTAGCTCAGGCAGGAAAGAGGTGTGAAATTACACATGGGCCTCAAATGAATCACCACTGCAAACAATGCTGCATCATGTTACCACAGTGTACATGTTAATCCGTGTTAATACTTGGTTTGAACAAGAAAAAAATGAAGCTGAAACTATTAAGGTCGCATCTAACAATTGTTTTCTTTATTGACTAATCTGCCAATTAGTTCCAAAACTGATTTCTATGTCAAATTTCACAGAATAGCTTATAATAGATTTACAAAGTCAAAGGAAACATCTTTATATATCTCCTTTGTTTTAAGCAACAAACCAAAACATAAAAATACTCAGTTTACAATGTTATTAAACATAGAAAAGAAAGTAAATCTCTGTATTTGGAGAAATTAAATAGTCATCAATTTATTTGCTGTTGATCAATTAATCATCATATTTTTTCAGATCTTGAAAAGTAATAGAAACAAAGAACCACTTATCACTTGAGATAAAGTTTTTCAAACAAGAATACCAAATGTGAATACATCTGGTTTTCATCGCTGTCTGTGTAAAATTAGCTGAATATCTTTGGCAAAATAGTGCAGTTGTGTTCAACCTGCACGCTAAGACTTTGTCCTGAGAACTACTCACACTTTTCTGACATTATATTGATCAGATAATAAATGAAAGAAACAACTAGTAGACTAATCGATAAAGAAAATAATCTTTGGTTGCAGCCTTGTTTGATAATTCATAAACCAACTTAGAAAAACACTTCACTGAGAAGAAAACCACAAGTGTACACAAAACAACACATACCATTAACAGAAGTACCACAACAAACGTTTACTACAGTGTTGTCACAAAAGGTTACATGTGAAGTGTGAAGTAAGAATTTACATACACACTGTTTTCTTCTGCCTTAGTTTCAACATGTGTCGGCGGTTCCACTTTCTAAGGGTTTGATCTTTTCCTGTAAACGAGTTTCCTCTAAACACGGCACGAGTTGAAACCATTTACTGCTCATCAGCAGTTTGATTATTGATTAATACTTTAGTTTCTCAAGCAGATAAATAATTAGAACAGCTGTTTTCAGTCCCTAAAATATTAATAGTTTGTGATTTTTCTCTTTTTAAGATCACAGTTAACTGAATATCTTTAGTTTTTATTGTTTTTGTAGCTGTGACCTTGGGGTGGATATATTTTGCAGTACTTAACAATGAATCAATTAAATAAAGAAACTAATGGGCAAATGAATTGATAATAGAAGAACATATTAGTTAGTTGCAGCCTTAAATATTATGATTAATTGTTTAGTTTAAATAATTGCAGAGAATTTAGAATTTAAACAAAAGAAATCCCCATAAACCCTGATGACATCTTCGGATAACTTGTTTTTTCTTTGATAAAAGACCTAAAATGATGGTGGCTCATGTTTTTTCTTCTAATTATAACCCTTGATTAACTGATTAAAAATTTAGAAATATGCCTTTTCTGTAGCCCAGCAGTTAAGAATCTTTTCCTGACAAAAACACTTGTTTATCGATTCTCACAATTTATTCTCTCTCAACTAATCAGCGAGCCAAGTAGTTCCAGTATTTCTTTTACATTTCAAAAGCAAATCACTGCAGTGTGCGTTTTTGGCTGCAGAGATTCGACCTCTGTGTAACCGACTGACTCCATCATTTCTGTTTAGTCCCATAATCCCACTGGAAACCTCTTGCCCTCGTGCCGTTTATTTAGAGAGTAATGAGGGTTTAGGGCACAGGATAAACGCTGGATTACAGCTCTGGACTGATGTTGTAACTGTTGTCTATACATAACCAGCCTCTCGCATATGTTCGGCATGGACACACTTTAATCTCGCCTTCTGTAAACACATTTCCTCAATCAAGACTCGGCCCAGTGATTTTTATTATGTTTTTCTTTGAGAGGATTGTTGCATATCAGTTTGTCAAAGCTGTTAAAGGTATCTCTGCTTTTTTGGATAATTGCGAGGTGACCGTTCTTTCCGGTTTGAACCACACAAGTCAAACATACCGTTTTCTCCTTTATCTCAATTTACAGGCTGAGTTCAGGCTGACCCTCATTTTAACTGTCCTCTCAAAGGGTTAATCCCAGAAGTCCAACTGCTGTTTCTAAACAAACCCAAACACATTCTCTGATTCCTTTCTTGTTGCACAGGTTATGGTTTAGTAAAGCAGAAAGGCTGTGTAATTAAACTGTAGTATCAGATGACCCATGTGAGTTGTGGTCCAGCACAAGTTGTAATAAATTAAGATGGCGAGATTACATTTTTTATTTGTCTGCTGGGATCCTCGTGAGTAAACGCAAACTGCTCATGTTGTTGTTTTTTGTTTCCTCAGGCGTCCTCTCAGTCCGGTCAACCTCTCAAGTTCACCACTTCTGACTCCTGTGACCGCATCAAGGATGAGTTCCAGTTCCTGCAAGCACAATACCACAGGCATGCAGAGACACACGCACACACACACACCATTGTTATAGGAAGTGAGGATTTGAGCTCCATTTTAGTTTCCACAAGTCTTACACTCGACGGAGAACTTGAAGTCTCGTCTATACTTAACTAGACTTCTGATGCATTGAGGCGGTGGCTCAGGAGATAGAGCGGATTGTCCACTATACATGTGGTTGGCGGTTCGATCCCGGCCTCCTCCAGTCTGCTTGACGATGTGTCCTTGAACAAGACACTGAACCCCAAAAGTGCTATGTGAATTTGCTTACGACTGGGTGAATGCGACTTTCCAAGCGCAATTATAAATACAGTCAGTTTATCATTTAGAATTAAAAGATCAGCAATAAAATGTGGATGTATTAAATTTGTACCAAGTCTCTTGTGTGTCTGTATTGTGGGTTGTTAAATACAGGATATAGGTTAACAGTTTAAAAATCATTCATCTTCTAGAATCCAGCTGATGACATTTTCACTTGGATATCTTCATTCTAGCTGTTGTCTAATGCATCTGCTTATTCTCTGTTAACAGTTTGAAGTTGGAGTGTGATAAACTGGCCTCTGAAAAGTCTGAGATGCAGCGTCATTATATCATGGTAAGTCTGGGATCGTACCTGTTCAGTGTGATGTGGCTTTTTTAGCAGATGAATCTGACCATCATGAAATGTATCCCACAATATTTTGAGATGTGTTTTCCACTGATGTTTTTAGTTTCCTATTTCCAGTGACATTTTTCCTGCTTTCGCCGTGTTTGAAAGTGCTATAAGAAAATGTCTTATTTGGTTTTGTGGAAACATGCGCTTAATTTACTAACTATACTGCCCTGATCTTGATATTTCATCATCATTGTACATATAATGACTCAAAACTGAAATATACATATTCTCTTCTGTCTGAAGTTATTTCTCTTTCTTTTATAACGTTTGTCTCTTTCTCCCTCTGTTTATTGTAGTACTATGAAATGTCTTACGGGTTGAACATTGAAATGCACAAACAGGTAATTATCCTCCCCTGTTACATATTTTTCTTCTATGATCTCAGCTTTTGTAGATATCAGGTCAAATCTATTTTCTCACATGAATTTTTCCTTTGCAGGCTGAAATAGTGAAGAGACTGAACGGAATCTGTGCTCAGGTGCTGCCTTACCTGTCACAGGAGGTAAGGACACGGACATCTTCACAAATGTGTCACAATAAGAGTCAACAATTCTGCCCACCTACTTATTCCTTTAGTATCAGGGCATATATGACCATGTTGGTTCTATGTTTCAGCATCAGCAGCAGGTGATGGGCGCCATAGAGCGAGCAAAGCAGGTCACACCTCCTGAGATGAACTCTATCATACGGGTGAGCTTTTATTTTGCTTACTTTACGTGTATGCGTGTTTCTAAGGCCGCTTTCAGACATGAACTTCAACACAGCTTAAAATGTAATAACTGACCTTTTCGTATCTTTTGTGTGTTTTCAGCATCAGCTCCAGGTGCAACACCTGCCCCAGCTCCAGGGCCTGGCCCTGCCTGTGACCCCGCTCCCCCTGGGCCTCACCCCTCCCTCCCTGCCCGCCGTCTCCTCCAGCTCTGGCCTGCTCTCCCTCTCGTCCATCCTGGCCAACTACTCCCACGGCCAGGCTCAGGTGGTGAAGGAGGACAAAGCCAGGGAAGCGGCAGAGAGAGCACCCAGAGGAGACGACGGGGATAAGTCAGACTAGTGTCGACACAGTGAGGAGGTTTGGAGAGGGAGGAGGGGTGTTGTGAGGTGTTGAGAAAAGAAAGGTGAAACTGTAACTGTAAATGGAGATTGATGTAAGTCTGGCTGCCTGTCTTGAGTGTTGATGAAACCGCAGGGATGATGACGAGCAGAAAAGACGGCGTTGAAGCTTTTGGATGTGTTAGAGATTGAAACTGCTGAATGGTTGAGAGCGTGAGTTCTTCTTTAGTGGTAATAGACTCAGTTCAGGCTTCTAGACTTAGAATAAATGCTTTTTCTTTTGTGTAAGCCACTGTTGTTAGGCTTAACCGAGATAAATGTTTTCCCATCTGGAGAAAGCGCTGCGGCTGAAAGCTAACAGCAGTCTCCCACACATGGATCTGCCTCTCACAGGTTTATTTTTCTTCTTGTTGTTATCAGATCTGTATTCAATGTTTATTTTTTTTCTTTAAGTCCCTCAGATTGTGTCTTACTGGCTCCTGTCTGCCAGTCACTGTAAGGAGTTTTAACATCTCAGCTCCCTGTAACTCCTTTTTCCTCATTGCATGACGTACAAAAGCTCAATATCACCTTTCTCCAAAAATGTCTGGACCGTAGACTGTAAATAAACATGGACGACACGTCTCCTCTTGCTCCCATTGCACAAAAATTAAGGATGAAATATCCCGGATATAGGTGCCACCATTTTGCACTTTTAACGTAATTTGGAGTCTGTGCAGTAGTGATCCTGGTATGGAGCTGTGCTATTGTGTTTCCGCCGATAAACACACTCGTCCAATTGCAAGTCAGTATCATCTGTCAGTCATGATCTTTCACCCTGTTTTTTTAAACCCCCACTGGAAAAATGAGCACTTGGACATACAAAAGTGTGATAAGAACTACCTAAAGTGACAGAAACCATCTTGAAGAAAATTCAATTTGGCGTGTACTTTGACTTTTTAGTTTAGTCCATGTCCTACATCCACCAGGGGGAGCTGTCTTGTCGTCCATCTTTATAAACAGTCGGATTACACAGACATTGTGCATCGGAGCCAAATTAAATCTTAGCCGATGATGTTAAATGGGATGTTTTTAAAGGGACATTTCACTTATCCTGTGCTTTCAAACCCTTCAAAAATCCTAACCCATTATTTTCATACCAACCACTGGATGCATTACCTTTAGCTGTGTACCTCAGTCCCAGAGAAATGGGATTTTATTCCATTAAAAAACCCTATAGTTTGTACAAATGGTAGTTCATTTGTTTAATAGGCCGAGCTGCTGCTGCTGCTGCTACACGCGCTACATTTAATGGACCATGACTCGTCTGTAAATGACAAGAATTTACACTCTGAAAGAATTGACTTTATTTTGACATGTTGTTTTCGTGAAGTTAAAGACAGGCTATGATTAGTCTAGAGTTGTCTGTGTGTGTTGGAGTGAATGTGATTGGAAAGAAGAAAACATGTTTAATTTAAATTTTTTTTTTTTTTAAAGCACCTTTTGTATTTCCCTCACCCCCCCCTCTGCGTCAGTCAGCCCTTTCTCCCTTTTGCTTGTCTGCTTTTAAATCAAACTTGAACGGGATCTAAACTTCAGAACCAGACGGTGGAAACCAACAGACGAGTGTTGACTGTATTTCTGTAAGTTCACCTCAGTTTATACTGAGACTGTGTCAAGCACCTGTCTTTTCCTACCTTGTGTGTGACTATAAGGGGGTATCCTCCTCTTTTCTTTAGTTTGTTTCATTATTTTGATTAAGAATGTGTCCTGAGTGAGTGGCTAAAGCTCTGAAAGCAACAGCAAACGTGCGTAGGCTCAGAAAAAACTAAGTTATTACAACCACAATTTGTGCTGGTGACCAAATTCTTGTTCCCTTACGATCACAAAAAAACAAGCAGTAGATTTTCAAACAAATTCTTTGTCCCAACTCCAACGCTAAATAAATACCAGTTCTAGAGTTTAAACACAATCTTCTTATCTTGATAGTATACTCTTCTTATGGTCCATATACAAGAAATCAATGCAGGTAATGATAATAGATCAGCGTTTCTTATCCAGATCATTTTTACTTTTGTACGGTGATATCTGGTTTAACTAGAACAGCACTCGGAGCGATAACCTCAATCCTGTAGTTCCTACAGTCGACATAACAAAGAAGGAAGGAGGTGGTTTCATAGGTAAAACATTTATTTGTCATAAAATTTAGTTTAATCTGCATTCGCAGCAAAATGGGTTTCGTCTTCTCAGGCCCAGGCCCCTTGAAGGATGGGGATACCTTCACCAAGGCTAACAACCTATCCCGCCTTGTTAAAGTGAAGTTTAAGTATAATTGGTTCATTCCCTACATCTCCAGAAAATGCATTGGAATTCAGTTCAGTAGTCTTTTCCATAATCCTGCAAACCAACAAACAAACGCTGATGAAAACATACAGTAACCTCCTCGGCATAGATAATTATCATCGTCCACAATTTGTTTCCACTGTTTAATTAAAGACTACTAAGATATTTTTTTCTCTCTCGCGCGTAAACAAAACAAATTTCACTTTGAGCAGATGTTCCACGGTGAGGAGAGACATAACTAAATCTGTCACTTGATATGTATGCAAAGGTAAATACAACATTATACACGTCTTTGAGGAGAAATGGTTCAGCATATCCGACCATTAGTCAAAGTAGGTGTTGGGTTTTTCGTGATTTCACGCAGGAAGTGTGACAAAGTGAAGAATGCAGCTGGTCATGCTGAAACACTTGATTTGTGTACTGCTGATTGACACTTTCATCTCATAATGCAATGCACAAAGTAAATGGAGGAGAACCGATATTATTTTAGGAATTTAAGTTGGGAGTTTTCAGTGGTTTTCTAAAGTTTTTTTTATCCTGAATATAAAACTTGTACTGATTTCTTGTGTACTGACTGTAAAACGGTTTAAAGGTTGGAATATAGCGCACACTGAATGCTGTTGGTCTTTAGTATGGAAATGGGACAACAGGGGGCAGCAGTGCTCTCATTAGTGTGAAGACGCTCACAAGCCTCTGAACATCCGCAGAGAGTCGGTGTGATGAGTTCACATCATCGTGACCGCTCTTCTCCTCTTCTCTTCACGTTCTGACCGTCGGGCCGAGCCGCTGTCACCCCCTGTAATGTGAGCGCTTGCCAGAGCTTTGACACCCCACCTTTTAATGTCTGAGCACGTCCAGGATCTGCGCTTGAATCTCTCTCTCTCTCTCTCTCTCTCTCTCTCTCTCTCTCTCTCTCTCTCTCTCTCTCTCTCTCTCTCTCTCTCTCTCTCTCTCTCTCTCTCTCTCTCTCTCTCTCTCTCTCTCTCTCTCTCTCTGTATTTTAATTTGAAAAGCACTTAAGTTGTGGCTTGGTGCTCGTTTGTTTTCCTCCTTCCTGTCTGTGCTAGTGTTGGGGAGCTGCAGGGTTTCCCTTCCCTGGAGATTTTCGACTTTAATATATCGAGTGCGGAGAACACATCAGTTTGTCTTTTGCGCTCTTTATGCTGACGTCAAGTCTCTGTAGAAAAACCTCCTTTGGCAAAACTCAGACATATGAATGGTATGTGTGTTTGTTTTTGCTGTGAAGGGCCAATTTGTATACATATGAATATATCAATATACATATTTTTTAAAGCATTTTTGTATGTTTCAAAGCTGCTTTTTAACGTGTGTATCATGGAAGACTTAAGTGTTGTATGTGTGCATTACAAGCCTACAGTAAGAGAGGCACAATGTTGTATACCATGTCGTTTTTCCTGTTTTTTCTCTCCCATTCTCTCAGTAGGCAGTAACACTTAACATTGTTTTCTAGGTTTGTAAATGTTTTATTCCTTTTTCGGTGCAAAGAAAATCCAGTTTAATGTGTTTATGAACACAGTCTCATTTTAAGAAAAATATCTGGGGCAAAAAAAAAAAAAATGTAAACAAGCAACCGTGTACTCTTAATGAGAATGAATCAACCTTTTAGCAGTAAGGAAGCTTCTCTGGTGCCTTACAAATAAAAGATGTGATTGCGAGTGGTCCGTTTGTCTTTGCATGTGGGAGCAACACTGAAGCAGTTTGAAGGACAGAAAGGCGACGAGTCAGGAAATGTAGCGTCTGATCAAAACGCTCAGGGTGAGAGTCGACTCCTCCGCAGCTTCGTGAAGTGATGTGTGGTTTGAGGTTCGGTCGACTTGGACGTGTGTTTTGAGGAGTGAATTTGATTACAGGCGTCAGTGTAATAAAAAAAAATGACAAAGAATTCCCTTCAGATTGGTAACAGCTCTGTGGATGAGTCACCACACAACCATGACCTCCAGAGTTCAGTTTGAGTTTCCATCTCATCCTAAAGCTTTAGAGACAGACTGCACACAACCTGACCAGCAACACTCAGCTACTAGCTAAAGAATATTTTTCTTAAATTCATCAGGTGGCCCGACACCTGACGTCCGTGTCAATGCTTTGTGTGTGTGTACTGTTCACAACATCCAATTCATAGAAAGAGTACGTCAGTGTTGATTGTAGCTCATTGCAAAAAAAAATTAAAGCTGCATTAAATCATGGAATCAAGCAAATTGCAAAAAAAATAATTAAAAACATTGTTGAAGGTTTGCAAACATTAAAACTGAGCCCCGTCTTCTCAGGGTCTCTGTTCAGGGCAGGACACTGATTCTCACAACAAAATGTCACTTTATTAGAGTGACTTCTGCTCCTGAGGCAGATGAATTGTGTGTTTCACCTTCTCACTGTGCTTGCACGATAAGCATTTCAATTCTTATATAACCTTTGTTTTACTGCTGTTGAAGAAAAGGATATTGTGATAGTTATTGATATTGTTTTATTGCCTTATCTTTGTTATTCTGGTTAATCACTGACACTTGGACAGTTATCGTCCGCAAGAAAGTATTTGGTATCACTGAAAAAATATTGTTGTGCCAACTTAAAACAAATTACTAAGTTAACACAGTTGCATACTTTGATTTGAAATAACTTAATTCATTCGTGTTGCCAGTTAAATATTTCTTTCTTTTCAGTTTAGAAAGTCGACTATTTGAGATCAATTCCAAAATAATCGTTATTTGAGTGTTGCCAAAATCTGATTCCTTCTGCAGATAAGAATCCTTAAAGCTGAGACCAACATGTTTACTAATAACTAATGTGAGATGTACTGAGCATTTTTGTCCTGTAATGTCTTGTTGCCTCTTGGCTGACACATTCACTGACACTGATATTTTGCAATGAATATACGGACTTGGCAGAGTTATCCAGAAAAACTGGAAACTTATCCTGGAAAAAGGCAGAATCTGTCATTGACATCAGATTCGTCATTGATGTGAGCAATTTGTTCCACTCAGTCGATAAGAGGGGGTGGCTGAACTTGGATGAATGAAACAAAAACTATCTGCATGACATCATAGCCATTGAGCAAAGCAACTAAATATTTTTACGATTTAGGTTTAAAAAGCAGGTCTTGGCATCATTGTGAATTACAAATCCCCCCCATAGAGGATTATTCCTGTGCCGAAGAAAAAGGAAATGAGAATGTGCAGCTTTTTATTTTTTTTTGTAAACCAGCCTGATGTGGCTCAACAGCTCCATTCCTCTCCTGCTGAGGAATCCAACATGCAGGTCCAGACGTGAAATGACACGCCACCGCGTTTCTGTTGTGCATCGTTTTCACCGACCACAGTGAGAGAACACCTCGGTGAAAAGTTACTTTCACTCTCAAGCACCATCACCACAAATCACTCATTAACATTTCCCTTCTTTCCCGTACGATTGAAATAAGCACACACAGATGATGTTCTGGCTTATGTTTATGGAGAAGCTACACATAAAAAACATCAGGGTGAAGTAAAGATACGATTACATTATGTGCAGGTTCACAATAGGTTACACGTGATATAGAGGAATGGTCCGTGAAGGTGTTTTTAGTTTGTATCCGAAAGTAAAAGCAGACAAAAGAGTGAGTTTATGGGATGAATACGCTCCAGTAACTTCTCCATTTGTCCTCGGTTGTTGTTTTCAAATCATTTAATAACATTTTGTTTCTTTAAAAGAAGAAAAACATCCAGAACAAAGTTTCACGGTGACTCCTCTGTAAAGTAGTGGTAATAATATCATTCTTAAAAGCTACAGTTCATTAGACGAGTTCTACACACAAATAAAAGCATGTCAGCACTACACTGTACACTGTGTGTGTGTGTGTGTAAGTGATGGCTGGATCAGTCCATCATTATCACATGCACACCTTCTAAAAGATAAAGACACGAGGGAGGGACAGGTGGATACAAACTCGCTCCAGTGTAAGTAAAATAAAGTAACAAAGTAGAAAACATTCAGTCTCCAAGGTTTCACATCAGAAAAAATGGATTTGTTGGCATTTCTTTTGAAATCTTGTAGTCTTTGCTCCATTTATCATCAAGACTCACGGCGTAAATTCTCACCCAACAAACCTGAAACTTTATTTTCTGTAAAAAAAATCCTAAAAACATTTATGTATATATATATATATATGATCATTGCACGCTTACAAACCAAACACGCTTCACATCTACACAAAAACACCATAAATCAGTCTTGACTGATCACACACCCAAACTGACAGACATGCAGGCGATGGAGCTTCTATTCCGACAGGTTATAGAAATCTGAAAGTGTTGGGAGGTTCCGGAGTGGAGAAGGTCTGGTCTGAATATCCAGTTAGTGGTTACTGCAGTGTGTTGTGGTTATTTTCTTTTTCAAAACGCACGACTTTTGGTGACCGCTGTTGGGGCACGTCGGCCCAGGTCAGTGAGAGTTCAGTCACGTGCTCATACAGGACCAGAGTAGTTGTTGTGGTTCTGCGAGTCGCGAGGCTGCGGGCTCGGCTTCCGCTCCAGGTGTTCGATCTCCGTCGTGTCTGGCGGCGTGCAGGGAGGAAGTCGCTGCTTGAAGAAGTCGGAGACGTAATGAACCTGAGTGAAGAAATATGATAAAAAGTCAACTTCAGAGATGATGGTGAAGTAAAAACAACACAGTATAAACACATCAGTACTGTAATGAACACTATCTTTGTCAAACGTAACCTTTTCTTTTTTTAGATGGATTTATACAAATATTTGTACCTTGAGGTCAGGCTTCTCGCCAAAATCAAACCAAGAGCATTGCAGTTATGAAATAAACCTATTATTAAAAATTGTTATTGTCAGGTCTGATTTCAGCTCTGTGAGAATATTTGATGCTTTAGTTACAGTGTTGTCGAACATGTTGAACTGCAAATCACAGCCTCAAATTTTTTTGCTTTAGGTTATGATAATGAAGTAAAAGTTAATTGGCTATTGAATAGTGACATCATCGTTTAGATTGGTTGCGTTCTTATTAATAAACCCATGTGTTTTAACTTTTTTAAGTGTGGGGTTTCTTACGGCCATTTTCCTCATAGCTTTTTTATACAAATGACAGAAAACACAAGGTCACACTCACAGTGAGCACAGCGATGAGCGCCCCCTGCAGCAGCCCCACCAGCACGTCGCTCCAGTGATGTTTGTGGTCCGAAACACGCGTGTATCCCACGTACAGAGCAAACGCCACCAGGAAGAACTGGATGGTCGGTCGAACCAGTCGCGTCCACTTCCCCTGCATCCGGGCATGGAGATAGAGCTGCGCGCACACACACACACACACACACACACACACACACACACACACACACACACACACACACACACACACACACACACACACACACACACACACACACACACACACACACACACACACACACACACACACACACACACACACACCATTTTAAAACCTCTGTATTTGTAACTTATATACACTATATAGACGATAGGTCTGATTTTCACGGGAAATTATAATTGAACAAAATCGACAAGGTTTGTTTTTACATTTATGCATCTAAAATGAAAGAACGACCAAATCCTGACCCCAAACTTATCTAATGAATTAACACCCTTAAATTCAAACTAAATACTTTCTAACTGGAAAGGATTTAAGCCATATAAAAAATGACCAAAGTTGGATTTATTGAAATATTAAAAGTTTAAATGAATCTTAAATCTCTGCCGTTGGCTTAAAAACTTAACAAAACAAACAAAGATGTAAAACTGTTATCTAGCAAATATCCTTATCTGATGAGTTCTTATCTCCGACCTTGTCATTGGTGCTTTTAGTGTCGAACTATGCAAAGTGAGAATTTGAGAATCTGCAGTGTTCCGGCAGACATATGCAGAGTATTGCAGGATTAAAACCGTCCACTCTGTCATCTTCCGTCCATTGTGCCGTGTGTTGCTTTACAACAATGATGTTTTTAGAAGCGGAGCCACGTGTCCGCGATGACCACCTTCCCCTGTTCGGAGTCACTTGTGGGTGTTTTTGGTAAACACACGTTTCACAGCCAACAAATGTCTCACGGCAATGACGGCATCACTCACCGACAGAAAGAGCATGCAGTAGATCCCGAAGGACGAGTGGCCGGAGTAGAACGATAACCTGAGGGAGACCAATGGAAACAGAGAAGAGAATTAACACTCACATGTTTTTAAATCAATATTATGACGAAGTGAAGAAGAGGAGGAATCAGTCTGAAGTTTATTACCCACCTGCAGTTTCATTAATACCAATACATGATGATTTTAACTGCATCAATACGATTTTTACCTCCACCACAGTTGTGTTTCTATTGCTGGCAGGATTACGCAAAAACTACTAAACTGATTTTCTTGAAACTTGGTGGAAGGCTGGGGTAAGGACCAAAGAAGAACCCATCAACTTTTGGAGTGGATTCGATAAGGGGAGTTGATCCCCCCCCCGTTCCTTTAACATTGCCACAATTTGGCATTTTTTAAATTTATGTCAATTTCTCAAGAAATAATGAAAAAATCAAGTAGATCTTAACCAAATATGTCAACTGCCAATATTTATAAATCTGTATGAGTTGGATGTTTCTGATCCAAACTCAGCCACATTGATAATAACATATTTAATAATTAACAATTAGTAAGTCTTGAGTTGTTCCTAAATGTGAATAAATGCTGTCATTATCGACTGTTGGTCTGCGACAGAAATTACGTTATTTATTCATTTTTCCAAACCTGTTCATTTCGTTTAGCGTGTACAGTCAAGTCATTTCAGAAAATTGATCCGAGAGGTAAAAATTCATGACCTGACAAGATCTACTCCCACACTACAACTTCAACTATGGTGGTGGTGGAGTGTTTGAGTGAAGCACCTGGATTCAGTCACGTTGCGGGGGTTCCCCGTGCAGTTGATGTGCGTCATGTATCCGTTACAGCTGACCGGGGCGCACACGGCCAGGAAGTTTGGACGGGGACGGCCGACGGTGAACTTGGCCAGGTCGGTCAGGGATTGGCTGACGGCTCCTCCGAACAGAAAGGTGCCCACCACCTTGTAGAGAGCGGACAGGTACTGGTTGAACTGGGAGTTGGAGTGGAGCCGTTTGGTGTGCACCAGGTACGCCTCTCCCGTGGTGATCTGAGAGGGAAATACAGAGAAGTTTGAGGTGAAATGTGGCTTTGATGGTTTTGCTTTTCTTTGGGTGTGACCACATCTTCATGGACTCACGATGATGATGGAGCAGGAGATGGTGACTGCAGCCATGGCCCCGTGGGAAATGGTGTCTCTGCGGTACGGACGGCTGATGCTCTCGTCATCGCAGTAGATTCCTCTCTGGTACGGGCTGAACGTCAGCGTCAGGATGGCCGAGGGCAGAGCGGCTGCAGAGAGAAGAGATGACTTTTACGCAGCCGTTTTCTTCCCAAAACAGTTCAACCTTAGTTTCATCAGGCCACAAAACATTCCCCCAGCAGTGTTAAGGAGCTCTGTGGCAAACTTTAGACCTCAGTGATGTTTGTTTTTAAGAGCGATGCCTTCCCCTGTAATGACATTCCCTGGACTCCATGCAGATGTGCACCTTGATGTGCGTATGGCAGGCTCATTAACACAGATGTTAACCAGCTGCAGAGATTCCTTTAAGGCTTCAGCTGTTAGTCGGGTTGTTTTTGACCTCATGGACAACTCAAGGTTTTTTCAGAGACCCTCCAAAAAAAAGAAAAGGCCCCTAATGTTTGTTTAAAGTGATGATGAGAAGTGAAGACAGGGATTTGACTGTCGCCTCTGGGAACCACAATGTATTGTTTTGTGCTGTCCACAAGGGGCGCTGCAACAGCATAGGCAAAGCGTGGGGCCCTGAGCTGAGAGGGGGCCCCCCCAAGAACAGCTGATTAGTCCACAGAAAGGATCATTTTGTCAGAAGCCCTTTGATTGGTTATGTACAGGAGACTTGATCGACACCATGATCAGAAAGCCCCTAACGAGGCCCCATGACACAAATTTTCTGATAGAAACTTTGTAATGTTATAGGTTTGTTTGAAAAAAAATGTTTTGTGTATGCGAAATACAACGACATCCGATCTGAGTTTGGGGAACAATGTGGTTTGGTATCATGTTTTTCTTGGGTTCGGGCCCCCAGGTCCCTTTCGCCCGGTGCCCCCCTAAAGTCCTGTGAAATGCTCCTGGCCGGGGGCCCATCCCGAGAGCAGCCGAGACCCTTCAGTTCCGCGCCGACAAGTCAAACATGAACTTCAGCACAATGAGGTGCAGCTCAGGAAACAGCTAAGAACACAGCGACGGACTAATCTGTTGGCTTTGGGCAGGAGGCTCCACTCTGCCAAGTAAATGAATTTGTCATCAGTCGAGCTCAGTGGCAGCGGCGTCACCTCTGCACGGCAGGAACCGCGCGTCACCATGGAAACAGGCAGGACAGGATAACCATGACCTTTGACACGGGGGCACCTTTTGCACAGTGAAGAGCCTGGGAGCCGAGGATTGAACCAGGACACACACACACACACACACACACACACACACACACACACACACACACACACACACACACACACACACACACACACACACACACACACACACACACACACACACACACACACACACACACACACACACACACACACACACACACACACACACAGTGCTGTAAATCCTACAGAAGGTTTTAAAACTCATATTTATTGTCCGTGCAGTGAGAAATATTTGGTATGTGTGTGAAGACAGACACCAAACATTGGGTTTTAACAGTTTCTCTAAGTACACACAGACAGACACACACACACACACACACACGCACATAAACCCGTCTCTTAAATCTGAGCAGGACAATAGTCCAATCGACAAGAGTGATGTCAGGAACTTTCTACACTACAACCTTTAAATAGTTTTCCTGTTTTCACTGCAATTCGCAGAAGCTGCTGGAGCCAATAAGAGCGAGCGATGGACGGAGTTTGTTTTCGTAAGCAGGCGCCGTATATTTACTGGGTGATGCCATAAGAGCGGCTCAACAATAACAGATTGCTTCCTTCCTCCAGAGTGTGTGACCGTCACTCTGACTGAATGAAACCGCACAAGGACACGTCCCGGACAGGTAATTTAGTGACGGTAATTCCCCCGTGATGTCATGCGTGCATGTGGCGAAGAGTGGGAATTCAGTCTGACACACACACACACAGTGGCAGTCTGTCAGGAGCAGGTGTGACCATTTATACCCAGCATTTCCTCTTCTCCACTTCCTGCTACATAAAAAACCATAAAGTACATTAAACAAATTTTAACGTCACCTCAGTAGAGTTCAGACTTCATGTAACTCACCTTAGATTCAATCAAACTGCACCAAATTTCACAAACTCATAGATATCAGTCCCCTAAATGTACATTCAAATAAAATATCAAGATCTATGATTATTCTGAAAATGTCAAAAACATGATCCGGATCTCCACAAAAATCCTGCAGTTCTTTCTTGGCCCATGTTCCATCCTTCAACCCGTATTTTGGAGAGATCAATATACTAGTTCACACATAATGCTGCTGACATATAAACAAGCTAACAGACAGGGATGAAAACTTAACTCATTTGACCTTATCTGGTCGTATAGAATATTATATTGATGTGTGTACTTCCTGGTGTGTTGCTCTCTGGTTACATGCAAAGTTAAAGGCAAACTGCCGCCTAATTTGCTGAATGTAATTCAAAAACCTTGCAGCAAATACTGGAGAGTTTGTTACATTTTTTAATCATTCATTTTATTATTTAGGTTTTTAGTTTTAGGTGGTTCTGGACTGAGAGCAGCTCTAGAGAATATGACCTGCTCATGTCAACATAGATATGTTCTGTGATTAACATGAGAAGAATGCAGCAAGATGCCCCGAGGACAATTTGAATAGCCTCCAAACACCGGATGTGATATTTGTCACCATCTCGGAACAAGTGCCACTAATGATCGTTGATGACGAGCAGTTTATTTTCTTTAGAACAGGAGGCCCCTCCCTCTCAGAGTTCATTATACCAGCAGGTCGAGCGTGCTCACAGCTCCACTTTGAACTGTGGCCATTGTTTACTCTGCAGGGTGCAGGGATAACACCGAGATAAGAGCCTGCTTGTTCCACAGGTCTCTGGAGGCTCCACGCTGCCAGGGTGGAGTGGACAGAGTTAGACAGTCGCCCACACACACACACACACACACACACACACACACACACACACACACACACACACACACACACACACACACACACACACACACACACACACACACACACACACACACACACACACACACACACACACACACACACACACACACACACACAGGCCCAGCGAAGTCGATGCCCCTCCACCCCCACAGTGAGTTCCTATTATCTGAGCAGGACGGGCTGTTTTTATCTGCTCTATTATTCCAGAAGACCTGGTATGTTTTTATAGGTCTGTCCTGGTGGGGCTGCCCCCTCCCCGACCACAGGCTGTGTCACACACCGGCTTCATTCCCCAATTCAATAACTGGTCCTTTCTCCTTTTTATACACATATTAAGCTTTTTTTAGTTTTTCCTTTCCTCAGAAACAATGGCAGAGACGTCACACACAAGCGCATTCACGGAAAACACGAATGCTAAACTAAAAGAGCCACACAAAGAAAAACAACCACAGGGGAAGTGAGCGACACTTCCGTTGTGGTTGTATTTCTGATGTGTGGTTTTTGCATTCGTGTTTTACATTAATGCGCTTGTGTGTGATGTCTCAGCCGCAGCATTCTAGTGTGTTATGTAGGTTTTGAATGTTTGTAAAAGTTCTGCAAAGTTAGAAAGCCCAAAGTTCACAGTAAGGGGAGCTCCTCTCCTTCGCAGAAAACACAAGCTCCTGAAACACGTCGCCGGTAGTCGGCTGACACGTCCGCATCACGATGGCCCAAAACCAAAACTGTTTCAGAGGTTGAAAAGAGATTGAATATCAAAAGAAAATGGCTATGATCATAAAATGGGTTCCGAGATGCAGCAGTGGGAAGTAATTTACTAAATTCAACAGATCAACAGTTTTGAAATTAGCTTATTCGCTTCCTTTCTGAGAGTGAAACAAAAAGATGGATTCCACTCCCACGGTAAACCGGTGAGTGGAGGTCATGTGGCTCAGGTCAACTTGTAACGTAACTGAGGTCATTGTACAATCAATTTTAGTTTGGGCTAACGACTCTCAGTGCCTTGTTGATTTGCAGGTTGTGAATTTACTACCACTTAAGTAGTAAAAGTCTGTTAGGAACTCTCAAAAAACATCTTTGTTTCCCCCTCATTATTATAGAATATTCTCACTTTATTTATTTTTGTCGTTTTCTTTATTGCTTCCTCAGTGACATTTTCCTTCCTGTGTTTTCTTCCAGCCTCAAGATCCGTCCATAATTCTTTTCTGTCTTCTTCACCATCAATACTTTTACTTTTCTCAGGTATATTTCAACTCCTATTAGTTATTTTACTATTAATAACATTTACTGGAGGATATTTGCTTGTAATAAAGGTATTTTTTATTCTAATCTGACATTTTACAAGTAACTTGTACTCTAGCATCTGCCCTCAATGTAGAAGCTGCTCTAATCTCTCTTTATAAAAGAGACAAACACACACACACACACGAGTTTCTGCTGAGTTTCTGCCTTCAGTCCGCAGGAGAGATAATAAAAAAAAAAAGAAGGAAGAAGGGAAAGTATTGTTTTACGCTTTCACAATCTCCACTGGAAAGAGCGCAGCCCTGATTTCTCTTTGAGAAAATAAACACGGTGGAATCTGGGATCAGACACAAGTAAAACTTCCCCTTGACCCGTGACCCATCGGGAAGCGGCAAGCGTTCCTGTTTTTCAGCTCTCAAGACGAGAGTCCGAGCCGCACTGTGACTCCCACACGTTCACTGAAGAACCTCGTACAGGCGACAGTTCTGTTTACGAACATTTGTCCCACGTCAAATCTCAGCAGACGACTGTGAGGTCTGTGGGTCGGCCGCGGGACCTCGCAGTTTGTTGGCTGACGGGGATCCGTGACTGGTTCACCACATCACACTGAGGTGTTCAGATAAAGCCAATATTTAACTTGAGGATTTTTCTTTTTGTTTGTTTTGGAATCTTATTTTAGACATTAGCCTTTCAATGCTGCGTTTGTTCCATCCTGCGATACAGAGAAATCGCCTGTTTAAGGCCACATGTGACGTCTTTATGCATTTTGTTGACGCAGCTTTTGTTTTCAGCACAATAGCCATCATCGCTCATCTTTTATTTGGAAGGGTTCATCTACAAAGAAAGTGCTTTACTTCCTGTGAGGCCGGGGGGTTTTCCTGGGAAAGTCCTGCACGACTCTGAGTGATAAGGAATTCTTTCCTTTTTTTTTTCTTCAAAAAAGTCATGTACAATGAAAACTCAAGTTGATTTAAATGAAATGCTTTTAGATGTGGAATTGTTATTTTAAGTTCAATAAACTAAATTCCAAGTTTATTTAACTCAGAAACATTAGTCTGTGAAGATTTTCATGTTCGGTATAAACTTTTTGGGGATTTTACAAATACATAAACAACATATCCTTACTAGTTAATCATCTTTGAATAAAGTATCTAACAAAGATTATTACATATTAAACAGCTAATTTAACACGGTCTCACAGTTCATAGTGGAGCATTTGTCTTCAGCCTCTTTCCTTAATTCCCTCTCATGGACGATGAAGGGTGACGAGCATTGAGAATAAAATAATCAGCAATCTGATTATGTATTGATAAGGATCAGTACGTGTTTCTGTAATGGACTGTATTGATATTGTATTGATTGTTCCGTCTAATCAACCACTCAAAGCTCTTCACACTACAAGTTTGATTCACTCATCCCTGCACATATTAATACAGCACTTCTGTGCAGCACCTTTTCTATCACACCAGTTATACACCGTCAGCACAATGTGGAGTTCATTATCGTTCCCAAAGACATTTCCACTTGAAGACGGGAGGTGCCGGGTTCAAACCATCAACCCTCTGGTTTGGGGACGAACCGCCACAGCGTCCCACAGTGGACGTCATCTTTAACTGAGGGTGACAGCTAACGACGCTCACACTTGAACTATACTGCACCCAGCTACCAGAGGGCGATGAAGACACTTTGGCTTCACTTTTGGGAAATGTGGTATCGTTAGTCTTTATAAACAGTCTTTGTTACTGACGTCTGCAAAGTGAGAGGGAAAAACTGATGCTGACTTTTAATCTAAGACACAGAAAACTGAAATAATTTGTAATAATTTAACTTCCTCTTCCAAACAACCACCACAGTGCTGAAAACACGCTCTGAAACCATCACTCTCTCACAAACACACACACACATCTCATTTTCACACAGGAATGTCAAGGAGCACAAGTCAACACTGTCTACTTGACTTTGACAAACACTTGGCAAAAGCAGACTGTGTGTGTGTGTGTGTGTGTGTGTGCGCGCGCGTCTCAATAAAACAGTTGAAGGAGCAGCTTCCCCTCAGTGAAATGTTGCTGCGGAGATAAACAACAACAGCTGTCTCTGTTTCACATCTGAAGAGTTTCTGTGACTCTTCAGTCAAATCATCAGCTTGTAATGAGAAGTGAGAGTGGACGTGCACACGAGCAGCTGATCCTCACTGACGATCTTCACCTTGACTTTGTGCCACTGAACATTTGTGTATGTAAAGCTGAGATAAGTTGACTGACAGAAAACTAAATCAACACCAACATCCTGTCTGAGGCAAACATGTGATACATTAAACTACAATGTTGCTTTAAAATGCTTAATATTGGTGTCGAACATTTTTTTATTATAAAAAATAAAAATAAAAAAGTATTTAAACCGAAATAGCTTTTCATGCTTAAATGTACAATATGCAGCTTCCGTCTCTAGGGGTCTCTCAATCATAACAACAAAAATACCTAGTTTGATGATGTCGTGAAGCAGCATGGGATCATGGGAGTTGTTGTCTTCACCGCCATTGCCAATGAAAATCTACCAGATGCGACTCAGGAACAAATCACAGATGAGGTAATGTAATAAAGTTTTATTCATGTTACGCAGCAAACGGAAAAGAATAATCTTGATCCCAGAAATGACAGGCTCACAGTGTTTTTCCTTCGTCTTACGTCATTTGCCCTGAAAGTTGTACCTTGAATACAATCGGGGATTTCTCTGGGTTTGAACATTGTTGGAGACATTTTGGATAATGGAAGTACACAAGTCAACAAAATACAGTATCCAACATAGGTCTAGTTGTTTTTGGAAATTCTTTAAAAAGGCCTGAAGCTTGGACTGATGTGACTGCAACGTTGTTTGATTGTTATATAATATAATATGATACATTATAACTGCTGAATCGAAAGAGTTCAGATAATGAATCCCACAAACCAAAAGCTTCAACTGTAAATCTTATTTGTGTGAAGCTGCAATTTCATAAATGTCCTTTTGACTCTGGATTCGATAAATAGAACACAAACAAACAGAGGCATCAGAGTCGTAAGAGAACTGCGATGGTTAAACTATGATCCCAGTGTGTGTGTGTGTGTGTGTGTGTGTGTGTGTGTGTGTGTGTGTGTGTGTGTGTGTGTGTGTGTGTGTGTGTGTGTGTGTGTGTGTGTGTGTGTGTGTATAGCTGGGCTCAGTCTCTCTGACAGGCAGCCAGGAGGACTTCAGCTCTTCAGTGTCTCTTTATGTCCAAACTTTATGACTGAGAACATTTCAGAGTTGAGTTCAGACAGTTTCATCGTGAGGATTTAAACTCAAACAGGAAACAGAAGTTTTTTTTTTATAAACAAAATAGTTTGACATGTTGGGAAATAGGTTTATTCACCTCGTTCTCGAGGCTACAGACTAAAGGGGATACGGATGCTGCCATCATGCACTTGTGACGTCATTTGGAGCCAGAGTATTTGAAGTAGTGATCGTGGTGTGTAGCCACTATGCTAAGGTCCCATCGATAGACACACTCTAAGCGAGCCAGTCTCAGCTGTCAATCATGTTTCATCTGAACACTTCAGAAAAATGTTATGCACTGCAGTCAGCCACCAGGAGGCGATCAAGATGTTTTGGCTTCACTTTACTGGAGCTTTCCTATCGTCTATCTTTATATACAGTTTATGATATTTATATAGTCTATGCCTTGGTTCTGTCCAAAGGTACAAAACAGAGACACATCAATCTTTTCATCTTAGCGTATTTCCAAAACATAAAACTATTCTTTTAAAAAGGAAACAAGACCAGTTTTTACCCTTCAAGTTGTTTTTGCCTTTTGAAAACATCGAGATTTATTATATGTTCTCGACAGAGTTCAGGTACACTTCATGTCAAAAGGACAAGATAGGGACCAAGGAAAAAGTGAAACTATAAGATGAACAGAGCAGCCTGTTCCCTTTTATTATTAAAATTGTGGTCATTTTACTGATATGCAAAATGTAGCCTTAGCCTGAGAGTGTGAGAACACACGTCCTGCTGTCGTGGTGTCTGTGTCAAACCTGCATGTGCAGCAGTGTGTGTGTGTGTGTGTTTTCTAAACCACACTAGGAAGTTGTGTTGTATCTACTGTGCAGTGGTAACAAATAATGGCAGGATGGGGGTTTGACTGCAGAGAGGAAGAGGGAAAAATGAAACACTGAGCAGATTCAGAGATCTGTTACAATCTGAGCATTCAGCACATTCCTACCGTATCACACACACACTCACACACACGTTTGTACATCTATCTTAGTGAGGAAACTTATTGGCGTAATGAATTCCTTAGCCCCCCCACCCTAACCATCAAAACTAAATGCCTAACCCTAAGACTAACCTAATTCTATCTCAAAACCAAGTCTTAACCCTCAAAAAGCCAATTGAAAAAGTGAGGACCGGTCAAAATGTCCTCATTTTGTAGGTCTATGCTTAAAACTGTCTTCACAAAAGGCATAAGTACAAGTACACACACGCGATTACTGCTCCTATAGCCTGATAGAACGCAAGGTAAACTTTTGGGGATTTTATTATCTTATTACTTTCTCCCCACCTCTCCTCAATTATTACATTTTTCTTGATCAAGTTACAATTTGAGATTGTCAGACATGAAGATTTGATGCTTTGATTGATAATTGGACAAAATAAATTTCATATTTGATTTGTCGAAAACGTCTTATTTTCTGTGATTGTTGACTTTATGATGTTTAATGACTATAGCAGTTTGATTTCTTAATTAGTTAAATAATAGTCTCAGTTTATGAACGGCAGGAAAAAAAGGTGAAATGGGACGATTTTAAGAAGCTGAAACCATCAAATATTTGACATTTGTTATCAAACACTTGACAAAACGGTGGCAGATTCATTTAATTTTGCTGAACTATTCAACTGATCTTTGCGGCTGTGGTTTGATCATTAGATTTACATCATTATAATGTATCTGTTAGTGTTGAGCACAGATCACATCCTAACGTTACATAATTCTATTTACTTGTATTGGTTTCAAACTATTGAAGTTTGTCGATTCAGATGGGTTTTCATCTAGTAAAATCTATCTATAGACAGAGTGTGTAAAAAACTAAAATCACCACCTACTTTACCTCTGAGCTGCACTGACTCACACAACATGAGTCAGGGCACAAAACTTCAAATTATATAAAAAATATTTTCAATTTTGAAAACATGTATGACTGACTTTCACACCCATCTGACTGAGATGAACTTCACGCTTAGTCAGCTGAATACTTTGTAAACTACTCGTCATTAATCACAGCAGGAAAAATGACACCACATCCCTGACTTGATTTCACAACAGTGGGATTTACTGGACTTAACTCTAATGTTCTTTCTGCATGATTGCTTTCATTACTTTAGTCCCAGGATGTCATCGACTCTGCCGTCTGCAACTTGACTCATTTTTAAATAGAATCAGTTCGTCAGCACGTTTAAGAAATCATTATCGTTTCCTTCAGGGTTGTTAAGCAAGAAATGAGTTTATACAAGCTTTAAAGAAAAGTGAGGGGGGGCAGATGGTGGACTCCTCGTCAGTTGCACACACACACACACACCTGAGTTTATGTGGAGTGAGGAGGGAGGTGAACAGGAGAACGGTCATTATCATTCCTGTCAGTGACCAGATGGGTCCACAACTGGAAACACACACAGGTTTGCACAACTATCATTGTTAGGACTTTTACAACCAAAATGTGACAAAATTATATCCAACCTGAACCTAACCACAGTTTACATCTTACCCCTAACTTTAACCAGGAGCTCAGAAATGATGTTTAGCCTCATTAGGACCAGAGGTTTGGTCCCCATGAGGTCCACTGGTCCTGACAAGGTCAGACCTGGAGAAGGTCCCAAAAGGGTGACCAAAATCAGTGGACACACACACACAGGTTTGCGCAGCTGTACTTGTTAGGACTTAGTATTGACTTCCATTGATTGTGGACAGCCTAACCGAAACCTTATCACACACACACACACACACACACACACACACACACACACACACACACACACACACACACACACACACACACACACACACACACACACACACACACACACACACACACACACACACACACACACACACACACACACACACACACACACACACACACACTTGTGAGGACCAGGCAAAATACCCTCGGAACATCAATCAGCGAGAACCAAAATTGGCCCTCAAACTATAGAAAGACACACAAACACACACTTCACAAGCATTCCGCAAGTTCTACTTTTGACCTCATATTTCACACCTAAGAAAAACATCTACAGGGAAACTTAAAAGAAGAAATCGACTTTGCCGTCAATCTCCCTTTTTTTTTTTTCTTCACAAGTCTCGTGCTGTGAGCGGCTGGGACATAAAGTAGAAGCTGGAAGATGTCAGCTCTGTTAATGACTTGGTGTCAACTTCAGAAAGGAGAGCAGGTCGCAACAAGCATGTTTGTTCCCTGTATAGTACTCATCGCATATATAACATGCACCACCAAAGAGCCCACCCTCTGACACACACACACACACACACACACACACACACACACACACACACACACACACACACACACACACACACACACACACACACACACACACACACACACACACACACACACAACAAAACAGGATTTTTACTGTCACAGAGAGAGATTCATGGTGGATGATCTTTGCTCTTCCTCCTGACCCCAGGTTTTTTTAAAAAAGGGGGCCACGAGGTGCAGGAGGGAAAAATGTGCAAACAAGCATGGAAGCATTCACAGAGACTGGAAATAATTCATCATCAGAGACAAGTAGAGATGCAGAACACACAACCCAACACAACTCAATCCAATGAGCAGCCGGAAATCAGACTGTGTGTGCATCACCAACTCTGTAAAGCCTGATACTGAGATAAGATGCTGTGTTGTACCTCAACCTGAATGATTTTATGGAAAATTCACAAACACAAGGATCCAGCAGTGTTATTGCTCCAACACTGTGTTTGGCCTATTTGAACAAGATAGAGACAAATGATGACTTGCAGAGTTCAGTTGTGCTTCTGAGTATAAAATGACTGTCTGCGTATTGTGCAAGTTTTGAAAGCTGATCATGGTTATCCAAACATGAAGTTAGCACCCTCTCCTGCTCTTGCACAAAGCTCCATGAGGCAACATGTGTGTGATATATCTATAAATCAGTGTCAGTGTTGGGCAATCCCGCGCGTCGCTGCGCAAACTTCCCAACACAAACTGGGGTTTTTTATCTCAATCTATATCCTGATGGACGCGCATGAGATGAGCTGTGGATCAGCCATGTTGTCAGTAGAACACAACTCACCCACAGTCACGCACAGAATATCCACCACGATCAGGATCAGCTTCTTCCTCCCTTGCTCGCTCATGGTTCCTCCTACAGCGTCCATTCGCTTTCATTAATTATAAAAGAAAAGCGCGTTTAAAAGCAGAAAGTGTCGCAGTGAAGAAATGGAAGAAGCAGCTGGAGGGACTCTCAGGGGGGGGGACACCATGAGGACTAGTCCACCCAGTCCTTGTTCTTCCGGCTCCTGTGAGTACCTGTCGGCCGCGCGTCTGTCTGTCTGTCTGCGCTGCGTCGCTTCAGGTGAGCAGCAGCTGCGTCCTGGGTGGAGGCCGGCCTCTTTACGCACGGAGGGGGCGGTGGCTGTGGGAGGATTCCCCCACACACCCCTCCTCTCTCTCCCCCACACCCACACCCACACACCCACACACACACACACACACACACACACACACACACACACACACACACACACACACATGTCCCCATGACTTCATAGGACCATGCCTTACAGTCATTTGCTGGATACTTACTTTATAATTACTAACCCTCACCTTAACTATAGCATGAACCTAACCTGAACCTAAGCATAATCTAAGCCTACGGACTTTATTTAACTTTTTCTATACGGGGCTTTTTGTTCCTATAAGAAAGTGGAGTCCCCATAATGTGAGTGTGTTGAACAGATTTAGGTCCCCACAACACGAGTTATACCTGGACCACACACACGTACTTGCATCTTGGTATGGACACTCTAATGTAAACCTAATTTTAACCTGATACCTTAAAACAAAGCCTGAACCGTAAAACTGTCAATCAATCAATCAGTGTATAGCCTGTGAGCTTAATAATCTGTACATGGTGCGACATCCTCTGTTCTTAACCCTCAGTTAGGTTGAGAAAAACTCAAAGAACAGGGGAAAAACCTCAGAGAGAGTCACAAGTGAAGGATCCCTCTCCCAGGACAAACTGAAGTGCAATAGATGTGTCACACAACAAATTCAAGGAATGAATCACTGACAAAATAACAATATTAAAAAAAACATGAGAAAATTATCTAACATTAATGGTGTGATATAACCACGTTTTCCCAACATGTCCTCACAAATATAGACATAAAGGTAGACTCACACACACACAAACACACACACACACACATACACGTACACACACTCACACACACACACACACACACACACACACACACACACACACACACACACACACACACACACACACACACACACACACATCTTCTCTTCACTTTCTCTTTCTATATGTTGCCCTCTGGATTTCAGTCGAAAGCAGTGAAATGAAAAATGTCCGGCTCGACCACGTGCTTAACTTTTTGGCTTAAGGCAATGACACGTCACAACTCACCTTAAACAGCCTATGGCCTTAACCTGTTGTACATCGTTAAAGATTTAAAACCAGTTAAGGAAGATTAAGGACTTTAATTCTCCATTTGGCACAAAAACTGAAGTCTGAAGGCTACTTCCACTGTATCAATGTTTGTATTGAGATTAATCCTATGCATTTCAAATAGTTAGCACTTATTCAAGTCCATTTATGCCAGGAATACAAATAGGAAGATGGTTTGCACTATTCTTTTTTTTGGCAGGAATCATTTTCATCATTTTATGTCACAGTGATTTCCTTGTAGCTTCCTCAGTTTCAGGCATCTGATCTTTTTTAAGTAAATTGTCATCATGGTTCACTGGAGCACGTGAACAGGACTGTAACAGTCACTGTTTACGTTATTAGTAACACTTGTTGTTAGAAGAAAACGTATTTGCTGCAAAAACCTTTTAGTTCCTTCACTTCTGTTGGAGAAATGAGTCCAAACACAGAATCGTCACACAACATATGTTTTCTTTTAATGTTGAAACAGCTGCTCGTACATTGACGGACAGTCTCATGCTCAAACGTATAAATAAAATAAACTGAAAAGAGGTTTAGCTCTGAAGTAATCACAGTTTGTAGCAGTACAACGAAAGTGGTACGACTGAATTGCAGTTGGCAGCATTTTAGCTCTCGCTCTTGTGAAATATTAGAATTTTAAAGAAACACGGACCAACTGAGAGAACTCCAAAGAGGCCAGAACGTTCATGTCCAAACTGTAAATACATAACAGAACAAATATGTTAAGTGCTGAAGGCAAAACTCACAATAACCTGCATCAGTACAGGGAAGCAGCTGCTTGAGTGAAAGGCAAATGATGAATATAAAGAAGTTAAGCTTTTAACAGAATCTAATCAGCTTTAGTTTGCTGTGTCGTTGTTTTTGTTTCATCAAAATTAAACTCGTCTGTAACTGCAGCAGTTTTACATTCACCAGCAAAGTAGAATAGTTATATATATATATTTGTATAGAGGTATTTCATAAAAAATACATAATGAAAACATCATTACTCATAACACACTTACAGAAATGTAATGACTCAATTACAAATAACACAATTTATATAAATTATACTTGGACTCATTTGCACTGACACCACTTTTTAGTCAATACAGGCTTTTTTTTATGAACGTGGATATGTTTTAAATTATTTATTTATTTATTTATCGCGTCAAAAAGTGTCAAGACGTTTTTTAAACGTTGATGAGTCAATACAGTGTCCATGTTATTTTCACATTTTTAAAGAACATTAGGGGATCAAAGTCGGAACAATGACTTCACAACTCTGGAAACTCATAGTTCCTCAATTAAATTATTATTGTCATATTGTTATTATTATAAATATATATCAGATCAGATCTGATAAAAAAAATATTGGAGAAAAAAATATATAATGGGAAACACAAAATCTATTTTTGATAAACAATCTGCTCTCAAAGTTCTGAAAAACTGATGGTTTTCATAAGTCAAAGGGGTTGTACACATTCTTTAAAGACACTGTAATACACATTTCACACAGTAAAGCACTTCACAGGCATCATGAGGACATGTAAAAGCCACATAAACAATATGACATTATATATTGTATGCACCTCCCTGTCATGGAATTAAACAGCAGGGGATGTGTGATTATCACACTCAGCAGGACAGTAGGAGAAATCCACAAAAAGGGGAGGAAGAAGAGATGAAAGGTTGGGGTGGGTGAAGGTGTCAGGCTGGAGCGACAGGCCCGAGCTGCAGAGGCTTTGAGGAAAGAGGCGTTTGGGTGAAGTGACGTCAGCTGGGTGCGGATGTACGGCCGAGGATGGAGACACACTGCTGACATCAGAGAAGGGAGAGGAGCTTTGGTGCTGAGGTGAAGCTGCACTGCCTCCACCGAGCAGCAGCTTCACATCACTAGTGCTGACATGCCGCCAATCACAGGACTGGTGAGGAGAAGGGGACAGAAGAGGTGCAGCAGGATTTTTGAGAGTGTGAGAGAAGACCACGTTGGAGTAGAGGATGGGGCTGGGGGAGAGATCAGTGGTGAAGGGTTTTCTGAGTGGGCCCCTGCTGAACAACTTCTTGGACATCTGGACACTTTGAGGAACACCAAACCCAGACGAATCCAGAAGAGATGAATATGTTTGATTACAGATGAGGAAATTCTCAGTGGTCTGATCCAGGTCATAGTTGAGAGGCTCATTTTCACCAAACAAAATAACCTCAGAGTTTTCGATTTGAGGCCTCTCTGGTTCCGAGGGCTGCTTCATACTCTGAGGAGGAAAAAATGTTTGAACATCTTAATGTCTTCAAGTTCTCCAAAGCTAAAACAGTATTTGTGGATTTATTGAGAAGCACAATGTAGAAGTTTAGGAAGGTGAGACAAAACAACACCTGCTTATTAACCGCTGCGTAAAACTAAAGCACTTTTTCAAAACAAGAAGAAATTGTCATTTTAAAGACAAAAAAATCAACTTGTACATATATTGTGCTTTATTTTCATGTATATTCATGAATTTAAGTTTATGAAAACAATGGTATAAGTTTAATATTTCAGAGTGTCAATAATGAGGCAAAGCTTTTGCTGCCGCCTAGTGGTTGAAATGTTAACTTTACTGAACATGCATTGCCTGTTAGTTGCCATCAGAGATTCATTGTTAAGTTTGACTCTTCTAAAACCTTGAAATGAAAATATAAGACAATATATTAATAATAACAGAAAACGCTATACATATACAATATAGACTTATTTTTATATATTATACAATATACAATATATATTTTAACTTTTCAAAAGGCTAAATAATTTACCACAAATGTATTTTAATTCAAAATAAAATACGGTGCCCATCATTGTGAAGAAACACTGTGTTGGTAAAACTTAGTTACTAGGATCAACTCATTGTGTTTTTTTTATTTTTTATTAATTGATTAAAAAATATTGACTATATCCAGAGATCAGCCTCATGTCAGTATTCAGGGAACAGATGGGCTGATGGGAAAAGACAAGGTTACCTGTGAGGTGGTCTTTGGGATCCAGTGAACCAGACTGCTGTTGGAAGGATCAGGAACGAATTGACACAGCTTCCTTTTTATCCTGCACAGTATTGGGAATATTACTGAATGAGAAAAAGTGCATTCCATACAAAGATTGACTGATTCCAAAAGTATTTATGGATACTTTTTCTGTGCCAGGCACGCCATCAGTGCCAGTGCGAGTGAGCCGGTCACCAGGAGAGAAAGGATGACATACATCATCTTTGAGATTTCCTCAGAGCCTACACACACACACACACACACACACACACACACACACACACACACACACACACACACACACACACACACACACACACACACACACACACAGACACACACACACACACACATGCAAAGTAACGTTAAAGCTATAGAATTATACAGTTTTTAGTGATTCTGTATGTGAATGTTTGTGTGTGTGTGTGTGTGTGTGTGTGTGTGTGGTGTGTGTGTGTGTGTGTGTGTGTGTGTGTGTTTGTGTTTCTGACACACCTTCAAAAAGACTATTTTACGGTTCAGGCTTTGACTTAAGGTGTCAGGTTTAAATTAGGTTTAGGTTAGAATGTCCATACTAAGATGGAACAGCAAGTGTGTGTGTGTGTGTGTGTGTGTGTGTCTTCTTCACCTATGTGCACATTAGCAGTGGGCCCAGCTGCTCCAGTGCCGGCGTCAGTGTTGGCCTGCATAAAGATGTCGTAGTTTCCGGGCGACAGGTCCTCCAGGGTGAAGCGGTAAACGTTACCAGGAACAAACACACCTGAATAAAAAAGTAAATGTACATTATTAGTACTTAGTAATTAGTATTAGTATTAGAATTATTGGCAATAGGTGATGAATAACATGAATAAAATCCAATATGGAGCAAATCCTGAATCAATTTACCCAAAAACAGAATATGATAAATCTATAAGTAGAATATTTATCTTGCTCTATTGTGCTTTGTTGTGCACTTTGCTCGTTTGTCCTCATAAACCTAAATAAACTTAATATCATGGTTGCGTATCCCTCACTCCTGTCTGGTTGCTTTGCAGCGGTGTAGTAGAGTGTGTAGTTGCGGATGAATCCTCGAAGCAGCTCCACAGGCACAGGACTCCAGCTGAGCTTCACTCTGCCCCCAGAAATCTGCTGCACCTCCACAACAGGACCAGCTGATGGTGCTGTGCAGGCAGAGAGACATGAGCAGGGGGGGGGTGATGATGATGGATGATTGATTTGACAGAAGCTACACAATTACATTTTCAACTGTTTGTCGTTTTCTTTTCGTCTCGTGCTTCGTCTCGAAAAACTTTCATGTCACTTGACCGTCTCCAGTCTCAAGATCTATAACTGGGACAACACCATCAGGCAAACATAGACAGATGTTTATCAGTATGAGGTCATCAGCTTTTATAATGGACCGACGTGCTACAGTTGATGGCTCCATTTATAACTGACTTCCATTTGTCGTGCACGTATAAAAAGCCTCTAATGGTGCACTCCACATGCAGCTGCAGCAACAGAGAACAGCTTCCTCGTCTGGATATTAAGTTCAGCCAGCCGCCAAGATACAGAAGGCAGAAGAGCATAATCGTTTTTTTTATAGCAACATTATGCAACTACCCCTAACCCTTAAAATACTTGAAAGGGCAAGAAGCTAAGATTTAGAAGAAAGAAACTGAAACAGATTTTTTTTAATACGACCAGGGTGTCGAGAATTTTAAAAGTATGAAAACTGAATTTAAAATTTCTATTTTTTTGTATTTTCCTGATGGCAAGTGCTCTGTCATCTTCAAGCTTGTTTATTTTAAAAGTTTAAAACTTCAAAGTATTTTTTACGAAAAATACCTTAAAATAGCAGCTTCAAATTAGTTTGATGGACTTGGAATAGAGCGAACAATAATCATGTGTGGCTGCAGAGGGCGCTGTTGCCCAGTAAAAATCACCTAGTGTTGCTTTAAATCATTATTTCAGTCCGCGGTCATATTACCAAATATGTGCGTGATCAGCCATGGTCGTGTATCTGAAATGAGTGGACACGTTGAGGAAAGCCATTTATTCCACTTGATTTTCAATGACAGCTCCAAAACACGGGTCATGTTGGTTTTCATGTCATGTGAACACGACGGCTGTGCCTGGCTCAAAGGTTCTGGTCGCTTCTGTGTACTCTGCATCCCACACACAGACGCCAGCCACAGAAGCTGATCACTTGCATCTCAACACAAGTCAACACAGTCAGATTAAATGGCACTACTCCTGATACTCATGTTAAATATTTACCAGTGTGTAACTAATGCTGTTAATGAAAACAGCTGGAGGACGGCCTCATTTGCACTGTGAACACAGAAACCTGCTCTGTTTGTGGAGCACAGTCCTTATCAGCGCTGATTGTGTTTTACTGTAATCGTAGCTTCTGGTTAATGAAATAAATAATGTGATCATTTATATAAAACAAGTTGTTATGAAGACTTTGACCCAGCTGTATTTGGATCATCTATAAATACAACCTGACTGCTGAAAAAACTGGTAAAACTTTTTTGTAAATCAATGCTGGAGGAAAATGCTGCCTTTAATTCCATCTAGTGGTTGAAATGTTGACTTTGATGAACATGAGTAATGTCAGGATCCAAGCTCCACGTTTTTAATTTGTCGACATTGCCGATTGTTTTCCTCGGAACCTAATCCTCACTTTCCTCTTTCTCTTGTGACATCTGCCGATATCTGTCATTCATTTAGTTTAGTCCTTAATATTGATATTGGCATTGCGTCCCCCAAAAATCCACATCGGTCGGGCTCCAGTTTTGTGTAGAATTACAGGAACAGTTGGACACATTGTTTGATCAGTTTGTTGACAGTAATACAAATATAAAAGATTGCCAGCCTTATCTTTTAACGTAAATATATACACTTCACACCACGGTATCACTGTCACTTGCTCCTAAACGAACACTGGGCTCGTCTGGAGCTGCTGTACGAGCAGGACATGACACAGTTAGTTAGATCACGTACCTGCCTGGCGTGTATAGATGTGAAGGGTCCTGTTCCTCCCCGCCCATCGCTCACCGTACAGCGCTTTGACAGAAACAGCATAACGCTCCATCGGCTTCACTCCCTCTGAACAGGACAAGGATAAGAACATGTCAGTTGATATTCACACAAATGACAAAATTAAAAACTAATTGCTCCATTATTTTAGCTCCAAAAAGGCCAAATATTTTACACATGAAGCTTGTGTTGTATTACCTGTTATGACAAATGTTGTATGAGAACTATTCAATCTTTCCCAGTGTAGGACGCTGCCGTCTTTCTCTCGGACAGCAAAATACTCCAAGACAAAGCCACTCACTGATCGATTGGCTGGAGCCGTCCAGCTAACGTTTACACTGTTGTCATCCAGTGGACAGGCAGTGAGTTGTCTCGGGGACGGTGGCTCTGCAGAGAAAACAAGGGAGGGGGTGATGAAGGCGATAACGTTTGTGAGCAAATGGTGGATTGTAAACAGTATTAATATCTGATTGGAGAATTTTAATATTGAGATTTCTGTATTCCTTCTATTTGGTGCAAACCATCAGATTGGATATTGTTTAATGGGTTTCACTCTCCTACTCTCTCTTGTTACCCTGCCAGAAGGAAGGAGGGTATTCATTTTCACCTGTGTGTGTGCAACATATCTCAACAAAGCATGATTTGATTTTCACCAAACCTAGTGTGCATATAACTAAGGAGGGTATCTCCAGATGATTCACTTTTGAAGCTGATCCGTCAAAGGTCAAGTTCAGAATCAACAAAAACATGATATTTAAAAACACATTTTCAGGGGAAATTTTCAGGCTTTTCAAACATGTTTCTTAAAATCTCCTCATCCATGAGGAGGATGATCGAGCCCATACCTGTCTCAGAGGCTCTGAAGAGCCATATCTGGGCCCGTGGCGAGGTCCCAGCAGAGTTGGAGGCCGTCAGGGCACAGGAGCAGCGTTCAGCAGGAAGGAGAAAAGTACAGGAAGTACGTGTTTGGTGCAAATCTCTGCAGGTGCCTTGATCGTTCAGAATTTGTGCACTTTCTGTCTGACAAGTCACATTATAGAAGAGAAGTCTGCCATTGGCCAGAACGCGAGGCAGGGCCTGAACCGACGAGAGAAAAGAGGAAACAAGATGTAAACATGAGTGTGAAGGTCTCAATCAGTTTCTTATACAAACAGATTGTTTGTATTTCCAGTTTTCAGTCTTTCTCTCAACTCAGGCCAAACTGTTGCACAATGATTGAGTCATTCCATGGAGACATAAAAACAAATTAGGACTGATTCAGGAGCAGATTGTGATCAAATCAAAATAATTTCTAAATCTGTAAATCTCAAAACCTGAGCCAGAAAATATGATGTGAGCCCAAATTCTCACACAATTCAAAGGACACACCTTCCAAAGCAGCGAGGTGCGTCTCCACCCGTTCCTGTCTGTTTGTTCCACTTGCCTCCAGAATGCTGGAGCTGCAGATGGAGCTGGTGACAGAAGGGAGGGGAAAGAAAAACATGTTGAGGGAACACAAAGACAAAGAGGAAACAAGTCAAACCAGAAAAATCCTTCACATGTGCCTTCCACCGCAGCGGAAAGTAGATTCAGTTAACACAGCAAAACACATCTCCCTGCAATTTCCACACCACTTTCACCAAAAGAAAACCATACAATAGATTTATTCATAGTTAATTTAGGATTCCTATAGACTCTGGACATTGTTTTGGATGGTACTACTCCTCAGTGCCTCCTGGAGGTTGAGGGTGGTACCTGGGAACTGGCTCTTGATCTTGAATCCTATATGTGAGGTGTGGATGTGTCTTATCCCTGTGTCCATCTGGGTTTCTTTTGGTGGTGCTTTGGTGAAATGGGCTGTGGGTGATGTGGATGTCGGAGAAGCAGAGACACTCCTGCTCAAAGGCTCCAGAAGGAGTTACGTCCCCATTAAAGGAGACAGTTGAGGTGGTTTAGAGACATCTGATCAGGATGTCTTAGAGGTACCCCTGGGTAAATCCAGAAAACTGTGGGATTAAAAATCTCCCCTGACCTGGCAACACAGGATCTCCCAGGAGGAGATAGAGGACATAGCTGGACAAAAAAAAGTGTCTTGTCTACTTATCTCTGCTGTGGCAACCTGAGCCCAGATACATGGCACAAAATGGATGGATGGAGAAAAACAAAACTGTAATTGCATTCATATTTAATTCTGCTGCATGTCTGCTTTCTCTCTCTTCCACAGGAACACCGAAAACAAAGATTCCACGCGTTCAACCAACGCCTGTTTGTCCTCTCACCGTCCTCTGCTGTCCTTCCCTGCTGTGCGTTGCTCCACAGGCTCCAGGGACTCTCTGGGCCCCGGTAACGGTGACGGAGTCTGACGGTGTACGAAGTGTCGGGTCTGAGGAGACAAACTGGGAAGCTGTAGTCTTTCACTGTCACTTTTGTGACCTGGATATCGAGCTGAACGGGGAAGAGAAAGAGGAAAGAGAGGATCAGGTTGTGAGGAAAACAACTCATCTTATGAAGTCTGTTTCATTAAGTCTGTGGAACATTTTAATATCAAGAATTTGATTACCCACTGCAAGAAAGCCTTGCAGCCTTTTCTACATCTTATGAGAAATATTTGATCATTGTGAAACACAGAAAGGAGCAGTGAAGAAGGAGATAAATGATGACATGGGATTCAAGCACCACTGCTGTTTTGGATGTTTTGATGTTTTAAGATGCTCCAGCAGTTATATTCTGTTTTGTGAATATTAGGGAGTGACGGACCTGCCCTTCTGCTGTGACCTCAATTTGGGAATTCAGACTTCCGTTCTTGATGTCAGTGTCAGACACAGCAAACTCCGACAGGGTGCGACTCCAGATCACGTGCAGACACTGAGGTGTCCCATTCACTGGCTTCACGCTGATCAAAGTCACTGGAGGCAGCATCACTGATTAAGATAGAAAGAGGCGGAAAAACATCAGAGGCCAAAACACGAGGGTTCGTGTTTGGAGAAGCACAACACACTCACTTTCAATCCTCCCGGGCTGACAGCGACGATCGGACGATATGTTGCTGCTGCGGCCGTGAGCTGTGATGGCGATGCAAAAGGTGAACCTCACGGACGATCTGGCGAGATCCGCCGTGCAGCTGGTGTCAGACGTGGTGCAGGTGAACGTCTTCAGAGCGGTGTTTGTTGTCAAGGCCACAGCTCTACACACCCCCACACAGATATAAAGATAAAAACACATATCCAGAAGTACACACACACACACACACACACACACACACACACACACACACACACACACACACACACACACACCTTATCGAACAACAGACTCAGTGAGGGATCAGGCCCAGCGAAGTCGATGCCCCTCCACCCCCACAGTGAGTTCCTATTATCTGAGCAGGACGGGCTGTTTTTATCTGCTCTATTATTCCAGAAGACCTGGTATGTTTTTATAGGTCTGTCCTGGTGGGGCTAACCCTAACCGCGACCCTAATCCTAGGGTTAGGATTAGGGTCGCGGTTAGGGTTAGGGTTGGTGAATGTCTTAGAGACTTGGGAGTAGGCTCTACCCCCACTAATGCGGGCACGCCCGATCGACTGGTGCCATCTATGAGTTTCTACGACCTTGGTAAATTTAGGGTTAGGGTTGCAATTAGGGTTAGGGTTAGGTTGCAGCTAGGTTTAGGATTTGTTAATACATCTCAATGACTTCTCCTGCTTCATCCAAAGACTGGGCAGCTGAAATGTGGAGCCAAAGGCAATGCACTGGCCCACAGGGATAGAGTTAGGGGGTTAGGTTTACGATTAGGATTCTGCTATTATGTCAGATGGTTAAAGATACAGGAAACCACCATATTGGATTATTGCCTACAGGGGCTGGTGAACAATAGATGATTAAGTTAGGAGTTACTTGCCTTCACTCAGTCTTAAACCGGCAACCCCCTTGAAAGCCTGATGCTTTACTGACTGAGCCATGAGTTATTCCCAGATAAATCAACGAAAATGTTGAAAAATCTCCCAATGTATAAGAAAGTGAAAGAAAATCCTGGATCTCCCCGCTGATCTGGATCAGAACTAAAATTTCATGAGTTCTTCCCTGACCCATACAAGTTTCGTAGTAATCCATCCAATATTTGTTGTTGTTGTTGAATTTGGCTGGAATAATATGACGAAATGAAACCAGTTTGTCATCCCCTCTGTTGTAAATATCATTACTGACCATAAATTATTCGGCTCCTTTAACACAAACTCTTAGAAAATGATTTGTAGCACAAATTCGAACACACAATTTAATTTACACATTCGGCAATTACATCGGCTACATTATCCTTCATCCGGAGTTGTGTTTGTGTCGCCCTGCAAACGCAATTTTTTTTTATCACTTAATAAAAACATTATTACAATGTATCTTTTTATTCACCTATTGTAAAAGAAAACACTGTAATCACCTGAAAATAATACAATATATAAAAAGTGCAACAATGTAATATTCAACAATGATGTTTAGTCATTTTTCGTGAGTGTGACCTCTCATTTGTTATGATTGTGTTTGGTCTCACCCAGGTATCCTCTGAATTTGGAGGGTGTAGCGTGTTGCTGAGGCGTCTCCGGCCTCCCAGCGGCAGGTGACGTTAGCTCGATTCAGGAACACGCAGCCAAGCAGCCGCGGAGGTCGAGGAAGGGCCTTGGAGGTCGTGACGGACGAGGCTGGAGATGGAGAGAGGCCGTGGTTAAAAGCACGAAAGGGCGGATTCTGCTCAGTGAATGTGGAGGCTGAGCTTTTAGTCTGTTGTTTGGCTTTTTGACGTCAGGATCCAGACAAAGTGAGAGGTGTGGGGCTGGATTTATTCTGTGACTGCAGTGGGGAAGCAGATGTTTGAACAAATGAATGCAAGATTTTCCTGACAGGTAATGGATCTAAGAAAAGAGTAGAAAAAAGGAACTGTGGACAATTAGCAGGAAGGAAACAAGTAGAACTAGCATCCTGCCTGATAAACCCGATCAAACATTGGAGAAATGACACCTGAAAACAACATAACTATCCCTGGTTGCTGGTTTTTTTTCAGTTTGATGTACCTTTCCAGGAAACCTTTGATTCTTGGCAACTTTTGTGTGATTTTTTGCTGATAATGTTTGTGATCATTTTGTCTCAGACTCAGAAATTAATTATATTTTTTGGGCAGCGATGGGACAGATCTTCAGAGTCTGTCATGTGGGGCCACAGGAGATGTCTTAACCAATAACGTATCAGCCTCAGCTGTCAATCATGACGTTCCACTCCATTAAAACCAAAATTAACAGAAACATGAGCACTTAAATAAACATCAGTGTGATGAGAACTAAATTACAGAAACAAAAAATGCACTTTCAATGTGCTTTAACTCTTTTGTTTGGTCCAATCTGCTAACATGATGGAGGCAGAGGTTTATGACCTGTTCTGCTGACATCAAGATACTCTCAAGGAGCTGTCATGTCATCCATCTTTAAATACTATCTCCGGTTGCTACATCCCAGAACCTGTAATCTCCACAGACTGATAACAATGATTATTCTCTGGAAAGAGGTTTCTGAAGTAAACGGTTTAAAACACACGTTGCCGAATTGAGGTATAAGGTTTCTCCCGCTTGGTCACATCATCTAATTTAACTATTGATTCATCTTCCAGATCCAATTACTTATATCATCCAACCACGGAACACAAATATCATCATTTCTGAGTCTGGATTAAGATGGAGGGGCCACTGAACGTTACCCAGGGCGAGCCCAGCCCCCAGCAGACAGATCCACACCAGAGCCGACCTCCGCTCCATGAGCCCAGTCTGTCTTCTCCCTGCAGTATTCCTCAGTGTTCCATCACACTAACAGCCACTCACCTCGGAGACTGTACAAGAACAGGAAAAAAACTTTTAATATTTAGTGGTTAAGCTACATTTGATCACTTCTTTAAATTGTGTCGGACGTCAAACAGGTCTCATGCGAACACGTTGGGGTTTTCAACGTCTATATTGTACATATCTAATTCTAGTGTTTATAATATTTATATACTGTGATACAACAGTATACAATTTTTTTTAATTCTTATATTTATGCTTAAGCACAAACATACCACAGCAAATTCCTTGCATGTGCAAACCTACTTGGCTATAAACTCTGATAGTGATTCTGATTCATCTATTTAAAGCCAGATTGTGAAACATAATGACGGACGTCTGCAATACACCCTGTTTTATTAATAGATTTTACTGTCCCTGGATCGAGCTCATTTGCAGAGCAGGTGGTTGTGATGATGATACTGGATGGTCCCACTATTAAACACAGATTAGCAGAAGGCCTGTATACACCTTTGATAAATGGTTTATAACACACTGATATCAGGCTGAGGAACGACCTGAGATAAGGTTTGTAGATTCAGTGATTAGCGATTAAAAGTAAAAGGGAGTGGTCTCTGTTAGGGTGTGCATCTTCCTGAAATATAATTATAGCAATGGTAATAATAATTATAATTCTTAGTATTATTGTTGTTGTTATTGTTGTGCTTTTTTTTGCAGAATTCTAATGCAGCAGCACGACCAGAAACTGCATAAATGAAGAAGAATTAACAATGAGACATTTCCCTTTGAAATGTAATGGAAGTAGCCACAAATATAAAGCAGCATAAAAAAGGTAATACTCAGGTAAGACAAGTCAAATATGCGCATTACTTCATTTAATACTTTCCATGCAGGACTGATGTATTAGAGTATATAAGAATAATAAGAATAAGAATATTATTATAAGAATATAAGAATGTATAAGAACAACCTGTTATCATTACACGTCAACTGTTCCTGAGCTGAAGGTGACGCCATCAAATCTGTGTTTATTTGTTTGTTTGTGACCTACAGTCCACAACACAAGTGTGTTCACTTTACATCAATTAACATATGAGGGATCAAATCCCTGCTGCCAGTCGCCCATTGGCAATACAAGGGATTATCAATCGATATTGCCTATTAATAATTAACTGGTGCCAAAGAGAGAAAAAAAGAAAGAATAAGTAACCCTATTACATTTATTTCCTCGCGGCACATTTAATATCTTTATTATCTTGTGCGGACTAGATAATTAACTTGTGCCGAGAATATTGTCGTGCACACACGTTATCTTATACACACAATATAGATTAAGAAGTGAAACCTTGACATAAGCACTCAAACTACAAACAGTAAAACAAAGCATGTTAAGATAAGTGCATTGCTTACATTTGAATTAATGGGTTCTTTTTTAGTTCACAGTTTTATTCAATCATTAATGTATTAAAGTAGAACCTCAAAGGAATAAAAACCATGGATTCTATTTGGACTAACAGTCTCTCAGTTATTCTTCCCAGTTGATTTCTTATTTGTTGGACAGAATAAACTAAAACTAAACAACAGGTTGTTTGTGACTCTTCTCAACAACAGTGGTTAACAACAATAGAAACAGATGAGTCAAAGTCTTGTGCACTTACCGGTGCGAAGTTAGAACCAAAGCAACACGTGCGTGTTGGATTCCATCCACACAGAATCAAAGAGTCAGAGCTGCTGCTGCCTCTCAGCTGTAAATAAACACGCCCATTTCTGCTCTGTGTGTGCTTCCCAACCCGGGGTTCGAGGTCCCCTGGAGGAGTCATGGACAGCTCTTCCAAATAAGCCCAGTTTTAGTGGGAGGATGGTCTTTCGAAACAGTTCAGTCAATGGAAGTGAAATAAAAAATATTACTGAAGGCACTGATTTACTGTTACTGAATTTGGTAGTTTAAAGATAACCGGGTCACAGTTCTCCTAGCCAGTGTGCACATTCAAACCCATGGATGCAACCTTTGTAACCTATGGATGGAGCAAGGGGCTTTTACTCATCAAAAGGACAGTAGGTAGAACAGTCCACATGTGTGTGATTTGGTTTAAGAGATCATTCAGACACAGCAGATTTTTTTAATACTGTTATTGCAATGGATTCACAAATCTCAATATTGTGTTTTGGATTATCCTTCACAATTACTCTGATTCACCCATTTTTCTTTTCAGGACACCCAGTGACAAATTCAGAATGAAAAAAAGAGAAAGACAAGCTCATCCACACATCATCATGCACATTAGTAGAGTACATATAAATAAACATTTGAGTCCGACCTAAACCCGTCCAAACCCAACCGGAGCCGGATGATTTCCTGGCCTTAACTTCCACTCTGAGCACTGCACACAGTTACACACACACAAAATGTCACATCCTGGTTTATTGTCTTTTCCCCCTTGTTTCATTTTCCTTTCCTTTCCGTCTCATTCATATTTCAACATCTCACTGTGGAGCTGACTCGTTGGCCGTCTGCTTCATTACAATAACAGAAATGGAGGATGTAGATTCAGGGTGAGAACCGGATCAGATTAGTCTCATAGCTGTTTGTTTTATGTCATTATCTAACCATGACTACTTTGAGCTACATTTTCGAGGCAGAGGCAACGAGAGTTCCTGTATGCGTGGCGAGGGGCTGGCGGAGCGAGCCGCCCGACTAACGATGTATGGGTCGTATCCCTCGAATAAAGCCTTCCTCGCTTTAGGAACGGACAGCTCGAGAAGTCTCTCGCCGGCTACGTAGCTTCTCGCCGCTCTGGAGATGGGCCAGCACACCGAACGCCCCCCTGCGAACCCGGGGTGTTCGTGCTTAGGGGCTGAAAAAAAAAAAGTCACCAAACTGAGATCAGAAGCACACATTTTTAGAAAAAAATTTAGAAAAGTTTAATGTGAAGATCAAAACCATTTGTCCTAACCGTCTTTTGAATATGAAGCAACAGCCAAAAGACCATTAGCCAAGCTTAGCATAATGACTGGGTATAGAGGGAAACAGCTAGCCTTTCATTTTCTATATGGATTCAAAGAACAGGAGATAACGTTAGCTTTAGATGCGCTGGTACAGGCCGATTTTGTTACTTCAAGCCAGTTTCCTCCTGTTTCAAGCCTTTGTGCTAAGCTAAGCAAACCTTCACAGGGTGGAAGCTTCATACTTGACATGAACGTGGTGTTTTTCTCATCTAACTCTCTGCAAGAAAACAAATAAGTGCATTTCTCACAACGTTTGAGTTAAAAAATACCACAATAAGCAAAAATGTAACTGAATCTTTGTGCAATGGAAACTCACTGGAAAGCAGCTCTGTGTGTGCCGACGCTCTGCAGGGCAGGTGGGTCATGGACACAGGTTTTGATTTGTGGCCTGAGTTCTCCTGAGCCTGCCGTCGCTTTGGCTGGGCGAGCTGGGAAACCCGAGCAGTGGCGACCGCCGTCTGCGTCGCTCTGTTTAACTACAATCACATCGTATGAGATTGTTATAGATAGATAGATAGATAGATAGATAGATAGATAGATAGATAGATAGATAGATAGATAGATAGATAGATAGATAGATAGATTAATGGTACTTTATTGATCCCAAATTCTTGCATTACAGCAGCATGTCGAGGGCACTGAACATAGAGAGAAGTAGCAATAAACCAGTCAGAATAATTAAAATAGCTCAAAACAGAATGTAAATATACTGCAGGAATTAAAAACAGTCAAGACAGATTCAACGACAATATTAGAATTCAGTTTTCATACTTTTTCATCACTCTGGCCTTAATAACACAGCAGGATGTGGGGTTCAAAAACACATTGTGACAGCTAGCTTTACACATACTCAGCACTTTCTCAAAAAAGTGTGTGTGTGTGTGTGTGTGTGTGTGTGTGTGTGTGTGTGTGTGTGTGTGTGTGTGTGTGTGTGTGTGTGTTACTCACAGGAACCAGCAGAGGACGCTCCGGCTCCCAGCCAGCTGCAGGGGCCCTAGGCTGAGCCAGGCTACACAGTCGCTTGGATGGAACAGCCCTGAGAGCCCATTCACTCACCTCCCATATGGGAGAAAGTCTGAGGGAGGAAAGAAAGAGGGAACGGTAGAGCAGAAGAAAGGAAAGGGAGAGGAAGAGGGGAAATTAACAAGTGAGACACAGAGAGATAAGCAATTACTGTTAGATATGAGGGAGAGGGGGTGAAAACATAACAACAACAAAAAAGAAAGACGAAGAAAGAGGAGAGCAGAAGGAGAGAGGCACGAGTCCAAAAGACACAGGAGGACGATAAACACTAAAGATGCAGAGGATGAGTTTTAAAATGTTTTGGGATTTAAAAAAATTAAAGCATCAACCCAGTGCAATTCAACAAACTGTAAACATTCAACACACACACACACACACACACACACACACACACACACACACACACACACACACACACACACACACACACACACACACACACAATGCATGCAGTATTCATCTTTTCACTGTTATTACCTACATATGGAATACATATACACAATAAAATGTATATTTATTCCGTAAAAACACATTTTATTCTATTCTGCATATTTATTCTATCATTCTGTCTTTATTAATTATTTACACTATACTTTATTTTTTACAACCATGAAGTTTCTGTGCAATTGTTTTTCACACAATTGCACTGTGACAAAATTACGCCTTTAATCTTGAAAGAAGACAAGACAAAATTGTATAAAAGAAATCCCACACGCATTAAAGGTCAGTCATTAGCAGTACTGTGCAGTAGTGATAGTAGAACTGTATTTAATTATATTTACGTGACTTGAGTGTGGAGCTTTTTACTTCTACATAGTTCCGACCAGCGAGGGGTTAAGTCTGAAGAAAAACAAGAACGCCATAGCATCACAAAAAATCTGTTGATATTGGGTTGTAAATAAAGAAAAAGTAAAAAGAGAGAGAGTGGAAGACGTACGTATCTTGGTGTGGGGTCCAGTCCTCTCAGGTGGCAGCTCATCCAGCCAGTAAACAGAACGACTGGAGAAAAAGAGAGAAGAGGCCCCGTCAGAGAAAGAGGACGACAGATGGACAGAGTCGAGGAGGTAGAGGAGGAGGGTGAAGGCCTACCGGTCCGGATAACTGAGTCGGTTGGCTTTGGGTTGAGCAAGCTTATGCGTCCGAGTTGCCATGGAAAATGCCATAGAGTATTTTTCCTGTGTTTGAAAACATGTCTTCTGTCATTTAAGTCATTTATCAAGCAACATTTCTAAACCTTAGGTGGTTTCAGGTTCTCAAAATGTAAACACAATCTGCGTTTTTCTGATTTATGTCACTGAGAATTAAAAAATGTCTGGGCTTTGGACTGTTAGGTAGAGAAGAGAAGCAATTGGAAGAAGTCACATTGGCATTTTTACTTTTTAATTAACAATTGAGAAATATATATATATATAGACTATAGTCAAAAAACTTCTCAAAATGCATTTTGCTCATCAAAACCTCTAATTGCTTTGGAGGTCACATCCTCCTGTCAGCAACAGTATCCCACAGTAACACAGCTACTGTAACTAAATTGAACCTGTTGCAGTTATAACTACTCACTCACTCACTCAACACACAAATACAACAGATCCCTGTTTGACTGGAGCTTAAAACAGCTCTTTATCCATTCATTTAAAACTACAAGGTTCACTCCACCTGTACCTGCAGTCGCTCCTGTCACCTGCTGGTTGCCGGGGTATCAGGTGACGTTTCAGGTGTACAGTGAACCAAAGATCGTCTATGTACAGAGAAAGTTAAGATGGCAGACTCCAACTTTCAGGCAATTGATAACAAACTCCCTTGTTTCCTTATTCTGTTGACTGGTCTCTGTTACTGTTTTGGAACTGGGCTCATCAAACTGTGAGTACATGTGTATAACATTCATTCTATCCAACCTGCCCCCACTTCTGCATTTATTTATACTTGTGTCACTTTTTGTCCATTCTTCAGTGCAAAACTACAACTGTAGAGATTTAATTGGGAACTTTAACATCAAACAAACAGTAAATTATCATGAACATTAAAAGAACAACTTTTGCGATCTGGAAATACAAAAAAATAACAAAAATAAATCACTGCATTTCAAACCCACAACCAACAAACGAAAATGTAATTTCCAGTTAAATGTATCCAAAAATAAAGAATCCAAAGATAAACAATAACTTTAAAAAAACTAATAAAATCACTTTGTGTCACAAATTTGGGCCGAGTGAACGATCTTCCCAAACAAAAAAACAGAGGATCTCTGGTCATGTTTCAATTCTGCTCTGTTCAGTTTTTCTAAAGGAGTCATTCCTCTTCCCACTCGAATCATTACAGGATCTTTGATACGGAAGTAAACTGACAGGTGCAGCCGCCGACTTCTTCGTGGACCCCGGAAGTAAGAGTCTGGATGAGCCGGTGTGATGCGGACTGACTGACGGACTGTACCCGGAGAGAGGCGCCCTGCTGCGGCTGCAGCTCAGAGCCCTGCACCGCTCATCCAGCCCTGAGGCGCCATAAGAGTGTATCTTTCTTTTCTCCCCCCATGATTCCTGGAGGTAAATTTACGACTCACTGCAGCAACACCGCCACCTTCTGTGCTGGAGGGTGAATGGAGACAAGTAAATGTAGCTTTATAGAATTTTAGCATTTTATTGTAGCTCAGGTTTGATGTGATGTTTTTCCAGGCTGCTTCACAGGCTCTGTCTCATATCGAGTAAATACTTGTTCCACTGTTTCCTGTATGTAACATGTGAGAACTACAGAGGCCCTGAAGTGCAAATCACAACTTGTTGTTTTGTTTAGTGATTTTGTTAGTGATTTTGTTTAGTGATTTAGTGATTGTTGTTTTTTATGTCTATCTTGTTGTGCTTGGTGATTTGTTGTTGTGTTTGTTGATTTTACGTGACTTTTGTGAATTATTGTTGCCTTTTGTGATGCGTTTTGTGAATTCTCTGTTGTGTTTAATGATTATCTTTGAGATTATGGCTTTCTAATATTGCAATTGATGAAAAATATAATAAATATACGAAATATTGGTATATTGATATTGTTCTGCATCTGATTGCACTATGTACTAGCCAACAGACCAGGGAGAAACTCACATAGCATCGTTGGAGTTGTAGGATCCAGTGTATTTTGAGTTTCACTCTAAATTCCAGTATATCTGAGACAAATGAGACAAATTGTGATTTGTGAATATGGGCTATACAAATAAAATTTGATTGATTGATTGATATCTCTGATTGTGCATCAACTCCAACTATCTTTTTCGAAGCTGTCTCTGGTGAGTCCTCTGACTTTATGTCCCTTTTAAATTCAAATACATCTGTGTTTTTCTTGTTTCATCTCCTCTCTACCATGCACAGGATCATAATCCAGAGAAGAATCTGAACTAGGAGAAACTCTCACACTGGCTCAATTGCATTGTGGGAATTGTAGGATTATGTGTATTTTGAGCTTCACTCAATTCAGGATATCTCTGTCTGTGTTTTTTTTTTTTATATCTACTCTAGAGGATCATAACTGAGAGTAACAGCAGCAGCCAAACTATAGGATAAACTCACATAAGGGCTGAGTTGCATTGTGGGATTTGTAGGAGCCCTGTGTATTTTGATATTTACTCTTAAATCCAGGCTATCTCAACCTATGCTGCATGGAGTCTGACCATTTCTTTTTAAACCTGTCTCTGGTGAGTCCTCTGACTGTATGACATCACAACAATAAACTCCATAATGTGCCTTTAAATTGAATTAAATCTGTGTTTCCTTGTTTCACCTCCTCTCTACTATCCCCAGGATCATAATCCAGAGTAACAGCAGCAGTAGTAGACGCGCGCCTCTACCCAGCGTGCGTGCGCACATGCGTAAAGTGTAGTAGGTGGGCGCGCATGGCATCTCGGAGCTGTGCCGTCCTCCGCCGCTGGGTCGCTTCATGATGCCGAGCGGAGCGGGGCGCTCGCACGTCTCTGTGTGCGGCTACAACAACCGCAGTTCCCGAGGCTGAAGTCGGAGGAGACGGGGGAGAGGAGCCGGAGACACGATGATGGACGATGCGAGCCGCGGGCAGCTGTAACGTCGGCGGACACACGCTCGGATTCAGCAAAGAGGTGAGAGAGCGGCTGTGAAATATCCTCCTTATTCACCCTGGACCACTTATCCTCCTCATCTGATGATGCTGATGCTGCTGCTGCCGAGGATGAGGAGGAGGAGGAGGATGAGGATGATGCTCTAAACGCAACCTGCGTGATATTCCTCCCGTAAAGGCCAATTCCCCGCGATGCCTCTCATTCGACAGCCGCTGACAATTGGAGAGACGCAGGGGGATTTTCCGTTGTTTCTCATCCAAATATAAAAATACAATATTCACGGGAATCTCGATCCCTTTGTGGGGAAATAAGGTAAATAGGCAGTTAAAGCGGCAACATGGCTGCGTCTGTGCGCCACCGCCGCTCCAGAAGTGAATTTTTTAAGTGTTGCAGCATCGCTCGGTGCGAGAATCGAGACTTGGTACAAACGGAGAAAGTGAATGATGTCAGCGGAAGGGAAATACTGCAGCAGCCCAGTCCTTCTGTTGACTCGCCTCAAAGGATGTTGTCATTACCTCGGAGCTGAAGGTGCGGTTACAGTCAGATGCACCTTCACGGGCCTGTAACGATCACCAGCAAGTACCAGCTGGATATTAATGTGCAGATACGTGAATGCAAACAAAAATGAATAAATCCCCTTTATCACAGCAGTCCGGCTCCGTGCATGTGAACGTGCCCTCCTCTGTGAATTCATTTTATCTATGAATAATTAAGAAGTTGTTTGGCTTTGTCTCATATAAAACCTATGTCTAATCCGTTGAGGTGTCATTTGCTGCCATGCACCGCTCACAGTTTTCCTGCCTACTCAGGAATTTCTGCAGTTACTTCACAGGCCGAATATTTACAATGAAGCATTGTGTTATTTTTGCTGATGTGTCTGTTGTGTCTCCCACTGCATAGCAAATGTTTTCTACCCTTTTTCCTCCACAGTGCATTGGTGCCTCTTGTTATTGCCCCTTTTAAAAATGCCCAGATATTGTTTGTTGGTGGTGGTGGTGGGTGGAGAGGGGGGTTGCCACTTTTAGGACCGGGGGGGATTCAATATGTAATTAAGATGACCATGTTTTGCAACTGCCTTCCTGGCCCCATGAACCCTTAATCCTTACTGGGATGGAGTCATGAATTGCCCACTGAGCTACAAAGAGCCTCACCACAGTTACAAAGCCTAAAAATAGCTGTTTTGATTTGGTGCAAAGTAGTTTTCCTCCGACCTTAAAATGCAGCCATATCTGGCGGTTGTGAAAATCGTCCGAGTCGGTTCACAGATCATTCCCTCGGCAAAAAAAATGTGATTATGAATTCATGGTTTCAGACCTTTTTTTAAGCAAATGGGCCAAACAATCTCTTTCAGCCTCTTAAAAGTGAAGATTTTCTGCTTTTCTTTGTTTTATATTATTGCAAATTGATTTTATTTGGGTTTTTGATAGCTCTTCTCCACTTATTTCTCTATTTCTTAATTGATAGAATAATAATTTGTTGCAGCCCTGATCACACATATTACAATTTCATTGGACGAGGCCTTTCTGAAGACCCTCGCTGGTGCCTGTTAGCAGAAATAACAGCCTCCCAACACAGAGAGTTGCAAGTTGGTGACCGGAATGAGGCCCTGTCATAACACTGGAGGTCAGTTTGAGAGGAAGGGTGGGTGTAAACCGAGGTGTGATGCAGAAGAACATAAAATAGACACGCCCCCTTCCTCCTGAGGGTGGAAGAACCTTGAGTCCTCCGTTGGTCAGCTCCAAGTGATCCAGACATATTTCGGGAGCTCGGTCCGAGGCGCTCATCAGTCACCGGCCAGCCGTAATGTGCTCTGCGTCCATTATCATTAAGCGGTTCCTTTGCAGCTCAGTCGGTGTCATTAGCCCACAGGATGCTGAGCTGCTGAGCGGGATGTCATGGAGAATTATCATTTGCACAGACCATGGGCACTGGAGTGTTCCCCTGCCATAGCTCACCGATATCTCCACAGGAGGAGTGGGGGGGGGGGGAACAAAAGCACAAATTAGGAGTTAATGAAGTCCTTGAAGGAGGGAGAAAGAAAGAGAAGGCAGGAGGTGTTAATTACTTATTTAAAAGTCAGCCATGTGTCATCAGAGAGGAATGGCTTATTTTTCATAGAAATGCTGATATCAAGTGAGACTAACTCTTCATTTTCTCCGCAGGGTTGACGTTTAGGGCTTTTCGACGTTTGACATTCAGCCAGCGACAGGTAAACACTTTTAAAATATCCTTAAAATATTACATACACTGCTGAAGTTATTACCTATAGGCACGTTTATTTGTTATGTCTTACTGAGAACAAAGAATATACCGTAAATGTGTACCACCAATGTGCTGATATTACTAGGAGGTAGAGCGGGTTATCCACTAACCAGAAGGTCGGCGGTTTCGATCCCAGTCACCTCCCACAATCCCTGTGCTGAAGTGTCCTTGGGCAAGATATTGAACCCCTAATTGCCCCTGACGGCTGTGTGGGCAGTGTGTGACTGACGTGTGATGGATAAAGCGCCGAAAATAGATGCATATAGCTGTGTGTGTGTGTGAAAGGGTTTGAGTGGTCAACAGGACTTGAAAGGTACTATAGAAATACAGACCAATTACCATCTACTATAAATGAATAAATGACTCACTCCACTTTAAAAGCCCTGATGATAAAATAGTAGACAGAGGCAATGAATGAAATAATCAAACCTGCATCGTTTCAAAGGGAACTCGTGTTCTATGAGTATCGAGTTCAAGTGTTCAACAGTGAATCCTTTTTAAAAATGTCACAATTGATGTGGAGTCTGGCATCGTCACAGATTCCATTCTCTGTGTTCCTCCACAAACAATGTGATACCTGCATCCAAAGATTAAAGCCACTGTGGGCGAAATTAATTATGTCTGTTTTTAAACAGTTGCATTATGAACTTTATCTCTTCGATTTTTATCTTTGTGCAGTTTTTGTCGAACTAAATGAATAATCTCAACGCACTTTAAATGACTAGTTTGACCTTTTAAGACGGGCGCTTATTTTCTTTCTTTCTGTTTAGCACAAAAAACAACACGGCCAAGAAATAATCCGCCACATAAACCTCTCGTAAAAAAACCCACAAACTTGTCGTTTTTACACGTTTTTACAGATTAAATAAACGAGATAGCATGTTTTAATTAACCAGCTTTGCAGGTGCTGACAGACAGATTTTGAACAGAGTCGGACTGTTTCCACTCTTTGTGCTAAACGAATCCAATCAGCTGCTGGCTTCTTATTTACTGTACAGACCTGAGCGAGCTATCACGCTTCTCATCTGACTCTCAGCATGAAAGAGATTAAGCCCATTTCCTAAAAATGAAACTACTTTGAATAGAAGGAATTTTGTCAACGTTACATGGTCAACGGGCTGGATTTATATAGAGCTCATAGTCTTATCGACCACTCAAAGCACCTTACGATACATCATTGACGTTAGTGTTTAGTGTCCTGCTCAAGGACATTGGAGGAGCCAGGGATCGAACCGGCAACTTTCTTACTATTGGACGACCCGCTCTCCCTTCTGAGTCACAGCTGCACCCTGTGAGCCGTCACCGCTTTATATTCAAGACACTATCTTTTACTTCTGGTTCTCACTGCTGCCCACACCTCCACGTTTCACTGATTTTAAATAGAGATTAAATGATACAAAATGGCTGCATGGTCAGTGGGCTCATATGATTAAATTAAGGTGTCATAAAAACTCTTTAACATCATTTCTATAACCGGCTTCATCATTTGTTAAAAAGTCACATAATCTTTCTATCCATACAAAGGTAAGAGATGACTAACACAGTCCTTGATGTTCAAGGTGAATCACGAACACGAAAGAATGCACTGAGTCCTTCGGTGCACCAGCTCATCTGTGCATTTCCAACATTTAGCTTTGACCACGTAAGAGAATTTCTACTCTTTACGTCATGAAATCACCCCAAAGATAATGATCACATGAGGATTAAACCCTCCAAATGTTGAATTATTAGGTTTTGGGTAAACTTCTTATTTTCTGGAAACATGTTCCTCATTTTGCATAAATGACGCGTGTGTGTGTAAATCCTGCTCGCTCACACGGCACATTAATGATTTTGGACGATAAAAGGGAGGGAGCTGTGTGTTGCGTATTATTACCATGCTGCTGTCTGAAGAGCGAGCGCTGCATGCTCTGCTGTTTGATGTGCCACAGGATGATCGAGGAGGGCAGTAAACGAGGCAAGGCCATGGTGGAGAAGAGGCAGCTCTTCATGGAAATGAGTGAGTGGAGTCGACTGAAAGAAATCTCTTTTCACTATTCATAGCCAGCACCGGCATCATGTAAGTCTTTGACGGGCTTGAAGTTGCACAGGAGGAGATGCGTGGTCCCTCGCACGTATATATTTGATTTTCCCCCCACACAAAGGGAGCGATGGTGTTTAAATGTACCTCCAGTGAGCCTGACTGCATTTGTACGGTGTTTGGTTTTATTCCATTGAAGTGGACAGGCATCCATCTGTGAAAGCATTTTGTGTGAAATTCAGTCCCTGCTTTAAATGCATTTGTTTTTTCAGGAGCTCAGAACTTCGATGTTATCAGACTGTCGACTTACAGGACCGCCTGCAAACTGCGGTTTGTGCAGAAGAGATGCAACCGTAAGAGCACGTATAGATTCCTATAATCTGTTGTGATCAGTAGAAAATAGCCAAAGCGGATACAGACAGAGTGATTGATGGCAGCGTGTCCGTTTTGCCCTCCCTCACAGTTCATCTGGTGGATGTCTGGAACATGATCGAAGCCTTTCGCGACAACGGCCTCAACACATTGGACCACAACGCTGAGATCAATGTGTCGCGGCTGGAGACTATCCTGTCTTCCATCTACTACCAGCTCAACAAGCGGTTGCCCACCACCCACCAGATCAATGTGGAGCAGTCCATCGGGTTGCTGCTCAACTTCATGGTGGCCACCTATGACAGGTAGGAGGCGTGTGGTCACCCCCACCCCCCCCCCCAGAGTCTAGACCCTGGTGGTGGTTGATGGGAGCGAGAGAATGTTGAGGATCTGAATGAGATGAGAAAGACTTGAGCTCTACATGAGCTCTGGATACGGAGACTGGAGGTGATGGAGGAGGAGGAGAAAGGTCACAGCGAATCAATGACATCGCTGCGACAGAGGAGAGGTTTCAAGTTTGACACCAACATCGTGATTGGCTGATTGAGACTGAGACAAAATCTGATTGGATTTAACATTATCATGGGGAGAGAGAAAGAGAAACCGGAATGAATGGGACACTGGGAAACTTTTCCTGATTGAACTGATGCTTTTCTTCATAAAGATTATTTCAGCCACTAAGGCCTTTATTGATAGGACACGACCTAAGTGTGAAAGAGCAAAGGGCCAAGTTGGAACCGACTAATAATGATAGTAATAATAATAATAATAGCAATAACCTTATGCAGTTCAGTTCAGTTCTCCACTTTTGTCCACAGGGGCCACTGTTCTCACCTTTAACAACAGTGCAAACAAACAGATGTTATTTGAGCACGTGCACTTGACAATCAGCTTCCAAGCAGGTACTCAGTCTAACATGTAATGGTAATGATAATAATGATAGTTACTGCTACTTGCTCTATTGAAAAAATATTCCTTTAACAGTCAGGGTTGAATCATTGTCATGACCAATCTAAGCAAAGAGAAACCCTGCATTTTTTTAATGCATTATATATATATATATATATATATATATGATATTTTCTGTCTATGCTACTACACTGTCTTATTTAAATTCAGTAGTTCAAGGAAATTTATTTCAGCTCATTAATTAAAGCATTTAAAATATTATAAAGCAAAAATACACACAAAACAAAAACCAAGTGTGTGGATTGTCTGCGCTCCCTATCACCTTTTACTCTGGGAAATTGTGTATTTATCTCTTATTTTCTGCTATTTCATAAACCAAACAGTTGTTTTCATTAGTATTTAATTTCCCAAAACAAAGGTCTGAATGCTCTTTCCAAGAATCATCCACACTGCCAGAGGAAGTAAAAAACTGAACCAATGTAAACAATACTGTTGATGTGTTTTTTAATCGTAGACCCTCAATTTACCAATACTTTTAAGCTCACAAAAATGCACATTAACTTAGTACTTCCCATGATAGATGGTACCCAGACTTCACTGTACAAAAAAAGCATCAAATCAGGATTCAGGCCTCAGATATCTTGGCAATAAGCTGATAAATGATTAAAGAAGAAATACAGATGCAGTTTTTCCATCACACCACAGATATAAAAATGCGCTGCATTAAAAAAAAATGCTCGATCAGCTGAAGATCCCCGCTGATGTTTTACTGTATATGCCTCCTCTTAATGTGTGCTCTGTCCTCGAGGCCCCGGACGCTGCGCCTCCTGGAGCACGGAGGTTTATTATTGACCGTAAAGCTCTTGTTCATTATATTTACCTTGTGTGCTCAAATTGATTGGCAACTTGCCCTTTCCCATTCAATTGGTTTACTTTTATCTGTAAGGCCACTCCGGTCCTACCTCCCCCCCCTTGTTATTGCTCATGCTGCCGTATCTCTGGGAAACCTGGTGGAAATGACCGTCTGCTAATCACAGGAAGTGGTTTCGCGATCTGTCCCTGAGGTCCAACCGGAATTAGGCAGAAGAGCTTTCATGTATCTCTGTTACCTCTGCTCGGAAGTCAGAGCTAAATGAATCTGAAGTGAAAGAGCTGCCCTCTCTCGGCAAGTTAAAGAGATATTAGGGTGTCCTGAGGCAGACTAATAATGGCCGTGTTAAGCTGTGATTTAAGGCTTAGATTGAGAGTTTTGACCCTTTAGGACCAATAGTACACTGGTGGCTTTAGTTTATATACTTTCTCACAGGCCTTGCTGTATGTTATATCTACCATGGTACCTTCATAAAATGTAAAATGTTAATCTTAGCATTATTCCCAGTTTGAATGAAGGTTTCAGACTAAATGAAAGAGAATAAAACACATCATGCTTTTCCCTGCAACCAAATTTTGGATATGACTGGTAATAATTTGTAGAACTGTATATAATCTTTTATTAAAGCCATCAGTGGCCTATAGCTGTGTAGTCGTTGCAGACAAAGTACGGCTGAAGCAGCAAAAACCCTGAACCAGGCTGCGTTTTATTGCTTCTTGATTTAAATGTTAATTAAGACTAAGATAATGTTATTCCCTCCTCCTATAAACCAGTAATCTCACTTCAATTCACCAGATTTAACTTCTCTCTCTCCTCGCAGTGAAAGCCATGGGAAGCTGACAGTTTTCTCAATGAAAGCAATGCTGTCGACAATGTGTGGAGGGAAAATTGTGGACAAACTACGTTGTAAGTACATATTTGTCTGTTTTTCACATAACATGTCAGTAGATTTTCTAAATGACCTCCATTTAATAAAAATAACGTTTGTTCTGGTTATTACCTGAACATGCAGTGTTTTGAATGCCTCCTGTAGTTGTTCAAATCAAACACACGGGGGCACTGTTGAAACACACTAGCAGAATTCATTTGCAGTGCATGTAGTAGCTGATGTGTATATTCATTATGGGTCATGCATCATGTAAATATCAGCAGCGTGTTTACACCATATTTTTAGCTGAGGACAACATCTGACACGTTCTGTCTCTCAGATATTTTCTCACAGATCTCTGACTCGAGTGGCATCATGGTGTTTGCCAAGTTTGATCAGTTTCTTCGGGAGGTGCTGAAACTGCCCACAGCCGTGTTCGAGGGCCCCTCGTTCGGCTACACGGAGCATTCGGTGCGGACGTGCTTCCCTCAGCAGGTGGGATATCCCAACACCCCTACCCTCTTCTTCTTCTTCTTCTTCCTCTTCTCTTTCTACTTTTTAAACTTTTAATAACGCACACCTCTCATTGGACACACGCGTGTTTGTGTTTGTATCTAGAAGAAGATCATGCTGAACACATTTCTGGATGTGCTGATGGCAGATCCTCCTCCTCAGTGTCTCGTGTGGCTGCCACTCATGCACCGACTTGCTAATGTTGAAAATGGTAAGATGTAGAATTGATATTGGCTGATTCAGAGGTAAATATTACTTATAATTTACTACAATTACTTATATCCACACTGTATTAATGTTTTTTTGTAAGGACGCACAAGTTAGGGAACCTAATATGTGATATTTCATCTTTATCTGTAACGTTAATTATATCCGTCAAATAAATGTATTTGTGTATAAGGCCAACATTCCCTCTGAAATATACTGGAGTACCAGCATTAGATGACATAAAATGGATACACTAACATAAAGTACAAGTACTTCAAACTTTGAATGAAGTACATTTCTGGAGTGAATCTACTCAGCTGCTTTCCACCACCGCTTTAAATCTGACTGCATGCAGAGGTTTTAGTCAGTATCACTGTGAGTAGAGATAAAACGGCTCTGACTGAAAATCCTCCTCTTCACTGCTCAGTCTTCCATCCGGTGGAATGTTCATATTGCCGGAGCGAGAGCATGATGGGTTTCCGGTATCGGTGCCAACAGTGCCATGGCTACCAGCTTTGTCAGAGCTGCTTCTGGCGTGGCCATGCCAATGGTCCCCATAGCAACCAGCACCAGATGAAGGAGCACTCGTCTTGGGTAAGACAAAACCCTGATCGCTCTCAATTTTACATTGTGTCGTTCCCTTTTTATAGCAATTCAGAAATCAATATCTCTCCTGGAGCAGTCATCCGTCCTGCTACATGTCCTGCAAACCAACAGGGATTAGATGGGTTTTTACTTATTTTGTGCAAATTAAATTGTATTGATTGAAATCACCATGTTGCCAAATTCCCTCACAGCTCAGTCATTATAGAATAAATGGAAATAAAGGAAGACATAGACGCTGGATCCTAAATCCAATTCCCGTCCTCCTTGGTTTATTTGTAAAGAGAAGAAACGCATTGTCTGAGATGTATAAAAATCAAATGATTACATTTATCAAGAAGGTAATGTTCGATCTGTTCTGGATGATTTCCTACTTTTCGTGTATATCGTTCGTCTGTGACATTGTCCACCATGTCATGTTGTTTTCCAGCTCACGAAACCATCTGCAATCTTCAGTTTTGGCATCAGTACGTGTTCTGTTCAGCTGGCACAATCATCGGCCACGTCCCTTTCTGTGACAGCTCATATCGCTGTGTCATTTCCTATGTGCTGCCACGTTTACTCGTATAATGACGAGTGTAAAATGTATTCATTTGTATTCCTGCTGCACATTTCACGGCAGTTAATTTAATAGGCTTAACATTGAAATTCTCACAAATTGAAAAGAAGAATATTATAAATGAACAACTGTTAAAAACATGGGGGCCTCCCTAGAGAGGACCCACTCCCAATGTAAATAAAAAGTATTTAAATATAAAGGGCCCATTCTAGGCTAAAGAAAACAATTCATTCAATTTAGATGAAACACACTTGTGAAAACATCACTAGGATTATTTTATATTGAATTTCTGCCAATAGATCCCTTTCTCTTAAATCTTACACACTAGACCTGTAAGACTTATTTTGTAGTTTCGACTATTTTTTCCGTGGCTTGACAAAGTAAAAAATCCACAGATTAGTCACAACATTAAAACCAATTTTTTGGATCTCAGCAGCAAACAAACCTGTCTTTGACGTAGCAGATGCAAGCTCTTCCTGAGTCTACAGCCGAACGCTGCTGATCCCCACTTTTGACACAGCAAACAGCCTGTTGACCTAGTTATGTAAATGTCTTCCTGAAGCGGCTTAACACCGTCTCTGCTGCACCCCCAACCGTGACGGCACCAGATACATCACACAAGGTGACAACACTTTGTTTTTTCCTGCTCTCCTCACAGAAGTCTCCAGCCAAAAAGCTGAGCCATGCAATCAGTAAATCTCTCGGCTGCGTCCCCATCGGAGAGCCGCCGCATCCTGTGTTCCCCGAGCAGGCCGAGAGACCGCCGGAACTCGCCCATACTGTGTAAGTGCCATTCCCAAGGTGTTTGTTGCCACTGTGTGTGTCATTAATGAGGGCTACCCAACCGCTGTGTTGATTAACAGCGCAGCGAGGCCCAGTGTGCTCATGATCTACAGTCTGTTCTTGTCATGTAACTGCCTCCATCTTTTCCATTTTCGCTGTCCCGTCATGACTGATAGATCGTCATCTCACGGAGGTGTCAAGCCCCTGATTATTTGCAAACGTGGAGATGCTGATATACTACACAGGTCCCCGCTGCTGCTGCCGCTAACGGCACAGCCGTCCTCATCAGTCTGTTGGCAATGAAACAGAGACGAGGGTGTAAATCTCACACTCCAGGCTTTGAAGCTCCTCAAAGTCATTATAGGAGATGCATTATATTCTGCTGCTGTCTTAAACCCCGCACATTCATTTACATTTCAGTTGAAAAATAGTACAATTTCCATAATCAATTCCACCGCAGAGAGGCATCCGCAGTCCATGTCGCTAAGGTCACTTCACATTTCCCTCATCGTTGTTGCGGCGGAACCCCGACACTTTAGGCCTCGATCTGGTAATGTTTCAGTTTTTAAAAAGTGATTCATGATTTCTGTTTGTGACATTAATAGGACAAAATGAGGAAATCTCTCAACTTTTCTCACCGGCGCTTTCCGCATTTCTCACGGCACATTTCACAACCAAACCCTGCTTCACATTCCAGTCACGAGCATCAATCTGAGCTGCCTGTATGTGCGTTTGCTGCTGGCAAGTGTCAGTGAGTAACTGATAGTGAGCCACATCACGGGGGAGAAAGTAGCTCAGCAAATGCCAAGAAAAACAGACACAGTGTAAACACATCATCCTGATTTCCTGTTTTACTGCGTGATAGATAACCATCATCGCTGAATCACATCTCACTTCCAGGCTCTGCCCACTGGAGCGAGGAGTCTTCTTTTTCTGCATTGTCTCCAAACTTATGCATTTAAGATGACATTTTTATTTGCACAATTTTTACGATGCATCACAATGTGGAGAATCGGTCGCTGACCCGGATATTTCTTCCAACCGAGAGAGGAGCTGATTGGATTAGCATTAGCCCGCGCAGTATAGCCTGTCTAGCATGAAATTACATCACACAAATAGATTAATATTGATTAGAATAGAATTTGTGGCTCAAACTCTTTTGGATTATGTTTCTCCAGTGTCCTCAGGAAACAGTAATCTGTGGCGTGGTTTTGTCTTTTTGTCTGAGAATATTGACTCATGTCCATTTGAGTCTCTCGGTTTGATGGAATTTGTCGCGCAAAGGTCTTTTATTGTAAATCTTTTCCTCTGAGGGATTTATTTTCTTGAAGTGAAGTGTCCTGTTTGAGCAGTTTTTCCTGTATAATGAATATCATGTTATTTACAGTGATGGAAAGTACATTTACTCAAGTACATACAGAATTTCAAGGTCTATAATCTTTAAGTATTTCCATTTTAATTTAAATCAAATTAAGATTTATCATCAAATCACAATAGAAGCTTATGTAAATCAATAAATGCAGTCGTCCCCAACCTTTTTTTCTACTAGACATTTCTCCTTTTAAACTTCTTAGAACCAAACAGGTCAAATGATCAAATATTTAATAAGAATAGCATAGCATAGTTATTTAAAAATATGGAGCTGTGTCACCTCTGAAATTGAAGATTGTGCGTAGGAATTTCCAGGAATTTCTTCCTTCTGTGGACAAAGTGCATTCTCATGCTCTCACAAATGGCATTTCAGGGTTGGTGGCACTGTGTGTGTGTGTGTGCGTGTGTATGTGTGTTCACTGACTTTAAGATATTGGATGTGACTGTTGACCCCTGAGACTGTGTCTGTCTCTCTCTATTGTTACGTCTGAAGCAGGGAAGATAGAAGTCTCCTTCTTTGATGAGGGGGGGCGGCTATTTGTGTTTCCATGTGCGTTGAGGTTTTTTATTTGTGTGCGGTGATTAAATAGCGCCTCTCATCAAGTGTGCAGTGAAAAGATGTTTTTAACCTGACAACCTTTCAAAGCATGTATTCATCACCGACTGCCATTCTCAGTCTCTGTTCCATATTTAGCTGTGTATGTCTTCAAATTTACAAAGAGACAGGCAAATATTTTTCCAGGAATATTTATATCTGCAGCAGAATACGCCCACAGAGGGGATTATGTACAGATTTCATTTTTTTAATAGTTCAGAATATAGAATGAGATGTGAGACCGTAACATTTAAATGCCAGCTGCTGGTTAGCTTAGCTTAGCGCTAGATAGGACAAGTCTCAACTTCCTCCTATGATCCAAAAACGAAGCCAAAATACCCCGGACACGAACACCAGAGTCTGCGCAGTGTCGATCGGGGGATGGAGCTGCGGTAGCGAGGTCCAGTCGATACATGTGCTTGACCAATCAGGAGTCAGTCTCAGCTGTCAATCATGACGTTTAAACCTCGTTTTAATATCATGAAAAAAGGGGAAAACATACCAGAGTGATAAAAGGTCACTTATCCACCTACATGGAGGAGGCTGGATTCATGACCTCTACTGTGGCCAGTCACCAGGAGGCAATCGAGACGCTTTGGCTTCACTTTTGGGGAGCAGCCATGTCCTCCATCTTTAATCAATGCTAGAAACAGGTGGAGTTACCTTGGTTCTCTCAAAACGGAGAAAAAATAATTTACAATCACCTCTGACACTAGTTAGCGTGTTATACGTTATCTTGAAATTGATATTGATATTCTCATCTAAAGGCTGCTGCGGACTAGATGTTTTGGAAAATCGGTCAAGAGTTGTAAATCCTCTAGTGTGCAGCAGAACTAACGCTCATTAAGAAAGCAAATATTTCCCCTAACGTTGAACTACTTGTTTAAATCCAACTGTAAATCTGCCGCCTTGAGCCATAATGTAGAAATATTAATGGACTAATCCCAATTTATTAACTTTCAATTTTAGAGAATTTATAGGTGAACACATTATCTGCCAATCACTCCCATGTGGATTTCCCTGCTGGCTCCTGAAAATCCTTCATTGCACCAGATCCCTCAGATGATTATTCACAGGAAAACTGCCAAACCTCCGGTTTTATTCTTCACTGACTCCGCTATATTGATGATGCCTCACAGAGAGAAAAGTATTGTTGGTATCGTAGAGCTAATGCAGCTAGTTGCCAATCCTGATGAATGTTGTTTGAGAAGAGGTGTTATTTCATGTTGTGTAACAGGAGACATCCATCAGCGTGGTCTCTCAGGTGTGTGTGTGTGTGTGTGTGTGTGTGTGTGTGTGTGTGTGTGTGTGTGTGTGTGTGTGTGTGTGTGTGTGTGAGACGTAGCGCCTGTGAGTGAGTAATAATGGCAGAATCAGGTTGGAGCGTCAAGTTTGATCAAAAGTCCCAAAGCGAACGGACATGAGTCTCCCGGTTGTCTGGCCCCCTCGAGTCGTCGTTGTCGTCTTCAGACAAAGTGCAGCTATTCTGATACTGTTGTGAAATATTTACTGGCATGTGAAAGCAAAGTCTAACGGCAAACTGAGCTGTGAATTGTCTCCCCCCACCCCCACTCAAACTGTCAGCAAGATTCTTGGGGATTTGTGTTTTGCACAGGAGTTATAGGTTTGGGATGCACTGTCTGTCTCAGGAACTCTAAATCTTTGATACAGCTTTCTTACCTTCAGACTTAGCCCTGCCTCAGACTTCCTCCGCTGGAAGACTTTCAGCGAGGAAAGTTTGAAAGTGGAAAATAGGCCTCTTACCTTACTTTGCATTAATGGGGCACACACTTTAGCGTCAGACCTCTCAGTGCCATAGCAACCAATTTTCCACTCTCTATATAATCCCCAGAAATCCCTTAATATTTCAAAATGCCTTCCTCTGTTTTACATCGTTTTTTTGACTCTCCGGGTCAATGCAAATTCCATCAGGGTCGTTAGAATGGGAGAGAGCAGGCATGTAATTCACTTTTCTGTGAGTACGATCCATTGGGGTTTTTTTTATGGCCGAGGCACCGGCAGCCTTGCAGGATAATTCGTGCACGGCTGCCAGCAGGAGGGGATGCTTCATGTTTGCGTATTGTTTTTAGCCGTGCATCTTTCCCAAGTAAAGTCCGTGTGTGTGCATCCTCCAGACTTCATCTCCCCTGATCCTCTGCCAAGTGCACGGACAGGGGGGTACATTGTCATTCTCGACGCACAGGTAGAAGGAGGATTAGCGCATTGCAGACTTTGATGTCTTAGTTCCAAAATGTTCTGTCAGTTCGCTCCCATTTGACCTCCAGGCAGCGGCTGAATGTGTGTGAGTGTGTGTGTGTGTGTGGCCGACTGTGAGTCCTTAATCAACATATCTCCAGTCAGCGAACCACAGCGCTGCAGATCCTGATGTGAATGAGTCAGGACTCCTGTTAGAATTAATCCAAATATTAGAGGGAAATGAAATTTGGCTACTCCGAAGCTTTTACGTAAGAAGAAGCTGGGTTTTTTTTCCATTGCACCCCACTGCGTACTCGAGAAGGACTGATGATTATTTATAGAAGGTTAGCTGTGAGGAGCTTTGACTTCTGTGAGGAGCTGAAGGTAAAATTGGGGAAGAGGTAAGATGCAGTTACTATAGAGGCCAGTTTATTGTACGTTTTCCCCCCCTGAAGGGGTGAGAGCTGCTTTTTGTTTTAGAGGTTTGCAAGTTGAGCAAATAGCATTTCCCTAATTTCCAGTGCAAGTGTGTTGGAGAGAGGTGGAAAGACGGAGTCAGAGCAGAGAGCTTAGAGAGAGAGAGAGAGAGAGAGAGAGAGAGAGAGAGAGAGAGAGAGAGAGAGAGAGAGAGAGAGAGAGAGAGAGAGAGAGAGAGAGAGAGAGAGAGAGAGAGAGAGAGCGCAAGTGTGTGTGAGGCAGAGAGAGAGGGAGATAGAGAAAATCTACGTCGTCATAAAGTCATGTGACCGCCGAGTTTCCTTGGAGACAGCAGCAGTGTAGTACATTGAGATGCTCGCCTGCTCAGTTGAGGGCAGGTTAGGCATCTGGCAACAGCAGCAGCAGCGGGAGTTGGATGTATTTTGCCAGCCTGCAGGCAGGTGCTCTCTCTCCCCACAGAGGTAAGTGTCTCGTCGTCGGGCTGGAGTTCACCTTCAGAGCGGAAAAAAGCTGTAACACGATGAGCGTTGAGTGAGGGGCAGCGGTTGTGGGGTTTTACTTGGAGTGTTTCTCTGCTTTTGAGGGAGAACGCGGGGAAACATGTGCAGGTTTGAGTAGCGGCAGTTTTTTCCTTTTTCCTGTCAATTGCCTCGGAAACTTCAGAAGTGGCACTGTTGACCTTGTCATTGAGGAGCATCCGTGGTTTTCTTTTAAATCTGTGAGACCACTGTCCTGAGGGAAATTTAAATGCATGAACCAATAATCGCAGTGTGTCTTTAAAAAGAACACACTCACCCCCTTGAGCGTCCTCATTAATGCAGGGGAATATGTACTTTCATTTGTGAGCAAATAACACTGCTGGTATTTGAATATCATTATTTTTTCCCTTGCTCCAATTACTGTTTTGTTTGTAGTAGCACAATAATACTCACAATAAAAAAAAGAAAAAGAAATGTGCACTGTTGAGGCACTTTATGACACCGGAGGGGTAAAAGGCTCTTGGTGCTTCATGCTGATAACAGTCTTCTGCACAATGTGGATATAAATAGTTTGATTTGGCAAAAGGAAAATGCTGATTGGACACATATACGCTCTACTGGACACAATGCTGTTGCGTTTTATGTGTTAACGAGGGCTTTAAATAAAATAGTCAGTTACAGTAGAGTCATTGCAGTGAGATAAATCCGTGCAGACTGAGGAGATGCAGCCACAGAGACGTGAAAATCAAGTGGCGCCGCGAGAGGCTGCTATTTTCTGTGGCGGCTGAAGTGTGACGCCGAGAGCACCTGAGATGCGCGGAGAGATATTTTGATCCGTTAATGAGACTCCGTGGTCCGGGGCGTAGATGAGCTCGTCGGGGGCCGCTGATTCCGCCGCCAGATGGACCCCATTGCTTTGTTTACTCGCACAAATTACCTCCCACAATGTCACCTTTCCTGGTTTTTCACAGGCTTCCACTTTAATTAGATTTCTTGTCGGCTGTTGTCGCTTTTGCTTTTGTTAATTAAGTTTAAGCTAATAGCCTGAAAACGTCTAGATTGCCGTTTGCGGTAAAAGTCAATTATTTCACGACAGTTCTTGAGTTAGCACGAGCACAACAGGCATCCACCAATCAGGAGTTTGCAATGGTCGCCACCTGCCTCCCTTCTCGCCCTCTTTTGTGCTGATTTATGAATATTAATACAATGCAAATGCCCTCTCCTCCATTCCCTGGTGACAAGCACCACAGGCCTCTGCAGTGTAGAATTAAAGACCTCTAATCTTGTCTTTTAGTCAGCCGAAACCAGTGGCCAACAACATGAACGACACAATTCTCATGTCCTCTGGGGCACCTACTCCTACCAAAAGGTAAGCACCCCCAGGCACAATGTTTCTTTTTTTAAAGGATGTGTTTTCAGATTATTCCACAGAACTGGGTTGACTTGATTATCCCCCCCCTAAGTGTTTTGCTTAAAGATGACAAAACATCAGTTTAAGTTACACGCCTACAAGATAAATCTGTTTAATCACACGGAATTCAGTCTTAGTGTGTCCTCAGAATAAGGTGACACATCCTCTCTCATCGGGGGGGGGGGGAACGAGAGGAGTACAGATGTTATTTGCTCCACACTTGACTTGACTCTCACACTTGACACACATTTTTTTTTGCATCCGAGCAGCATTGCCCTTGTGAGTGTATTTTTAGAGGGAGATTTGTTCCGCTGTCATGAAGGGTGTGTGAGCGCTCCCGCTGAAAGGGCTGATTTGACAAATAGATCATGATAGAATTGGAGCCTTCACCATGTAAGCAGATAGCAGGCGCCCGCTCCATGATAGCTGCCTAATTGCCCCCTCATTTGAGCCCCTCTCAGTTGAAGGCCACCTCTGTTGCTGTTTATTCAGAGTGTGGTAATGAACCATTGTGATTTTGAATTGGATAATGGAGGGCATGCAGAGGGGATCCGTAATGCATCCGCACTCTGTCCTGCAGGTCCGCGCCGGGTGAATTTCTCCGGAAGCGCTAGGGACTCGGGACGTCCCACAACACATTAGCAGGGAGGAGGCGTCACCGTCCACTGTACAGAAATAATAGAGGTGTGACCATCCACCTTTTTAAAGATCAGGTTTGAAATCCAGACAAAGGCTTTGTAGACAGTTGAGAGAGAGAGACTGAATGGCACCTCCCCCCCCCCCCACACACACACACACTTTTGCTCCTCTGGGCAGGGTTATCATACAGGACTACACCAGGACCCAGGCAGCCGAAGGGCAGCGTGCACACTGCGAAAAATACATGAGAATGAGCCTTAAAAAGTGCATTATTCTATCATATATATATCAAAGATACCTTACATTTTAAAGACAATTAAATCATCTAACACTGCTGGAAGATTTCCTTTCTGTATTTATAAAAATGAGATGCCAACAATCAATACTAGATTAAGGTTCTTGCGGAGGAACATTTTGTGCAGTGCAGTCATGTCTCTGTGGGCTGACAGCATCAAGATTAGAGCAGGTCTGAGGGAAGCTGACGAGATGGGGACACCGGAGGCGGTAAAACGATGCCTTGCTTCCAGACCCCGTGGAGGTCAGTGGAAGACGTCACGTGTTGCAGCACGTATACAAGTGGAAGGCGACGCTGCTCTCTTGAGGTTCGTCTCACTGTGGCAGTAATGAAGAAGCCTGATGACCTTTGTCTTGACATTTTGCTCCGTGAGTCAGAGCTGCTTTGGGAAGATGTCATGCACCGAGGATGCTGTTTGCCTCGGGCGGGCATAACAACTACAAAGCTGCCATATTTGGGGCAGGAATTGCGCATTAAGCCAGTGTGACGCTTCCAAAATAGGTTGCGTTGAGCCTGGTGTTGGAGAGCGGCAGATAAGGTGTTGAATGAGGAGGGAAGGAGCAGGTTTCACTGAGGTTCGGTTTGCAGACAACAGAGGACCGGTCGCTACCAGGCTGTCTTTGTGTCACATTTGGTTTATTAATATTAATCTGGTGTTAGAATTACCCTGCGCTGGCCTGTCTGCCTTTGAGTCAAAGATGTCACCTCTGAATAATGCAAAGCTCCTTGTGGCTCTGCCTCAGCCCAGGAGCCCCGATCTGAAGAGCAGCACCCGGAGCCGTCTGTGTGCGTTGACCCTTTCAAATTCCACTTTTCACGAGAGACAGAATTTACAAAAACACGATTCATGATAGCGTGTCAGTGCGGAGTTGGAGGAAAAGGTTGAGGGGAAAGTGAGCGTTACAGCCTGTATCGCAGTCCGCTCTCTGATACTGTCTGCTCTGCTGACATTGCATCTGTTCCCTCGCTCTCTCGCTCTCGAAGACAATCGCTCACTATAGCGCTGGTCCTCCAAGGGTGAACCGCCGCTACCGCCGCTGTATTTATTACCTGTTAGTCATGCAGAACCACGGCAGCGGGAGATAAAATTTTAATAACTAAGGAAAATGCTGTCTCAAGCCTGGGAAGATAGAGGGCAGGTGACATGAACTGAGTCAGCAGCTCACCACAACAACTGGGACCTGAAACATAGAATTAGATAACCGAGAATGTATTTGCTGAAGGGCGGCACGGTGGCAAAGCAGGAAGGTTCCCAGTTCGAATCCTGGTTTGGCCTGTGTGCGTGTTCCTCCTGTGTCTGTGTGGGTTTTCTCTGGTTACTCTGGCTTCCTCCCACACTCCAAAGACATGCAGATTGTGGATTAGGTTGATTGGGAATTTCTAAATCGAGAATGTCAGATGGTTTTGTCTATATCCTGCAATATGCCTGCAACCTGTCCAGGCTGTTCCCCGCCTCCCACCCTTACATCAATGTATCTATAATGATTTAAGATGCAGTTAGAAGCGAGAAATTTCACCTCTTCAAATGTGACGTTCAGAATTCCGTTTTCAGTTTTGACCTTCATGTTTTTAAGTGTCGAAAGAATCAGTTGTGTATCAGTTTCTTACCAGAATGGGACCAGCACTTTGCGAGATATTGTGTTTGAGTGGAAAAAAAAGGAAAAGAGAGAATGTGTGACTAAAATAAAACTACCTGGGAACGATGCCAGTTCAGGAGGGCTTCCAGGCAGTTCGTGCATCTTGGTCCAAAACATGGCACAGATCCTCTGGCATCGCTGGGAAACTCCCTGAAGAAGCGACGCCAGAGGCAGCATCCAGACTGATGGCCTGCAGATCCCGACATCTAGTCCAACCCCGAAAAGTCTGTGTAGGGTCACAGCTTCTCCCGATCCAACCCCGAGCAGCTCCTTGATGCTTGTTAATGTATTACTTTAATCCTACACGAACCCTCAGGCTGTGTCGATGCTTTCGCCCGAGGACGAGCCTGTAAATTATTTAGGAAGTGTTCCATTTAAAAGGACATTTTTCGACATCCTCCCTAAAAAAGGATGTAAAAGGAAGTGCTTTTACAGTTTGTGGAGCGATTTCACTTTTTTCCTTTTTGCAGAGTTCTCTTGAGTCAGTGGACGTTATCTTGAAACAAGTCGGATGATCTGCAGAGTATTTTTAGATAACTTCAATGAAACAAAAGAACTCTTTAAAGAAGCGAGGTAGGAGCCGGGATTTGCTAAAATTATCTCATCACACCGGCAGCTTTTTATTAATTTTTTTAATCTTGCTTTGAGAAAGATATACGATTTGAACACAAGTGTTGATTAAAAAGCCGGTTTGCTGGTGTCGTTTCAGGGCCTGGGTAGTGAACCGTGCAGGGGCTGCGGTTGTTGCAGCGCATTCGAAGCCAGATTGTGTTTAATGATCTTAATCATCGCTCGCTCACCAGTCGCAGTTAGACGGCGCCCGGCAACATTTCAGCTCCCCTTCACTCCTCATTTCAGGCCGGCTGCCGAGAAAGGACAGCATATGTTCAGTCATTTGTCCACGCCATATGCCACGCCCGTGATCATTTAAAGTCTCATGCCGTATTTGACATTTCCAGTCAGTGATGAAATGGCCAGCATGGGCCTTGGCACGGTCGCAAATGCATTTGGCATCCTGCATTCTGTCCTATCCATCTCCGTTCATTGTTATGACCAATTAACTCAGACTGTCTGTCAACACTGGAGTCAAAGCCAAGTGTCATAAATTAAGGTCACCTTAATTATAAAGTTTCCTTTTTCATGCAAATTCTCTTACATGATCACTTTGACTGCTCAAACTTTTCCTTCTACTTACATAGGAGCTTTTGACAATGGATTCAGTGTGTGCGTGTGTGTGTGCGTTGTGTGTGCGTGTGTGTGTGCGTGTGTGTGTGCGTGTGCGTGTGCGTGTGTGTGTGTGTGTGTGTGTGTGTGTGTGCGCGATGTATCTCTCCGTCTCTGACTTTGGACAGTGTCTTGGAGAGTCCCAGCCGGCTAGATGAAGAGCACCGCCTCATCGCTCGCTACGCTGCCCGCCTGGCAGCCGAGGCGGGCAACTCCACCGTGAGTGTCTCGCAGAACGCCCCCAGCGGTGGTCTCCAGTCGACCTGCATTTCATGTTTAATGCTCTGACTAGTTATTGTAATGCACTACACTTTGTGGCTGGAGAACCTAGTAGTCAGTGGTCCAGCTCAAAGACCACTGAAGTTAAACTGTTGTGGTTCTCAGTCATAAATAATGAGGAACGGGAAAGATGAGGTTACTTATTTTCCTGCAGTTTTACTCGTTTGATAACTTTTCTTGAAACATGATGAATTAGGAAACACATGTCAAGAGTTGCAATCCTTAAGATTTCAGGCCTGCTTGATTTGGCGACATCTTCAATCAGCATGAAAACAATAAGTACAGTTTAATACAACAACAACTTCTTCTTCAGCAGCTGCTTCATCAGAGATTCAACAGAAAAAGCACCCAAACAACAAAGAGAAATCACATTGATTTAATAAATAAGTAACTGCAACTGTAATCAGATTTCATGCTGCCCAAGGCATGAGTAGCTGGACCACTGACTATAAATAAAAAAGGACGACTCGTCTCCAGTTCCATCCCGTTCTACAAAAAAAAGTCAACATTTCCTGGATAATTTAGGATACAAGAAATGGATTTTGTCTGGTTTTTGAGACGTATTATTAATAACTGATCACAGTCGGCTCTAAACAAAGTGACAAACACAATACATTGCAGTTTGTCAGTTGCATTCTTTTCATGTGAGGCAGCTGCAGTAGGAAATGTTGGGTTAGCATTAGAACTAAAGGGAAACAGATCCGATGCAATGAGAAGGAACAGGCTGAAATTCACGAGTTTGAATTACGCTGCACATGACTTTATTTCCTGTGACTTCCTCGTGAGTAAATTGTGGTTTGGTTTCACAAAAATCTCAAGGATTAGGACTTTAACTTGGCTTGCAATAAATCTTTATATATTATTTTGGATTGACAAAAAATTCCAAGTCAGAAAGTGTTAATGTGGGGTTACTGTGGGTTTAGGGTTTGATTGGATTTCCTATTTGCATTATGTGGAAGGCTCCATGTTGCATGCAGAAGAATCAGTCTCCAGCAGAGTCATGACTGCTCACTGTCGTCAAAGGGAAGCTGCTGGTGTTTGGCCTTTGTTTACACACTGTTGTTAATTTCTTTCTATGATCTTTTTTTAAATTTCAGCAACAGTGTCCTCCAACAGATCTGAGTTTCAACTTTGATGCCAACAAGCAGCAGAGACAGCTGATTGCAGAGCTGGAGAACAAAAACAGGTACGATTCACTTAAACATCATTTATTCAGTGGAAATCAATCACTTTGTATTGATTCATTTGCAGTGGTATAACTAAGCACATTTATTTAAGTACCAAACTATAGTTACTACTACTACTGTAGCTACTGAATACTTCTACTGCATGTCACAGGGAAGTATTGTACTTATCACTCCACTACATTTATCTGACAGCTGTAGTTACTTATTACCTTGCATTTGCACATTAAACATAAACTAGGATGGCACTTAGTAGAGCGCATACCTCCACCAAGGCCTCGCGGTGCCCTTAAATTCAATGAAGCTGCACCAAGTTGCACACACTCATTAATATCAGTCCCCGAAATATGCTTTTTTTCTTCTTCTCCAAGATCCATGAATCATTTCTCTGGGGAGAAAAGCACCCTGTCTTGCAATTTTAAAGAAAGTGATCAGAGATTCCTGGATCCCAAAAAACAAACTTTTATGGGATTTTCATGGAAATCCGTCCAATAATCTTTGCGTAATAATCATAATCTTGCCTTAATCTAACAAACAAACAAATCAAGCAACAAACAAACGGATGGGGGTGAAAACATAACTTCTTTGGCAAAGGTAACAAATAAGCACAATATAGTAAAATTTATACTTTAACATTTTGACAAAAACAAGTTTTGTCTTTTTTCCTGGAATGAGATTAAGACACTGATAGCACTTTAGTATCTGTCTGGTAAATACAAGGCTATAACCAGCGGTTTAGTTAGCTTAGCATAACGAGTGGAAACAGGTGGAAACAGCTAGCCTGACTCTCACGAAAATCCACCTACCAGTACCTCTAAAGCTCTATAATTAAAACAGTAACGTATTTTTATAATAATTCAATAGTTTATTTCTATAATAGATCCACTATAAAAGGTATATTATATATAATGGTAATAAATAGAACACTCTTGAAGCAGTCATTCTGCATGAGTTGTATTTTTTACTTTTTCGTACTTAAAAAGTATATTTTGCTCATAATACTGTTAAAAATTGAATATAGACTTGAGTGGATTTTTCAATAATGTATCACTACTTTCAAAGAATCTCTTCTCCACTGCTGCTGAACAGCTTCCCCGCTGCGGGACTAATAAATGAATATCTTTTTATTATCTCGTCTGATTTATTCAGGGAGATCCTGCAGGAGATCCAGAGGCTACGTCTGGAGCACGAACAGGCCTCTCAGCCGACCCCGGAGAAAGCCCAGCAGAACCCCACGCTTCTGACCGAACTGCGGCTCCTCAGGTATCGTCCCAGCTGCAACAGCATCTTCCTCCCAATGAAAGAAAGGGAAGAAAGAGCGAGGATATATATTACGAAAATGAAATAGTAAAACCACTGCAGGGCTGTTGTGCTTTTATGGGCTGAGCTCATTCTTCAAGTAGAAATAATGTCTCCTCTAATTCAGGAGGGTGTTTTTTTTTTAATTTGCAGCGTTGGCATTTATCACGCTGGCAGGACGACGAGACCCCTGGGTTTAGTTCTTGGATGAGAGTCATCCTGTGAGGACATGTTACAGCGGTTGTTGCCTTGAACAACTTCTTATTTGTCTGGTCTGCCCTAAATAATGAATAATGAATATTAATAAGAATCGCCCTTCAACACATAATTATGCTTGATGCATTTGAATGTTTAGTTTTCCAACATCCTCACATTCTGACTCTTTTGCACGTTGAATGATTGTTATAGGGAAACAGTTCCATATACTTGAAATAATGAAACAGTAAAAGATTAAATCTAACCAACTTGTTTACACACCAATTATTACTTTGCCCAGTTTTAATTCATGTGACAAATGGTTGCTACAGAGACACTTTGAACACCAGAGGGCGATAAAAGGCTGGAGTCCTCACTAAAAAGAGACCTACAAAATCAGGAGTCTTAAACTCAGATGACCTGTGGGCAGGTTTTTCTCTCCTAAATTCAATTAAAATAATTTGAATTTAATATAATTTGAAACTCAGGAACTAGTCGATCTCTCTCCTCTCCCTTCTACCAGCTCTGCATATGCACGAGAGGAAAATATAATCAACTGTTTATCTCCTTCGAAAGTTTCCTCGTCCATCTTGTCAAATTCATGTTCATTAAAAGATGTTTTGAAGCCACGTGCACCACAGAACATCAGACTTCTGTTGACCAGTGAGGTTGTTGTTCTAGCTGCTTTCTGGATGTTAGATGTCGATGGAAAAAGCACCGGTTCATGCTCAAATGTCTGTGGAGATCCTCAGTCATCCAGGTCATGGTATAAAGTGCTAAAAACAGGTCAACTGGACTTGGTTGAGTCTTTACGCTCAAATGTTGAAGTCCAAAAAAAGTAATTAACAAGTGGTTACTGCAAAATAAAATGCTGAAAGAATAAGGATTTGTAGATGTGGCACTGGTGCAGGTAAAAAAATCCCAAGATATATTTTAACCCTAGAGAAGAGCATCAGGTCCTGAATGCAGTACAGTGACATGATGCAAAAACATGTTCTTTCAACATGTATTATCGGCGTGTCTGCAACCGATCGTTGAAATAGTGGACCCTTACATAAAGGTACAATTCGAGGCAGAAGTTACGGTAAAGATAAAACGCTTCTTGTCTATAGATATTTGCTAAAACTAGAAATATATGTTCATGGGAAATAGTTTGCAAAGCAATAAGTTGTCCTTATATGTGCACGATATGATAGACATAATCAATCAAGGCACAATTTTGCTTTATGCTTCATCAGTGTCATATCCAGGTAGAACTTCCTCCTTTATTCTTTTTAAACCCTGTCCTCCTGTTGCAGACACAGGAAGGACGAGCTGGAGAGGCGCATGTCGGCGCTGCAGGAGAGCAGACGGGAGCTGATGGTGCAGCTGGAGGGGCTCATGAGGCTGCTCAAGGTGAGAACATGGCCTGTGTGCAGGGGTTCAGCACTCAAGTGGGACGAAAAGGCCCCTGAACCAGTAGAGATAAGATGTAGACCTCCTGTTACTCTTTGGCATTTTACAGGTTCTGTCATTGATAACATATTCTATCAAAAAAGGCTTGCTGGTATGTTTAATGCAATTAGATGCTGACGCTTTAAATTCTCCACGACCGACACTTTGCAGCAATCTTGCGTTTTGTTAATGTGCCGTAGGGTGCATGCAGAAATCCTTCCTTTCACTGCGTTAATTCTGTTGCTCTCACTCTTCTTGCTCTCTCCCTCTCCCTCTCTCTCTCTGCTTACCTTTGCTGGCTGATAGGATGAGGAGCAGAAGCAGGCTGTAAGTTGCCCTTAATTCAGTCTGACAGGCTTAATACCTGGCTGGAGTCGCAGCATTTAGTTTAACGCCTCTGTACGCCTCCCTTCACACAGATGTGGTTGAAGGAAGTTTGAGAAGATGATAGGATTCCACTCTCTAACCGGGTTGCACTGATCTAGTCCTCTTACCCAGACGGAGACTCAATCTTTCAAAACGCGTTGCTCACGTCCGCCGTCCAAACAAGTTTGAGAGAACCGTGTTTTTCTTTAGCCCCAATGTCAGAGACCTGTTCCTTTCATCGGCACTAACAACCTCCCTCTTAATGTGACTGCAGTCTGGCCAGCCATCTGCTGCCTGGCTCCGAGCCATCGACCTGGGCCTGCACTAGTCCCAGAGACACGCAGTCATCGTTTCTCCGTGAGATATAGCTCCCAACTCAGCGCAGGCCCCAGCCGCTCGCCCACACATGCTCCTCATTACCCCCTCGGTGCAGTAAAGGTGCACTACAGAGACACTGAGTGCAGCCAGCCAGTGCAGGATTAGTTGAAGATTTGCTTGCCTTTTATACCGTGTTTTTTGTTTGTTCGGCCCCGAAAGGATTCAAATCTTTCGGTCACATCTGTGTCTGTGTTTGTTTTATTGAAGTCACCTTTAAAAATAAAGATGTCAACGCTTCCTAAAGCTGAAATCTGTGACCGCACCACGGCGTCCTTCATTGGAACGCAGCTGGTCCAGAACTGGCTTTGTCCATGAAGAGATTAATTAGATAATAGAAGTTTTGTTTCCCAAATTCACCACAACTTTTCACTCGGAACATAATCCAGCAGGTCTGAAAATATATAAAAAGCACTTTTCTCCAGGATGTGCTGAGAAACACACTTTCAAAATTCTTAGCGGTGGGACAAACCTACAATGGAGTATTAGGGTCATATTGAAGACAAACTTATGAGATTTTGAGATTAATGTCATTAATTATAAGAAGAACTTTGTAATATCATATGAATAAAGTCATAATACGACAAGAACATTTTTAAATAAGCAGTGAGGAGAACCCATTCCTCAGAATACACAGTTTCTTGCTCATGAGTCATGATACTTGATAATTTTCTGGTGCTGATTAACCTAAAAGTGGAAGTATTTCATTATTTGTGAAGCTTATGTCACTTAACAACCTGCTCTATGTTCCTCATTTTAATGCAGACGACAGGCTGATCTTCTGATATCCCACCTCCAAAATGAAACATAGCCTTATAATGACTTTTATTCCCGTAAATGTACAACCTTTTTCTCATAAAATAACGACTTTATTTCCGAAATCTCAAGATATATTTCCCCTTTAATACTCTGTCCTACAAACCTGTATTTTGAGTTGACGGATTCATTTGATGATAAAATAAGATAAATTTGGTCACATTCCTGAAGTATGTTTCAAAATGTGCAGCAGTTCTGTCTTCAAATGTATTTTAATGCTGCACTGTGGATGCTGTGCTCTTTGCTGATGATGCTGTAACTTTCATCGGCATTTTTTTTTTTCTTCTTCTTATCTTATCTTGCAGTCCCAGTCCGGAAGCTCTCCTCATTCTTCCCCCAGTCACGGCGCAGGCTGCTCCATGCCCATGCCCATACGCTCCACCTCGGCTGGGTCCACCCCAACCCACACACCCCAGGACTGCCTGGCAGGGGTGGGAGGGGACGTGCTCGAGGCCTTCGCTCAGGGTGAGTGGAAACCAACACCTGAAACAAAGCATTCATTGCAAACTCATGCAAAATGTATAAGGTCCTGAGTAATTAATGTCAGTGTGGGAAGAAGACCTCAGTAGCATTTTGGAATAGTGCTCCGTGAACATAAGTTTACAATATACACTTCAGCCGCCTCTGCCTGTTTGCCTTCCAACACTTTCACATGGTTTCACTGCAGAACTAGGGACCGCATGTGTTTCTAATCTGGTTCTGGCATGTGTCTGTTCCCCAGGTGTACCTAGAAACCTTCGGAATGATTTATTAGTGGCTGCTGATTCAATCACAAACACCATGTCATCTCTGGTGAAAGAGCTGCACTCAGGTCAGTCCACAGCACAAGTTTTATGACAAAAGCCTGTTTTACCATCTGGATTCTATCCTCCTTTGTTTCCTGGGGTTTGAGTCTTTATTGAAGAATGTATCCTTCTCTGAAATTGTTGTCATTCTTACACCTGCGTCTGATATGTTTCCCTCTGTATTTTTGAGTTTTTAACAAAGCGAAGAAAAACATTATCACTGAACTCTGTGGTTTTATTTTTTTAAGTGGACGACGTGGCGGAGGAAGAGGACGCCAACATGAGGAACGGTGGGGACAGAGGTGAGTCCAGCTACATGTGAACACAGTCGTTTCATAATTGAACCTGTCAAAGCCAGTTTTGCATAGTAACTAAATACCGCAAACCACTCAAAAACTGAACAGAGAAATATTCGTGTCGACCATTTAGATCGAACAAAACACAAACACGATACATTTCCTCTCCCTTTTTTTCCAGCTGAAGCAGAATGACGAGCAAAAACTAGGGGACTATAATTAATTAATATGTTCAGCAAATTTAACCTACTGCAGCTTTATTGACTCAAGATAACGAGATAATTGAGGATTCTTACAAAAAAATTACGGATTTTACGAGATAACAGGATAATTAACTCATGACCTTGAGATAATGTGATAGAATAAAATTATGGCAAACGTGGCCTAGAAACAAGATGCCTGAAGTACATGAATTCTCTATAACAAGAGAAACAGTTACTACAATTCATATTTACTGCTTATTTGTTTTTATTATCGGGTCCATAGAGTTAAATATTTGCAGGCACCTTATCAGACAATAATATACTTGTTTCGCACTTATTTATAATCGGGCTGCTGCTGCAACCCCTGAATCCAAAAGCAAAGAAAGTGTAAAGACATGAGCCACAATGCCACAGAGTCATATAGACATATTTTTAACTCATTTATCCCGGCTGTGCAGTCTGCAGCAATACTAAATTTGCTTGTGTGTGTTTTTCTGTGTGTGTGTCCAGGCACAGTGAGATTACAGAGGCACTGAGGGGAAAGTGAGCGCCATCCCATCCTGTGAGGACATAAGAGTCATCAAGTTTGAAGAATTGGTATCAACAACAACGACAACAACAACAACAACAAACCCTGGCAGTAGCACGTAGAGTAATGCATGCTGTAATCTAACAGGATTTCACTATGTGAACAAAAAAAATACCGAATTGTCTCTTCACACCTTGCAGGTAGCAAGATGTGTCTAATTAGCGAGTGTGTGTGTCGTCCTGTAAACAAAGAAACTGCTGTAATTACCCAACGATCTCCCTCATGACTGCTATAAGGAATGGCTTGCTGTGATTTCTCCACCCCACCCCCCCACTGTTCCACTGCAGCAGGTCATTCTGTGTAAAAAAAAAAAAAATACTGTAAGTCACATGACCTGGGGGAACGCCCCCCCGACATGGAGCTAGATGACCCTCTTTCACGACATGGTTCCCCCTCATTGCTTTTGTATGATTAGTGCGAGTAGCTCTTTATTTATTTCTTTTGTCTTTAATTTATTCTTTTTGCATGAAGTTGCACTCATGTCTGGATTTCAGTACTGCACATTGCTATGCCAGCTCTTCGTGGGTTTATGATGACAGTGTCAGAAGTGTCCTGCCTCAGAGTTCATGTTGAGTGTGTTTACTGCACCATGCGTCGTTCTGGAGCTGAGGTGTGATGCTGTCGAGTCTCACTTACAGGAACAGTTCAACGTTTTGGGGGGAAAGCTCCTGTCTGTCTGTTCAGCTGGAGCCAGGACGCAGTTGTCTCACATTGACCTTATACAGACGTGAGAGTCCCATCGATCTTCTCGTCTAACTCTCTGCAAACATTTCCCCAAATGTTGAACTATTCCTTCAATCGTTCAGAGAATGATTCCAGAAAATAAGGGATAATAATAACTGGTATTTTCAGCCGTCAGCAGAACGATCAAGGACACTGACGGTATTGTTTGGTTTGTCGGGCTGCTGCAGCAAATACAGTACGAGCCTGTCTCCAGAATACTGCGTACGTGCATGTGAACACACTCACTGAATCGAACACTGTACTACTGCTGCTACTGTGCTCTCAGCGAGCCACCTTTGCAAATAAGAGGGCTGTGCGGTTAAGAGAAAACCGAGGGGCTGCACTCATGTTTCCTCCTCATGAAAACTTAACCGAATCACCTGAAGGGCATTGTTAACGCTCGACGCAGCACGGTGCCTCCTCTCAAACATACTCTGACTATAGCTGGTAGCCTCAGTATTTATTGTTCCAAGTGTAGGGAAGCGCCTCAGGATGTAGAATAGTCATGAGTGAGGCGTCGCGTTTTTAGTTGTGAGTTACAGAATAAACACTTAACACGGTGTGTGAGGATGTACGGTAGTCGTGAGCAAGTAGGAAATGCTTTGATAGCTTTATTTAGTTAATAAAGGAATATTGAAAATGTTTAAGTGCAATGACGGTCGGTGCTCAGGGACCGCAGAGCTCCTCCAGGTGAAGTGTGTCGGTGACGTCCTTTAATGATGAGAAGTGAAAGGCAGATAATGACTTAGAAAGGAAAGGTTTCATTCTAAAATGCTGTTTTACTGTCTGAAGCGATGCTTTTACTTTTATTCCACCAGTCGATTTGTCTCGTTTTGGAATGAAACTCTTTAAGCGTTCGGAGGAAAACAACAGCAAGTGATTAAACGCCGGGTCAAGAATGTGGATTATGAGAAAGGGGGGGGGAAGTTTTTCTGAAGTGCTATTTGATGAAGCATGCTGTCGGGTATAATTTGTCTGTGTGTGAATTTGTTGTCTGTCACTGAGAAGCAAAGCGAGCTGCCTGTCACAGAGGGGAGGATTCTTTTGAGTCAGGTTTTTTTTTTTGTCTTCTGGTTCAATGTCTTCCGTCTTTCAATGTAGCCGTTCATCTCAAACTAAAAAACGAGTATCGAGAAGTATAATTTCTTTTTGTCTAGGGATCTGTACAGTACACGCCTGCTCTATAAGCTACGTATAAGGTTTCACCAGCCTGTTACACTGTGTCAAGTAAAAAGAACAAAAAGAGGCTCCTCTGTTATCGTCGTTCTAAATGTGATAGTTTCATTCAGTTCTCTCTGTTCTGCTCTGTGTTGCCATCACTGCTCTTATTCTGGTTTTGCAGTATTAGTGGAGTATAGTCATTGTAATGAGTTTGTCTTAACGCAGATGCACGTGCACACTCACACATGCATAGTTGCCCAGTGATCAATAATGGGGAAAACTGAAACACCACAGATTCTGCTGTCAAACACTTATTTTATTTCATTCAGCTGAAAAAGGTCCAGAAATCATTCAAATGCACAGATTAAAGTTTCAGGAGTCCCTGTCTTCCTCCTCCTTCTGGCCACACATTTAAGTGCAAAACTCTGCTTACTTTCGTTTCTTTCAGTTTGTGCCTGTAGCTGTTCTGTAAAGTGCTGTAAAAAAAAAAAGAAGTAACCATTCAGCAAATAAGACGATCTATCAGCCTTCATGTCGGCGTTTTTAGTCTGTGACTGGGGCTTTTATTCATTTCTTTATTGTTGTTCTGCGGGGAAGTTAAATGCTCAGCCTTTACATTTGTGCCAAACTGTTTGCGGACATTGTGTGTCAGGTATATATCCGAGTATATCTGCATTAGTACGTTGTTGTTGCGCATAGTTTATTCACAGAATGCCTGGAGACGTTCACATCCAAGGGTTCCCACTGCTGGAATCTGCTGGAGAAACTCACATTCAATAGTCAACACAGATAGGAAACACATTCCAGATCTACTGATAGACTGATGTCATTCTAACCAACGCAGAGGCAATACGGTAAAACCCTGTCAGACCAAACTCGGGGTAATAGACGTAAAACACAGCCGGTCATACAGAGGCACATACATTGTGATCCTTTTATTGTTTGCAGAGAGACAATGTGCAAAGAGGTCCACCTCGGCCACAGCGCTCCCCTGATGTTATTTATCTATGTATGTGTGTATGCTTCCGGTACTTCTTTGTTTCTCATGTTGAGTTTACAAAACATAGTTTTATGTCACAAAGCCACTGTTTTTTTTGTAAATAAATCAAATGTGAGATATATTAAAAGGATTTAAAATATGTCTTGGACGAGTCATGTCGTGATTGTTGAGTTTTTTTGCGTAGAGTTGAGAGAAACTTGTACTTTATTTAATAAAAAAAAAAACAGCTGCATAATTTTCAAAAAGTGTGTTCACCTTCATGATTGAGTGTTTTAAGTGGTTAATTAAAGCTGTTTCTCCTGATTCAACCAACAACAAATACATTTCTTTTTCTCCTGTTCAGAAAAACTTGAAGACATGTTGACCCATCAGCCTCCTGCTCTGTGGTTGTGTGCAGAGACAGGAGGTATCACTCTGTCCGGAGGTCACGAGGCCTCGTCTTGCTCCTGCTTGCGGCTGCTGTCCTCAGATGAACCTCCCGCTGCACCTGACTCTGTGAGAAAGAGGAGACGCTTCTGCTTCCAGATCAGTGAACCACGCACGCCTGCTGCTCACACACATTTCCTCTCTTTCCCTAAACCTCCTCAACCTGCCCCCACAGGGAGCTGTTCCGTGAGCCCTTCCTGCATTTAACGTTTACCTCGCTGTGTCTCCGCCTAGTGGGCATGCACGGGATAGATGCTGCTGCAGGGTTCATGGAATGAAAGTGATATGACATTTGATATCTTTTTCTAGCTGCACTCCAGGAAATGAAATGAAGATGTGAAGCCAGATGAAGGATCCTGCCCAGAGGATAGAATCTATGAGGCTGTACAAGGACTTTGCTACATATTCCCACATCCTATTTGATATACATGTAGATTGAAGGTCAAATACGTAAACGGGCGCCCAGGACTGTGACTATACTGCTGCTTTTTTGGAGACGTTTGACAAAAAGAAATGTGTAAAAGGATTTCATGTGTGCACATACTTCAAACAGGTTTTTCACATTTCATCGCGGTATCAGTCTGTATGCAAAATACACCACAAAGGCTGTTTGTGTTCATCACTTTGATATGGTTTTTGAACAGCCGCGTGAATGTCTGTTTTATTTTGTGAGAGCAGCTACAACTCGCGTGCAGGAAAGAACAGTTTATCGGTTCCCAAGTTCAAGAAGTTTTAGAAAAACAAAAGAAATTGGGAACTACAGTAACAGAGGAAGCCAAGTTGACCTCGGATGAGATAACTTTCTCAAGAACATAAACTGCAGGTTTCTTCTGGTGCGTGTTTCTTATTAGTTTCAGTTGTGCAAGATAAAGCTGGAGGAAACTTCCAGAGGTTTTACACACGGAAGGCTGCATGTTGGATATGTTTGCTTGATGAGCGTCACCATTTATTTTGCACATAAAGATTCCATGTGGTTTTGCTTTCTACAAAAAAAAACAAACATATATCCTGATATCCTTGTAGCATTAATCTCATTTGTCAAACTTTTTCATGGCACAAAAGGAAATGAACACTTCCTCCAAGGCCCAACAGTCCACCTATGAAACCACATTTAAATTCACTGGATCCAGATTGTTATCTTTTCAATATCAGTTCCCTAAATATGCCTGTATTGTTTCTCATCAACAACTATGAATTCATCTCTGAGAAATCACGGAAAATGGAGAAAAAGGTTCTCTCTAAAATTGTGTCGTGTTGTGTAAGTTTAAAACTGCTTTCCTTTGGATCAGATTGTATCCAATTGTATTTGGCCGTGAATACAATTTCAAGTACACGCAACAGGAAGAATAGACAAATGGCAGAGCACGAGTAATGGCGAAGGCAAATCAAATGTATGTAACCGTTACACATGCACTGGGATAAGACGCCTGTGTGGTGCAGTAGTTGAGGTTTGTAAAATGGAATGTGCTTAGTGAGCAAATGTCAGCAGCGACCACATTACCACACTGTATGTACTCGTGCATCTACACCTACACAAAAATACATCAAGTGAGTGTGTACTATACATAACCAGATTTATATAAACTGACTCACTGTATGAATACGTGTGGATTCAGAGTATATCAGTGTCAGGAGGGAAATGTGGCCTGTAGACTAATCTGAATGATCACTATAGAGGGCACATGTTTCACTTCAATCGGCTGCATAACTTGCTTGAGGCTTCAATGAATCGCACGGCTGCTTGGGGCCCCACAACCACCAGGGGGCCCATAAATGAGGCAAATTAAAAATGGGAAGTCTCCGCGTGTTCCTGTGTTCATTTTGTCATCGTCTAAAGGACGTCAGCCAGTTTGTTGTGTAATTGTTTGTGGTATTTTTTATGGCTTTTTCAAAGAAAGACACTGCTTGGAGAAGATATTATCGATGTACTTTCCGCTTTTCATTTATTTTTTACTGCGCTGAAACGAAATTCATTGACACTTTATCAACATAAAAACTTGAGTGTCCTGGTTAGTTGTGTTACCACGCCTCTAACGAAGCCAGGTTTTTCTTCCAGTACCACAAAGCAATATTCAAAAACACTCCTTTCCCATGTGCACATGACGGAGGTGGTCAATGGGGTCAAAGTAATTTCCCTCAAAAAAGGTCCAAAACCGTGAAGAGCTCTCCCTGCTCGGCCTTTACCAGCGGCACCTGAGCTATTAAATCAACATAAACAAACTAATTGTATGAGGGTCGCTGCTGTACACAGACTCGAAGGAGCCAGTGTAAATTAGAAAAGGTCACCACCCCCTTTTCACAGAGGTGCACTTAAGCCCAGCAGAGCAGTCATTAGGGGACATTTGGGCCATTAAATTGTCCATTACAGAAATGAAGCATGGGAGTGTAAAAACTGGGTGCTGATATTTAAACCTTTGAATGGAGGTCTGGCATCTCAGCCGACTTGTGGTGTTGCCCTTTGAACCTGTGTTCAACATGTCTGCTCGCTTGCATTCTCCACATGTTTCCTGTCTGCATCTCGACCGTCATCTGTCAAATGCTGGCAAAAAACGACCCAGATACGAACTGGAAAGTTCATGGAGGCTGCATATCTCTGCCAAGGCTGTTACTACTTTCAATGTTAGAGAAAGTGATTATAAATATTCCTGGTGTCCATATCTGTACCAAAATTGAATGGGCTATTTTTTGTTCCATGTCCCATCCTCCAGCCAAGTGGTCATGAAAAGGTGTTCAGTAGTTTTTGCTAAATAAAGCCCACAAACAAATTAACAAAAACAAACCAACAAACAAACAAACTAGAATGGAATTCAGTAGAGAGCAGACCACTGTAAAAGCCCCAAAATCCCTTAAATTCAATCAAGCTGCACCAAATTGCACAGACTCATAGATGTTAGTCACCTAAATGTACCTGCATTTTTATCATCAAGATCCGTGAATAATTCCTGGTAAAAAGTTCAAGAAAGTCATCAAAAAATTCTTCAATCCACCCCTTTGATTGGCCCATGTGCCATCCTTCCACCAAGCTTTGGGGAAATGCCCAGCAGTTTTCACGTGATCCTGCTGAAAACCAAACAACCAATCAACCAGCCAACCAACCAACCAATCAGCCAATCAACTAACCAACTAGCCAGCCAATCAACCAATCGACAAATCAACTAACCAACTAATCAACCAACCAATCAGCCAGCAAACCAACCAATCAACAGACACGGGTGAAAACATAACCTCCTTGGACGAGGTAACAAATGAACAGAGGTTTTGAGAGGGGGTGTTTTGGTATTGCCACTAGACGGCTGGGATGACATCATATCAAGGTGTGAGTGTATTTTGTTTTTTAGGGGGGGGCGGGATTCCTTTAAAATCCCCCCCCTCTCTCTCTCCCCCGCCCCTCTACCACGCTGTGATGCGTGTGGAAAAGCCGGCCGGCTCTAGGACCCGGTGGCGGCCGGCGGACAGCGCCTGCAGGCCCCTGCAGTGAGAGCGGCGGCGCATCTGGAGGAGCTGTCCGGGCCGGGAGGTGGAGGACGGGGAGAGAAGAGGAAGGAGGCTCCGGGAGCAAGCGAGACAAAAAAGGGTCAGGCCTGGGACTCGCGAGAAACCGGGTAACGAAACACACGAGCGATCCACGCGTTGAACTCCGTGTATCCGGTAACCGAGCAGGAAGGGTGACCAAAAAAAAAAACGTGAAAGCACCGAGAGCGGAAGGCGCTCGATGGAAATGGGGGAAATAGCGATTTGCGAGCGGGGGTTTGTGTTTCTGCAGATGTGCCGATTCCGCGACGCGCACTTGAGCTTGACCGATTTTACTGCCACAGCACCGGCATCGCGGCTCCTCCAGACACCGGCCTCGTTCAAACAAAAAAATGAACGGGGATTTATCCTTCAGTGGCCGTGGCCTGTAAGAAGAGCCACAGTCCCCCCGGGGTCGTGTTGCAGACTTGTCCGGCTGCAGAAGACGCCGGAAACTTTGCCATTTCAACAGCATTGAATTAAAAAAATGCAAGTAACGTGATTGTGGTTGTGTGTTCACGGAGATGCGGTGACTTTAAAAATCCTGTCTGGCCTTTATAATAAATGATTATTCCTCAAGATTACGCGTCCTGGACTGTTTCCCTGCAGTTACCATCATCATCTCTGGAGCGAGGTTTCATTCCTGCAGCCAATTAGAGCCTCATGATAAATAAATGTCATCAGTCTTGTGTGCGTGTGCGTAACCCTCTCTAGGAAACATCCTGTATGTGAATAGGGCTACGCTTTGGGTTTTTTACGCACATTTCCACGAGTGCAACATTGCCAACGTGCGCGCCCGGAGTAACTTCAACACTGACTCCTGAGGGGGAAATGAAATATTAATCATTTTCATCATCCTCAGTTTAATCTACAGCACCATTCAGGCTGTCGTGCGCGCACTAGCAGCACTTGGAGGTAGCACACTGCACATGCATGCATCCGTTTGGAGTAAAAAAAAGAAAGTGGTCTAGGCCCTATAGGCGAGAGAAGCCATATGGTATCTCCCTGTATGTAACAGCGTGTGAGCTTCCTATATGATGTGCACTCACAAAGGGAAGGCTGGGGCTCTGCAAGTGCCTCTTAGTGACTGGAAATAAGATGTAACTGCGCTGATTTTAAAGGAAATACACACGACAACATGCACTTTGCAAACAAGGCTGCAAAACTAAAGTGTATTACGACTGCTGATTGCTTCTGTTCTTTCTCATCTTCCAGGAGAGCGGAGAGAGAGAAGAGGGATCATCTCTCGTTTTCTTTATTTTTCTTCATTTGAGTTTTCTTTTCATCTCCTCATCCACACCCCACCTAGTCCACCACCACCACCATCATCACCATCATCATCATCTACTATCTCCCATAAGCCCATAAGACTCTCAGTGATGCCGTCCAACACTGTCACCAACGCCACAGCCGCTGCATTCAAAGGCTCCGACTTCACCGACTCACCTGGAAGCAGAATGGTAAGGAACATGCGTGAAATGTAGAGGTTCGCCTCAGGAATGTCACTGGAGGAGTTTCTTAGGATCCTCTTAAAATTAATATGTAAAGCTGCTTTCAGACATGCACCGAGCTCTGGATAATCTTCTGACATTCTCCGGCGGGGCTTCATGTGAGAATGCAAATGTCCCAGTCAGAGGTCGCGGACATTCGCTGGAGTTTCTCCTGCCGGTCCCCTGGTAAAACCTCTGGATAATGTCCGAATGAGCCCATGGGAGGAGTCACCCTGAGATAACACATATTTCAGAATGAAAAAGCAGTGTCACACACGTAGAAGACAGGGACAAAGATGTCAGGAGAGGTTTTTTAGTTATGAGGGTGGATGCCAGTGTTGATGTTCTGTACACATGATCTCCACAGTGGAATTTATAGGTCACGTCCCGCCTCTGCACGCTGCGCCACCCCTCACCTGAACGTTCCCGATATTTATTTGTTGTTTTGAACACATCTGAGCAGAGAATCTCCAAACTCCAGAGAAACTCAAATGTCCAGACATTCTTTGGAGTTCATGTGTAAAAACGTCTTTGGTGGATGAGTCGGGGGTTTCTCAGATTTATTCATTCAGTCATGTTTTGGGTTTTGAATGAGCTCTTGATTATTTTGGATTTGACTTGCCCGTCACTCGAAAGAGCAATTTCATTTAAAGGCCTTAAACTCAACCAGAGCGGATTTAAAAGGAGATTATTAACTCCTGAGCTCTTTCAACACCGCTGCAGTGTAATGTGCCTTTTTAGAATTTTTACAGAAGTATCTCTAAAGAGAATCTGTATGAAAGTGTGCATGGAGATATGTGTGTATGAGGCTGCTTTTCAAGCATTTATAGTGTTATCATTGTGACAATGCCTGGATTGAGGCTTAGAATAAGAGCAATGTTGTTTGTACTGTTATTTCAAGTCAAAGCCATTTAAAATCTTCCCCAATTTTATGAATGGAGTTAATCAGTCAGTCAAGCTAAAGCCTTATTGATCCCTCTAATCCAAAGACTTACTGGGATGGATTTAGGTGCATTGATTGACGTTGATGCTCTGATTCTCACGTAGGAATCCGAGTCACAGGGGAGTGCCGTGTCACCCTCCATGATGCAGACACGCTCATTGTTACAGACCATGTGCAGCTGCAGCATCACGCTCCACGGCGGCAGCAGCATCACGAGCACGCTGCTGCTCGGTGAAGCTGGATTATGTGACAATTTGCTGGTGTAATGGTGGTTGGTGACGTGGGCGTTGGCTGGTGTAGGTTGAACTGGAGCTGGAATGGCTCTACTGGGGGCGGCTGTCCTCTTCCTCCATGTTCCCATTACACAGTACTGCCCTTAGTCTTGTTGCCTGGCAACAGACATTGCCTTAAATAACCAGCTAAGCAGACGGAAATAGTGCAGAGATATTGACAGTGTAGAAGGGTTCACTCCGGGCTACAACAAATCATGTATCAGGCTTTTTCTGTTTTTTTTTTTTTATAGGGTGAAGCTGTGTGGGAAAATGGCGTGCTAATTTCATTCAGTGTGTCCACGCTTTCAGGCTGAGCGGAGTTGGTTAGGCTACTCCCGCACATATAGCCAGGCACTGCTGAATTGTGTCATCTGTATAAGTGGTTCCCCCAAATGAGGCTGCTCACCAGGCGGCACTCAAAAACGTGCTATTATCTATGCAAATCGTAATGAAAAAAACCAGAGCACCAGACTCTCTATTCAATTACAGCGGGACCCGGCACCATGTCTGGGAAAAACACATTCTCTCTCAAAAGCATCTACTTTTGAAAGAACCTGTAACAGCTCATTAGCAAACCTCTGTATTTATATACAGAAAGTTATTAATATTCAGTTTTCATGCCATTTTTTAAAATCAGTTATAACCTCATTAATCACATGATTCCTTACTCCGATCAAATCCATCTCTTTATGCAAATCAGTTTGTCACCCAGGGACACTAATGGTTGATGGATTTATTCCATTTGAGGAGCAAACACTCTCAGGGAGTAACACGGCCTGACCTTTCAAACCCATGCCTGTGTTTATTGTCATCCTCCACCTTTTACATTATTTAACAATTGTCTTTTGGAATCTGATCGTCCTCCAAAGCCTTGAGTGTTTTTATGCTTTTGGGGGGTTTAACCGTACAGTCGACAACATAGAGACAGAAAAATAAGAAGATGATGAGATTTTGCAAATGTCTGTGGTTGGTGTTACACATTATTCTGTGACCTGAACCGTATTTCCACTGCAAACTTTTTAGTCGTGGTTACAATTGTTGATATCTCCAAATGGCGGCAGCAGTATTTAAACAGGGCCACAGGTGCAAATCTCACAATACACCATCACACATTTTGATATCAGTGATACGTTACTCCAGCCGGTCAATATTTGAGGATAACTAACCAAAAACCCTAATGTGATCGTCACCACACAGCTCTGGTTTTCATCAACAGACAGAATTACGTTAAATTAGGTTCAGAGTTTACTCTTAATTTTGAAAACAGCAGCTCAGAAAACGTTCTCACCCCAAAGCCCTTTCAGTAGCTGCCCTGGCGCTTTTGATTATAACTCATGACCGTCATCTGCAGATGGAGTTTGCCAAACGGCCCAAATCTAATATGGGCTGGACAAGACCTTAAAGTGCACATTGTGAGGTTTTGGAATTGTCATTGGAACAAAGGAGCGGCGACGTGAGCAGGTTTAAAACAAAGTGATTTTTTGCAGAATTATTGAATCCACGCAGAGATTCTTCAGAGTTCCAGGTGGATAAGAGGATGTAACCAGTTTCATTCTCAGCATCCAGAGTTCAGGGTTCGGCAGACTGCGTCCTGTAGCCTCTCTTTTCTTGCCTCAATTACTCCAAGTCACTTTTGCAGTTTTGCAGAAAGAGAAAGGGGCATTGGACTAGTATACGTAAAGGGACACATATGTGTATGTGCATATCTGAAATACACCACTCATTGCTCCATAGCCTGCATATCACCATTATTCTTTAATCATGTTAAGAGGTCTAACACCTAACACCCTAGGCAGAACGATGATGTAACTGTAATGTGTTTGATTCTTATTGGAGTCATTAAAGGTGCTTCACTTATTCCTGGTTATGTGAATTATATAATAAAAATAATAATTATTATTATCTGTAACGCTTATCCCTGGGGGGGGGCTCACATTCATACGGTCAATTTAGAGTTCTCCTCTACTTTTCTTCTGGAATTCCCACGTTGAATTTAAATCCATGTACAACGACAAAGTAATGAAATATGTTCAGTCTTCTATCATCGTTGAAAGTATCCAAATTTATTATTGATGGAATCTTGCATTCACTACTGGAGGAATTTAATAAGGACCTCATCCTCCACCCCCCCCCCACCGCAGCTGTCAGGAATGGCCTTGCATTCAGACTTGGTGCTGGTGGTCCTATTCAGTCAATATTGACACTCAAAGCATCTACATTAGGATCATCTTTTCTCCCATCAACCCCAGGGGTGCTTGGTGGCGGCGGACATGGGGCTTTGTTCGCAGGGGTAGACGGTTTTATTAATCAAAAAGAAATTGCAGCAAGGGAAGGTGGGGGCCGGCCGACGTCTTTGTAGCCGTGTCAAGAGGGGGATTGTCTGAGGAAGGTCAGCGCTGCGTCCGCGGAGCTTTCACTTCAGCCGAGTTCAAAGGGACGTGTCATTCAGTTTCTATCTGTTTCATTGTCCACTCAACCAAACCCACTCAAGGACCCGCTGCACTTCCCCCAAATGTTCAAGTGTTTTACCGAGGTGCAGTTTTGTGTGCGTCCTGTGGGTCTAGTATCACTTCTGCTGTGTCTTTGACTGAGGTGAATGTACAAATTCATAATGGGAACAGACATCCAGGCCTTATGAGCAAACTTGACATCCCCATAAATAAAATATGTGGAGGATACTGTGTCCAAATCATGGTGTGTTCTTTCTGTTCACAGGGGGAGAGCACGATACTGGATATGGACCTGAAGCCGGAGGAGAAGTCTGCTCACAGCAGTGCCCCTTGTAAAAGTGGCAAGCCGGGAAGAAAGCGCAAGCAGTTTCCAGTGAGTGTTGACTGTCATATCTACATCCATCCGTTCATATATAGTGATGGTTTTACAGTGATTTTCTGTCAGTTTTCCACATGTCTTGGTTGAATATTGCTCTGAGTCAAGATTAGAGATCAGCTGGACGTTGAGCATGGTGAAGAATCTGTGCTGTTTCCTCTGTCTCTTCAATATCTCCGGGTCAAATAAAAGGCAACATGGCAAAAAAAAGGAAATAGTTTATACAACGCATGTTCACCTGAAGTTGTGGCAGTTGCTCTGAAACCTCCTACTCAAAGATGGGGTGAAAGGGAGTGTGCTTATCAGTTTCTTAAGCTGCTTTCAGACATGCACTGGACTCTGCACCTCCTCCGTATTTTGTCCGGAGGAGGTGCATGTGTGAACGTAAACGTCAATGGCTTCGGCAACCGTGATAGACGGTGATCGACGGATGATTCATCCAATCACCTGTCGAGTATTTTTTTAAAAGCGCCTGCCTTTCTCCGGCAAATCCTCCCCAGATGGTTCTGTGTAAAAAAGACATCTGGTGCATCAGGTTTGGTTGGAGTCAGCTGTGGCCTCAGCATCCTTCAAACAAAATGCCTGTGGAGGTTTATCGGACAGCAACGTCTCCACACATCCTGATAGTCAGACTGAATTGGTGAAGCCTGAACTTCCACCGTGCGCCATTTGCATTTTGCTACATCTCCTGCTTCTCTATGACAGCAGGCTTTTCATTCCCCCTATGGAGTGAGGCCTTCTGGAACAGCTATAAACCTTCTATCATATTATTTGACCTAGTTGTAACTCAGCCTTAAGTGTTTGCCTTCATAGTCAAAGGTTTTGGTGAAACACTGGGTTGTGGAAAAAAAGAATTCAATATCTGCACAATATATCATCAGCCTGGTACATGCACGTCTTTGTACTGATGAATAAACATTACACCATGTTTGTAAGTCACACACAGAAACTACACGAATTTGTAAACTACTTTTGTAGTTAAAAGCCCTGATGTGATAATGACTCTTGGGCCAGCATGTATCTGGGAGTGTTGTTTCCCCCCCCCCGAGATGTTTTTTAACATTTGCATTTATCACATCAGCCTGTGCTTAAAGATCATGTTCATTAATTAAAAAATAAAACTAAAAAACAGAGTCATTCCACAAAACAAAAATGGGGTTGGAAAGATATTTCCAGATAAAACTATATGAAGGTTCTGAGTGACAGTAACAATATACGATAAAGAAAAAGCTATTATCAGAAACATGCGCAGACGTCAGACGACCGCTGCTTCACTCTTGTTTTTCTTCTTCTCCAAACGAGACTGTCACTCAAACACGTAGCTGCCAAATTACAATGTGCCTCAAACAGACACGGAAGGTTCTCCGTCGTGGATCAGCGGTGGACGTGTTTCTGTTCTGTGGTAAAAACACAAGTAGAGCTGCTGATAAAGGTGGTATGTTACCTGAGCCTAACCTTTTTGAGGGAAAATACACAAAGAGGCAAAGTGTAAACTCTTTCACCTCATTTCACAGGGTTTTACATTTTAAATATTAACTTCTGTTGACCCCTCTTTACTATCATGGGTCAAGACTGTAATACCCAGTGCTTTCAGTCAGTGTAGGAGGGTGAAGAATGTTCAACTGGTAATAACATTCAGTAATCTGCTCCCACCTCGAGATCATTATAACATTATCTTATCTTAACAATATATAAAAAGTCTGTCCGCCTGTATATTTTATACCATAGAAACATGTCAGTGGTCTCAGAGGTTTGCATTAAATATCAACAGTAATTTATTTAAAATCTACTGTATAATTAAATCAGCCCTACCTCTTTTCATTCATCTTTTTCTCTCTGTTTTTGGTCTCCACCAACTACTGAGTAACGTATCTAACTCTTTAGCGGCTAAATGCTCAGTTTGGTGCCGGTAAGATTTAAGTCATTTAAGGTGAAGCTTTCTGCCACTACACTGATATGAGCAGTGACATTAAACCGAGACAGTAAATTTACGTTGCACAAAAAAAAAAGAATGAACCGAAAAAATACTACATATAGCTGAGGACTTTCAAGTTGGATGATATTTATCTGTAGGTTTATCTTCCACATCTTCTTTGACCCATTGTTGAAATATTGCTTGAATAACAGCTTGAATATTTTAGTAAACATGTTATAAACGACTACATGTGGCAGCGGGGGGTGGTGTGGGGGGGTGAGTTGTAATGCCGCAGCAGTAGTTTGGATTAGTTAGTCAGTGTTTTGGTTTGACCTCTGTCTGCCTGTCTGAGCCGCCTGATTTACTGACTGTGACCTCTGACCTCTGGCTGGGGCCTCGTGTAGTTCACTGGGCCACTAATCTGTTGCATAATTCTGTCGTTGTAGTTGTGTGTGTGCGCTGGAACACACAACCATGAGTTTGTTTCGTGTTTGTTTGCTTTGTGTGTGTGTATGTTTTTGTATGTATGTACAAGAAATCTTTGTAGGACCATACAGCCTATATCTTCTTGGCTGATCATCGCTTTATGGGCTGTTTGAGGCTTAAGACTTGGTTTTAGGGTTAGAATTAGGTGTGCATGCGTGCGTGCGTGCGTGCGTGCGTGCGCGCACACTGATTCGCGCACTGATTATGAATGATAATGTTGTCTGAATTGTGTTTGTTTTTTTCATTCTGAGTCAAATAGATTTTGAAGCGCGCCACTGTTTGCCTGAGTGTAACATTTATAGTAAACGTGTTCTCAGTTACTACAATAATGAAAAGCATTTATAGTTTTGTGGTGCGAAGAATGTTCAAAAACCAACTTTTATGCTTGATCTATATATTTTTATGATACAGTACGACTTCCACTGAAGTTTGTTCTGTGCCGTTTGCATTTTATTCTTCACACAGAGGTTTTATGGGTCTCTGGGTCACATTAAAGCCAGTTTACGTCGTGTTTGCCTATTCAGCCTGCGAGAATCAGATTACATTTGACCTTTTTAGCTTGCAGCACAGGGTCTTGTGTTCGCTGGCAGACTGACGCCTCCTGAGGTGTTATCGTCGCCTGCCTTCAATGCAAACTGCTGTACCTACATCTGCAGGAGATGAAAGCGCCAGCGCCGCTCTCATCAGTGTTGACAGTCTGATCTCACAAGACATGCTCCACTTTCTGCTCGCCCTGAACCAGTAATGGGATTGTCTGAGAAAGTGTGTTTTTAACTATTTTTAGACTGCGGCAGAAACACGATCACGTTTCCTCAAACACTTTAGATTTGATTTCTAGGCCCTCTCAGATTGTTGGTGCTTTTTTTAGGTGTAAGAGCTGAATGTCTGCCGCTGTAACTTGAACTGCAGTTTCAGTTGGGTCAGCGCTCTTTGAATTTACTCCCATGCATAGAATGAAATAGTTTAACTGGGCGTTTCAAACTGGACGGAGAGAGAGAAAAAACCGTCTCCGTTGTCAAACAGCCAACATTCTTTACATATTTCCGTGCTGCTGTAATGATGAATGCATGACTCCAGATAGCTCAGTAGTGTACCTGATGAACTGTAATGTAATCCCTTCCTCACTTCCCAACTTAATGGCTGTACAGCAGATTTACTGGCACAGCTTTGAAGTTTTACAACTCCGGTTTAACAGAGCTAAATAGGAAACGCCATAATTCACCGGCTAATAAGTGTAGAAGTTGAGCTACGTGTTTGATTCTGCTCAGATGCAGCCGAGGAGGCTTAGGGGATGAAATTGAGCTCATCTAATATGAAATGGATGAAAGCTTTAATTGACAATCTCAATTCAAGCTAACCCATTTAGCCAACAAAGTCGGAAGAGTGCTTATCATCACTGTGATAGCGCCAGCTGTTTTACTGTCACTCGCTCAGATGGTCTTATTTCAAGCACGCTGGATGATTTGCTGTACATCCTGAAAGGGCTTGTTTACTGCACAGACGGCTACAGTTTGTTCAGCGCTACATGTGTCATAGCATCTGACAGGCACAACAATGCCGTACACCTTCGTCACATCCAACTGTAACATACCGCTGCGGCAACAGCCATCTATAAAGTTGATAGATTGCCAGGATGTTAACATTTCGACGTTCCCTTGCTCTGCCGGCAGGTTGAGAGCTGTGGCGCCCTCAAAGACGGAGTGGGCAACAGCTACCCCGGGGTTGGAAGGCCGTCCATGGCACAGGTCCACAACGGAGACATGGGCGGGCGCAGAGACAGGACGTCAGACGCCTGCTTCCCCAAACAGGAGAAGAGGGAAGTGGAGAACGGGATCCCCAGAGGCCCTTCCTCCTGCCGGGCAGAGGACAGCTCCCAGGGTCAGAGCCCGAGCCCTTCCCAGGAGAACGGATTCCTGGCCAGTCGCGAGGAGCACGACTCAGAAAGAGACGACAGCCTGATGACGCCGCACAAGAAAAGAGGGAGGCGGAAACTGGAACGCCCAACGAAATGTGAGTGTTTTTTTTTCACTTTTAGATCTCCTCTCTCTCTCTCTCTCTCTCTCTCTCTTTCTCTCTTCTCTCTTCTCTCTCTCTCTCTGCGGGTCCGGCGGGAAAAGTCACGTGTGTGGGACTTGTACAAGATGTTGAGTAATGAACTGTAAGTGGATGTCGGATTGAATGGGTCTACACAGCTCCACACTCACAATATGACACTGACACTACTGGGATTAGTAACACAGTGATGCATTCAAGCTGCTGCACAGTGCTGGGAAGAACAGGCACCACTAAATATTAGGTCTGCAGAGGAAATTAGATGTATAATAATTCTTAAACTGTTAATAATTATATTATGCATATACTATACTGAATGTTTGAATGATAAATTTCCCTTCTGAATGTCTCCATGCGGTTTACCAAACGCTTTCACTATGGGTGGACATTTGAATGTGTGTGTGACCAAGACAGAAGTTAAGATGGAGAAACAGTCGTCTCCAGTGTGATAGAGAGACCAAATCTAAGATGTGTGATGTCGAACAAGGGGAGTCGACCTCAGCCAGTTTAAATCTGAAGAGCTGGTAGTTGTTGCACAGTTTGCCTCTGGACACTAACTATTCCGATTGTATTGAAGTAGTTACTTCTGTGTAGATCTGACACAACTCGCTGATTTAATTCATTTGTCAATAAATCTGCAACTCCTCTGGTAAGTTATTAATCCTTTAAATCATTCTGAAAGCAAACATGTGAGACATTCTCTGGCTTCAGCTCCTTAAATTTGATTATTTGCTGTTTTTCTCTGCTTCAGGTTGTAATAAACTGAGTTTTAATGGGTTTTATGGGCTTTTTCTGGATTGGACAAAATGATAAATTGGGATAAAGTAATGAATTAATAAACTGTGAAAACAATCATCAGTTGACCTAATTATTAGGGAAAAAAAGCTTGAATATGTGACGTTGCAGCATTTTTCCCCCCTTAAATAATTATAATAACTTAAAAATGACTTATGAAATGACAGTTAGCTGAGATTACACCCTTACATAAAATTTAACGACTAGATTAAATGCAAACTGTCGTTTTCATTATAATAAACTATTTTTAATTGAATTTCGGTCACACTGAACTGAATGTGCAGCAGCTACAGAGCAGAATGTGGATAAAATTAGCATATAAAGGTGATATAAATCAGCGGCGCCGACAGGTAGTTTCTAGTCCAAGATGGAGATTAACCATATCACTTAGACGCCCCCCCCCCTCACACACTTTCAGCCCTCGCTCTCTCAGCCACGTGTCGCTCTCGCTCCTCTCTCCGCCGCAGAGACACTGGCTATGACCTTGATGAGGAGTGCAGTAAATAAAGCCGGGGGAGGAGCCACGCGTCTCCTGGCAACGAGCCTCTGTTGGGAGCTGGCAGGTCTCTGTTGTGGCCGCCTCCCCGTCGGGGGCCCTGCCAGGTGGATGGCATCGCGCCCAGAGCTCTTTACAAACTGGGTCTGCTTTCTGTATTCACCTGGTCTGTGCGTCTCCGAGCTGTTGCTTCACTTCCAAATAGAAACCGGGGATAACCCTGTTTGTAACGCTGGATCCAATCAGTGCTGCCCAGCTTTAGCATGAAACAGAAAGAATCAATATTTTCTATCATCTGGGTGAGTTTTGTTTTTTAAATAGGCTGAACTGTCTTAACACTCACATTTTACACAGTGTTTAGTTTTTAATGAGGATGTGGAATTAAAGCTCGGTGAGGCAGAAGATTGAGACTGGATAATCAAATTACAAAAGCTGTGAATAAGTAATAATGAGTTTTACTCGGCCAAGTCTTTGGGTTTTTTCAAGTGTGAGAAAATCACCCTGGCGATGTTGCATCAGTGAAAAGTTCCCACAATCCTGCTCAGAAATAATTACTAAATCCTTTAGAGATGCAAGAAAACCCAAACACTGTTGTACCTTCATGATGTAAGAGATTTTACTGTAAGATAAATCAGAATGGGACTAAGGAGAAATGAGCACCGTGATAGAACAAGTTTGACGCCTTGTTCACACTAATGCAGATATTTCGCCACACAAACTTTTTCCTCTGCGTTTGTTCCTCTCGTCCACAAACATACGTCGTTATAAGTCACTTAAACTGCGATTCTTACAAGCGCCTTCCAAAATGCCTCCGGTTTCTGTGTGTCCCGAGCCCACTGTTGCTTTGGGTAATGAGCGAGCAACAGCAACGCCAATGGGGGCGATATGATATACCGGTTTGTCTACGTTTGTTTTGCACCGCTAGGTCCAATTACAAGTTTGCAGCAAAATTCAGCATCACTGCACGACATTACTAGCATTCACAGATGTCTGCCTCCCCAATATTACTTAACCACAGTGTTCTTCTCTGGTATTTGACGGATCGTTGATGTAGACATTATCACCACCTACTGGCCCGGCATTCTTGTTTGTAGTTGTTTTTTGTTTTCTCGTCTGTGCGAAGATATTTTGTAGAATGAAGGTCGTGTGGGCAAAGATTTCAAAAAATGAGGACGGCGGGGAACATATCAGTTCAAAAAATGATCTACAGTTGTGTAGACAGGGAGTGTAGAGGGAGTGTAGGTATAAGTTTATCTTAGAGGGGAGAGAGGCCTTGGTTTGGGCAGAGTGCTGGATCGATTGACAGCTGAACGGGGTTTGTGTCATCCATCTGGAGGGCACAGGGAGGAGGAACTGAGCTCCAGCAATACGAGCGCTGGACTGCGCTCAAACTGGCATGGTATACTCTCTGTGGGCAGCGTTAGCCAGCTCCCCTTTACAAACCCAATGACCTTGGCAGTCCGCGCCGCCTCACCGATTTGTTATATAGTCACTTATTCCCGATGAGGACGACGAGACCAGGAGGGAGTGATGGAAAAAAAAACACGAGAGCAAAGAGGGGAGGGAGGAACAGGGGGCTCAGCTACACATGGAACCAACTTGAAGAGGCTGCTAAGAGAGCAGACTATTGTTAGGACAGGTTTGTAGGGTACTTCACCGACAAGCCAGAGTTGGCTGTGCAGAAAACCCGCCATCAAAAGTTGTCTTTAGCCTCTAGGACTCAAGTGTTATGATAGTGTTGGGGCTTGGATGAAGTAGATAGTCATGTTTACTCAGGCTGTGCCACCTTGCTCATAAAGGACACAGCTGCTACAGTGATGTGTACGTACTCGGCCGGTGTCCTATCATCCTGCTCATTTTCAGAAACACTCGCTTACACTCAAATTAATCATTTAAGGTGTTGATGTGAGCTTCAGTGATGAGGCTGATTTTTTTTGGCCTCCTTATCTCTTTCTCTGCCGCTGTGGGTGAGAATCATGTTTTGGTTGGGTGGTATTCCGTGCTCCCTGGCTCACCCCTCACTGCTCTGCTGAACTCAGGCAAACAAAGCTGTTTAAGAATGAATAACATGCTCTTGTTGTCATAGACCTCCAGATCTTAAATCACGGCCGGGTTAATGGGAAATCCCAACTTTTATTGTGGTTAAGACACTTTTATTAGACTGTGGCTTCAGTGGATGTTTCACCAAATGTTTTCTGTGCTATTTTGACAATCTTTGCCTTGCTGCTGCTGCACCTCTGTTTCGCAACTATGCACATTTTCTTTCCCATGTAAAACTTTTATGGCAGATGTTTCATTTAGAGCCCAAATCATATGGACTTTTGGCAGCAGATGCTAATGTCGGTATTAGGGAATTAAAAAAAATCTTATACGGATATATTGGCAGAGATGTATATGTGTGTGTGTGTGTGTTGAAAAGAATTTGGCAGTGATTCCTAAGATGTCATTTTCAAACCCTCATATTTTCCAGTTTAATCATAATTGTATTATTACTGCAATGAAAAAGAAAACACAAATACAACCAAATAAATAGAACTCTGATCAAAAAAGTTTTCTGCATTGTTTATTCTGTAAAATAAAAGTTTTAATATTATATCAGGAAACACAGATACTGATCCAATAAATAGGTCCTGCTTGTCTTTCATTAATATTTCCATTACATTCTTTTAAATTGTCTTTTTGTAAATTAAGAATTGATCATATCTGTCACATAAATGTAGTGTAGTAAAAATCTGTAATGAGGTGGAGCAGAAGTAAAATGTAGCAGAAAGAAGTTAGAGAAAAGTTGAAAAACATGCCAGCATCAGTTCTGGAGCTTTTCAGTGTCATCACATGATCTCCATCAGCAGATGGTATTTTCGTAGTTGCCATGGTTGTATTAATGAACACTTGTCCATCTTGTTAAGCGCTTCAAACGTCTTCAAGTGCTTGTAAAAAAAAAAAGTTAAAATTTTCTGGACAAACGCCATCTGCTGATGAAGATCATGCAAAATCATCAAAGCAGCTACTAAACGGAATTTGAGGTGAGATCATTTTCTCATCTGCTGCTTCCAAGGTAATAATGAAACCTTTTAAACTTTAAAACTCTACTTAGTAATGGTATTTGACAACTTTTCAGCTGTGTCGTACACATAATAGGACACTTGAGTTTAGGCACAACAAGCAATATCTTTAGGCTCAACCAGCTTTTGCTTTTCCAAATAACACAGACGGTTTCCACACTGTCCACTTCTACATAACTTCTATAGTTGAGGTGTTGGAAATTGGCAGGGAGGTTATACACTGCCCCCGAGTCACAGAAGTGGAGCCGTATGTAGTTACGGTTCAGCGTCAGCAGCGTGGGAGGGGTCATGCTAATAGCAACCGGCTGTGTGTCTCATGAAGTCGGGGGGATACAAGGTCAGGAGTATGACATCTGCCAAAATAAACGTGGCCCCTCTCCACACTCGTCGTAACCTGGGCAGCCACAACCCACCCGTCTGGCACCTGAGCGTACATGCTCCCGTCATCGCATGCTGACTTTGAGTTCTCCAGAGCCGGCGTCTCTCAGCGGATTTATTAATTTGACTTTGATTTGATCCAACATTGAGTCAATGGGACGGTATGGAGGGCAAGCCTAACAATCTGGGTTAATAAAAAATGTGATGAATGAGAGGCCACTTAAAATTTAACACAGATACAGGGGAAAAAAGCCATGTGGCAAATTTCCAGTCTCCTGTGAGTGATTCAGGCCATCCATTGTGTCGCTGTCTTCTCTCCTAGATGTGGAGCTCTCGGAGGAGGACGGGGCCGATGCTGTCAAGACCGAGGTAAGATTTCTGATCTGTTTGTGTCTTTGTTGTCTGGCTGATGTAACTCTTGAGGTGTCTTTCGCACTTCCCAGGGCTGTTTTTGAACTATCTTTCCTGACACAAACCGTGAGTCCCCCGCTCACCTGCATGATGGATGATCGCGGCGCAGATTGAACAGAAGCAAAACAGCTTTTCTTGACTTGGAAAAGGACAGATAATGAATAGAACATGCAACCACACTGATATGTTGTCAGTATTGTTATAGCAATGTCTTCTTTAGTCTTATTATTTATTATTAATTGTAGGACTGGTTGTTTTGCACAACAATATCGACCTTTAAAGGTGATGGTAGATAGATTTTCTTACCTTTTGATCAAGCTGTTTTTTGTCCAGTCTTTATGCTAAGCTAAATGGCTAGTGGATCCTGTTCCTGTGGACCTAAGCTAACTCTCTGCAAGATAGAAAAGCATTAATTTCCCAAATGTTGAACTACTTCTTTAACAAGCTGTTTGTTTTACATTGTGGCTTTGCACAGATTAATGGTTCAGTGTGTACGATTTAGGTGAATGGGATCGATTGGTAGAAATTGGATGGGGGTTAGGGTTGGGGTTAGGCTAGCTGTTTCCCAATGTTTGCAGTCTTTATGCTAAGCTAACATAATCAGCTGCTGGCTCCAGTTTCATATTGAATGGGCAGATACGAGAGTGGTATTGATTGTTCATCTAATTCTTTGCAAGAAACTGAAAAAATAAAAGGTTTGTCCAAATATCAAAATCATTGTTTTAGGTATAATATACAGGATTTTTTTTTTTCTAAAAATCAATATCATGGAAAAACAATCTATCAATCGTCACTTATGAGCCACTAGAATTGTGTGGTTTTGAATTTATCTGCAGTGACCCTGCCCTCTGCCTCTATTCTCTTAGTTCTTATCTTGCTGTTTCTGGGCTGCAACCTTTGGGCAGTGGGTGTGCAGCCCCCAGCCAATAACAGCGTGCAGGGTGCGAGGGCGGGAAAACGTAGGGACCAGGACACATCTCCGTCTCTCCCCTGTGCTCTCTGTCCGTGTCATGTATGTATGTCTGTTTGAGCAATGGCGGAGCTGAGCTACACACACACACAGAGCAGAGGCCACAGTGGACAGAGAAGCGGAAGAGGCGTGTGCGTCGGTGGCAATTATGCATAATCTGGCAATGTGGCATCTTTAAGCAAAGTTGTGCGGAGATGTGGCAAAGTTGTGCGGAGAACCTAAAAGTGAAAAAAATGGCGTTTTATTTCTCTGGTTCCCCGCCTTGTTCTTTCTAACGCAGCTTCCTCTCTCTTATGTGTATGTTGTGTTTCCAAGCAGCAACGACAAATCCTGCATAGTAAACAGTACATTTTATGTTATTTCTGTGTATCAATAAACCGCTCTCCTACAAATGTGTGGTGAAAGCTGGCACTAGAAGTAAATTGTATCCAAACCATTGCTAGACTAGAGGCTTGGTACAGTTGCCGATCTCTAAGGTCCAGAAAGTCTGATGGGTTCTCTTGCTTTGGACTCGTGAAAGAAATGGTACCTAATGTTGTATAGACTTGAAATATCAAATACACTTGGGAGCTCCTCGTATCGGTTGGTGCTGGTGACCTTGAGACTGTTGCCAGGGAGTTGTGATTAGACACTGTGGCATCGCTTCTGGCTGCCGGACCAATCACAAGCTGATTGCATAGAACATGTGAGTCATTACCTTTTTAGATATAAGACAAACCCATTGTCCCAACTTTAAATTACTCACTTGTTTACGAGCAACAGATCGGAGGCACAGATTTACCACAGATGCTTAAAGGAAGGATAAAGAACAAGTAGCTAACTTTTTTTTTTTTAACACCTTAAACAGGGAGGTCGAGGCAGGCTGCGAGGGGGAGTTGGTTGGGAGAGCGGCCTTCGTCAGAGGCCCATACCCAGAATAACCTTCCAGGCTGGTGACCCTTATTACATTAACAAGCGGACCAGAGAGGAGTGGCTGGCCAAGTGGAAGATGGAGGTGAGTACCCCAGCTCTCTCCGGGCCCCGCAGACAGCAGGGTGAGTGACAGGCGTGGACTGAAGCCGCCAGGGTCAAAGACAGGGCTCATGGTTTGTTCACGGCCAAGTGTATTTGATGGGTCATTTGATATGTCATGGAGGTACCATTTATTTCAGCGGATTTATCTCAGTGGACCATTGGCTCTGTCGGCTGCTGCGTTTCCTGGCTTTGTTCTTGTCTATTGTATTAGCGGAGCAGAAATCACATGCAGCTGCGGTGAACACATCTGTTTGATGCCTTGACATGAATTATGCTTCCTGGATGGAATTGTTGCAGTAAATTTTGGATTTGCATGATTCTGAGTGCTTTTGATGTCCTGAAGCTGAGATGAAATGATTTTAGATTAAAGGGTCAGTTCAACCAAATGCTCTGAAAACATGCATTAGAAAGAGATAGAGAGCGGTAGGACAATGCAACAAGCCGCCAGACAGAATTCAACTGGGGATATCGTGCTTATATAGCATGTAGCTTAACCATTAAGTCCCCAGGGAGAGACCCTTAATTTCCCTTTCACCCCAGGTTCAGATTTGTTTTGTAGATAACCCAAGATTTTTTCTTTGATGGAAATTGTCCCAATGAAGCTCTTGCAGTTAATTTCTGGGAACAGTAGTTGACAAAAGTTCCAGTTTCTAACAGGTTTTGATTGTTTCACGTGGGCTCCTCAGCAAATGGAGATTGCCAAGTTGTTATGGATATTTTCTAAGCACTTAAAGATATGGTTGGTAATCCTGGAAAAGCTACTCAACCGATACATCCCACCGTCAAAACTAAAACACATGAACGTGCACTGCCTGACAACTGCTAGAAGACGACTGTTCCATGACTCACTCTTCTGACTACCATCTTTACTACAGTCTTGTGTTGTCTTTTTTTTAAATCTTCTTTCAGAGGATTTTATTTATTCATGGCTATCAGGACATGAAATTACCAACCCTACCTTTAATTTATAAGATACCTTAGTTGTTGAAGGTATCTTAACTATTGAGAATTGACTTCAGGGTTTATTGTGCCCAAGCTGAAATGTGTTTTCACAGCCCCTTCAGCACAGATCAACACAAATAGAACATACTCTCGACCTTGGAGATGGTAGTTTAAAACGTCCACTTACTTGCAGTTTTGAAGCTTTTCAATTGTATCACACAATCTTTAGATGGAGTGAAAGCTCAATGACAGAAACTTTTAATCTCAAATGTTAAGCCACCATGTGGAGAATGAAAATGTCGTTTATGGATCATGTGGTTTGATCAAGAGTTCTAGAACATTCTCTGGATGCTGTGGTGACACTGATTTGTTGGTAACTTTATTGTACGTTGGTATTTTTACTCCAGAACATCCAGAACAATCACATGTTCCTCTTCTTAATTTATCCGAGCTCTGATTTTTATGGTGACACATTTATCCATCTTGAACTCAGCATCTGCATGAATACAAAGCTCCTTCGATCATCACGTAGTCATGTTTAGTTATGACTTCTGATGCTAATGTGATGTCGTGCAACCTCATCTCTGGCATAATGAGGACTCCCCCTAGTATCAACATGGGGTCTTCCATTTCTGCTGCCTCCCCGGCCCCCTCTGCTCTCCTCTGGGGAGCGGCCATAAAAATGTCTCCAGTGAGGAAATATTGCCAAATTAGCAGGACATGCTGGAATAGTCCCACGAGTGAAATGTCGTAAAATATGAAGCTAGTTGCGTTTTCCAAACAGCGGTGGATTCTCTTGAATAAGTGACTCTTCTAGGAGTTTGAGGGGGATTTGCAAGATGCAAATTGTGACTGTGCATGTTTTTTCCACTTCCTCTCATCTGGCGTTTTGTAAGCTTTGATCGCATTATCTCAGAGACTTTGTTTTTGGCTTCTTTCCTGAGGAGTAATGTGATGCATTGCCTTATTTGGCTTTTGGTTCGCCTCTTGCCACAGAGCATGTTGCTGCTGCATGCTCCTGCAGGACATGGTGGCTGAAAGGGTTACTGCCATCTTGCTGCTTTCTTTCTTTTTTTTTCTTCTTCTTCATGTGCCTTGTGTTACAGTGGACTTCTCCGTCTCTCCCTCTCCGTTTCCCTCCCCTATTCTTCCCCTGACCCCTCCCCCAGCTATGGAAATGAACTCTGTGCTATGGATATGAGGGTGAAAATGAGGTTTGCAGCAAATTTCCAGCCCTGCTTGCAAGACAGCCTCTTGGCTCGCTGCCAACATTTTGCAAGTCCTCTCTAGCCAACCAGGATTCCTGTCGGCAATCACCTGACCCTGAATTCCCAGACAAAGAAATGTTCATGCTTTCTTTTTTTAAGCGATCTCTTCTACCCCGAGAGTGGGGGTGAAAAAAACTCAAGCCTCACACTGGATTATGAGGGTTGCGCGCTGGCGTGTATGGGTATGTGCACTGCATTGTTTGTTTGATAACACTGGGGGATAGTGTGCATGTCTGATTAGCCAGCTTATAGCACGGGGAATATGCTGACTTCAGGTATTTCCACGAGAGTTGTTGTGGACCATCTGCTCCGCTCAGCTTAAAGGGAAACCGTCTCTTTAAAAAAAAAAAGAAAAAAGAGGAAGAGTGAACAGGCTTTAGTCGTGTTTGGGAAAAAAGTTGCTTTGCATGAAAAAAGTTTTCCCCTTGGGGTGAATATGTGCTGAAACTATTTCCTGTTTCATAGCAGTGCCTAGAAATGTCAGAGAACCATTATTCTTTTAGGTCAACTACTTGTACCTTGTTTTTTCAGAGCAGGCTGGCTTTTACCTTGCATAACATGCAACTGAGAAAAAGTTGTTGCGCAGGCCTGAGAGCACATTTCCTTCCTATCATCGTGCACTTTGTTCTTTCTGACCCGGGACATAGATTTACTCTAAGAGCAGTAATTTGATAACTTGAAAAGATCTGATCTTTGCAGTGAACCGAGCCGCCTCCTCGGGGGGGCATTTCTTAACAAGCCCACTTGTGGATTTATGGGGAATTCTGTTTATGTATTCATCGCTGACTCTGTAATATTCCTAATTGTCTCTTTAAAAGGATGCAACACAATGAGAACCAGATGGTCCCTTTTGGTGTGACCCCCCCAAGGCCACTCGTGAAATACGCTGCCTTTGTATCTGTGCTAAAATCAAAGCTAATGAATGCAGTAGCCACATCGCGCCACAACAGACCTTGACACTCGTGCATTTTCAGACTATCTTCACCTGATGCATCTCGAGTTAAGTACACCTGTCGTGACTTAAGGGAAGTGTCCACTATTTGTCCGCTTTAAGTCCTTTGCGCTGAAGACATATTTCACCGCATTATCCATCAGACAATTACACAAAACAGCCCCCGCTGCGTCTCCCCTGCCTGTTGCACATGAGAAACTGCTGCATTCAAAGGTCAAACTCTTTTGTGCGGCTTCAAAGGCGCGCTGTCACGTCGCGTGAGGAAGTAATGTTCATTGACAGGTTATTTCGTTTCACTTTTTTTACCCTTTTGATAAGAGTTTGCAGGATGCAGAATTGATTTAATGGCACCTTTCCTGCTACTTTGACATCTTTTTCCTCTAATAACCCATTTGGTTTGAGGCTTGTTGTCCGTGTCCCTGTGTTACATGTTTTATTTCATTCCTCAACAACTGCACTGTGGATTCCTTCACCCTTTGAGACTATGAAACTTTCCTTGTAAACTTAACAACTTTGTAATAGACAGTTGTTGTCTTAGAAATAACTGAAGCTGCACATTAAACATGGCCCTCTCGTTAACAAGTATCATCTGCAACCCCCAGAGACCAATATGTCTTCTGCCGCTCAGTGCACTCTGTCACCCCTCGAGCCCTCAGGGTATCATGCTGCATAGTCTCTAAGTCAGATTATCCCTTATTGTGCTCCCAACATGTCTCTACACTCTGCCAGCAGCCTGCGGAGCTTCTGTTTTCACTTTATCCTAAAAAACATCCACAGATACTGTATGTACTGTAACTTAAGGTTGGAATTCTCCGTCGTAACATATTTCCCCCAAGAGGAAAAAAAGAGTTGATGGTTTCCCTGTGAGGTTATTTGCTCGCCTGTGTTTTTACATCCACTGTATGTCTGCTGTCATTTTTGGTATTTGTCTTCGGCACAGCGTGACAGCAGATATAAGTGCTGGTATTTCTGTGCTGTCAGTGACAGGCAGGCGTGCGTAAATGATAAAGACCGCATTGTGTCTCTGCTACCTCCTTTCCCCTTTAGACTCAGAGGGCCTGTCTTGCTGGTGGAGCTGCACACACACTGTGAGGCCCCCAAAAGGGGGCATTTACAACTGGGAAGAAGTCCAGAGACAAATATCTGGTTCCCTATAGCCACTGTACTTTCTCTCCTCCCCCCACTGGCATTTCCAGCGTCACTCGCTCATTGGCTCTGAGGAGAAGGAACCCTGGAGACAGCCTGACCCACAACACACCAAATATAAACACAGTCACAGTAGTCCTAATTGGCATTTACAGATCTACCAGTTTATGTGTGATTTTTAGTGGCCAGAGACGAAGAAGCCGGACTAAACTCGTAAACTCTTGCTTTATTTCGCGATCGCTCCCCTCACTTGCCAATACGACTACAGATTGTTTCTCATCATACACATTTTCAACACATTTAACAGTTTAGTTGACATTTGTTAGTTTTTGCAGTTTGGCATCTGGAACCACACATCCGAAGCAGGCTGTCGAACACTAACTCCAGTGTGCTTGTGCTGGAGCCAAGAGGCCTAACGCATATGGCCGAGGGCTTTGAACCATCCATCGCAGCACTACAGTACAGATATTTATAAACCACAGCAGAGCCTCTTGATTGAACAGCACATGTTTCTGCTCTTCGGCGCAGATACCCCTCCCCACGCGGCCGAGGCACCACCTCCCCTTAAAGGCGCTATTGTTTATGGGCGAGAGCTCGGAGGATTGTGCGATACTCTCTCTTTCTCAGTCTCTCCCCCACTTGCCTTTTCTTCCTCTCTTCCGACACACTCGCTCCAGCTCCGGGCATTTGCAGTGTGTGTGAGACCTGAGAGCCTGAGAGAGACTTGAGGAAAGTAAGCACAGCTGGGCAGCAATGCTCTCACGTGTAGCCTATACTATGACTAACACGTGTTTACATATGGGACTGCAGATATATATTCTGTGTGTGTGTGTGAAGGAAAAAGAGAAGTGGAAGAAAGTTAGCATGCAACTCCTAGCGTGTGTGTTTGAGAGAAAGAGATCAGAATGAGTGCAGCTGTTGGGGATTTACTGTGAGAGGCTTAAGTCCCGGCTGCGTCTCGTCCTCTCTGATCGACCTAGCGGTTCAGTGTCAGGTACCACAAACCCAGTGAACTCTTCCGCCGCAGCTACGGGCACTATAGAGTTACTGTATACACCGCTGTTGATGAATGGGACCTTACAGCCGTAGATAAAGACGTGTTTACAAAAGCACTCGGGCTCCCACAATCAAGATTCAGCACGTATGCAGCAGAGACGAGGTGCATGTCGCTCAGCTCAATGCAGTTTCACTGAGAGACCTGCAGGAAAAGAACGGTGGCAGGAAGGGAGCTTAAAATGGCAGCTCAGTCACTGCTGTGGTGCACGAGTGTGGAACATACAGCACATAGTTTAACTTAAAACTGTTGTACTATAGATTTTTGTCTAAATAGTTGTTTGCTTCAGCTGTTTTCTAAGAGCTCAACACGCTACAATATAAGAAAACAAGTGCAAATAGATTTTAAAAAACATGTAAATGGAGAAAACTTCATCAATTTGAAACTGCAAATAGAAAATGTGCTGCAAATACTGACAACACATCCAAATAGTCACAACAAGACCAAATACTCACCACCCAACCAATTACTCACAACATAACCAAATACCGCCAAAACAACCAAATACTCACAATGCATCCAAATACACACAAAACAACCAAATACTCACAACCAAGTACTCTTAGCTTCTCTCCGCTCATTGTTTTGGTTTTACAGTTCACACCTTAACTCGTAAAATAATGAGAACTTTACAGATTTAAAGATAAAATAACATGAGGTGTGCTGTGGCCCATCCGCTGCTCCATGTGTGAAAGGTCAGAGTGAAATCTGTACACTCCGCTCATGTAACACACCTGCAGCTGTGGACGATTGTTACGCACTGTAAAAATCCCAAAACCTTAGCAGAGCTCACTGAGGCATGACGGTGTGAGTAGAGGACCATATCACATGGCGCACATAAAACACACACACACACAGAACTTAAGTTGGGAAAGTAGACAGGGATGTTTTCTGTAAAACTCAGACAAATAAGTTAGCAGAGAGACTCAACATGTGACAGCTTGAAGTAGCAGGTTAGAAAAAAAAATTCCCTGACAAGATTTGTCTGTAGATAGTAGTAGATGTACTGTTTAGTCACCTCTTCAGTATTATCCTCAATGCACATACACAAACATCAGAAAAATGTTTTTTACCTTTTCTGCTCGTCGTTGTGCCAGTGCCAGTCGTTGTCTTTGATGTGGCCACGCCCCCTGAAAACTAGAGAAAACAACCTACTGTGGCCACAAGAGGGCAGTAAATTACAAAGTTAATGCAAAGAAGCAACATCACCTACTGGTTTATTGTCTTGTCCATGAGCTGGTATCAGCTTAATTTCTGTGTTGTCTACAAAGAAACATCAGGGCGTGTTTATCAGACTACGTGACACTTGTAGAGTTGGTCAACAAACTTCGTATCCATAGTGCAGTTTATCAAATACTGTCAGGGATTAGTGCACTGAATGTTTGCTCATGTCTGTTCTTAAGTTTCTTTCATTCTTACTTCTTTGACACATTTCCTGATTCGTTTCCTGCAATGTCTTTATATATAGAAAAGTAACACTTCCAGCTGGATCTAAACTCGGCCTTAAACTCAGCTGCTGCACACATCAATCCGAAAAGCCCAGTCTTTACCTCTGCTGTCACTTGCCTGTGTTTCAGGCAGAGAAAAAGGCCAAACTGATGTCAGCGATGAACGCAATGAAGGATCACGAGGAGCCTGAAACAGAGAGCCAGAAAGAAGAGGTCTCAATAATAAAGCACCCGCAGCCTTCGAAGCCGCCGCCGCAGCATCAGCAGCCGCCGCAGCATCAGCAGCCGCCGCAGCATCAGCAGCCGCCACCTCAGTCACACACTCAGTGTCCGTCTAAGCCTCAGTATCAACAGCAATCACAGCTGCCAAAGCAACAGCAGCAGCAGCAGCAACATCAGCAGCAGCTGCCTCAGCAGCAGCCGCAGCAACCCACTGACCCAGCCTCCCCTACTGTGGCCACGACCCCCGAGCCTGTCGCCATCGCAGGCGGAGACAAGTCGTGCCCCAAGTCTGCAGACACTGAGCCCGAGTATGAGGTAGGATCATTATGGCACATGAGAAAGCTCTGTTGTCACCAACGGATCTAGGACTTTTTTCTGTCCTTTTCAAAATTTTCAAAATTTGTCAGTTTTTAAGAAATCATGTATTGATTTTATTGTAAAAATCAGACACATTAAATGTGTTGACATCTATTAATTTTCTCCATTTATTTTACTATTATAATAGCCAGACAGATGTGTAGCATTGTTTAGCCTTGGCAGAAGAATGTGCTCTAGTTTCAACTTGATTCACATCGATTAATGTTTGATCGTAGACTCATAGGATTTTACAACGGAGGAAAAGGAATTCAGTTTAAAGTCCGGGTTAATCCTGATGGAGTCAAGGACCCACTCATGTTTTGGGAAAGTATTCATCAGTTACACAGCTGTCAAGCAGAGTGTTATTGAATTCAGCGTTAATTTACATAATAAGATGCAGACATCTGCAGTACATTTACAATTGATAACCATGATGTGAAGCTCGAGGGAAAAACTGCCCAGCATCCACCACAGAGAGCAGCGGTGTAACTCACACAGACAGATTTGACGCAACGCAATGTTTTAACTTAATTGTTGCAGAATAAGCGACTCCTCGTTTATCCAAGAACATAAATATGAATTCAGCAGGTTTTTGTAAAGATCAGTTCTATGTGTGAGTGATTAGAAAAGAGAAGAGGAGCAGAGTCTCTTGTTGACCAGCGGAGTAATGCCCTTCGATGCAGTGCTGCTGCTAAGGGGGGGCCAGCGGGGCCAGCAGACACAGTAAAGGCTATGATCAAAGTTTTTCACTACACAAGCCTTAGTGCATTGATGTGAAGAGCGTCGAAATAATAAGAATAAAAACATCACTATAGATTTTATTATTTATTTGTTATTATCTGTAGTCTGTGTACCAGTAATAATTTTTTTTAACATTTACTACACATTTTAACGATACCGCGATAATACTGATAACAGTGAGAATTTTGTTCACTATAATCAAGATAAACAATTTTAATACCGTTTCCTGATGCCACTATTTAAACAGTTCTAACATATGCAGATCAGTAAACAGACTTTATTGTGTAAAATGAGCAAACTTGCCCTTTAACTGGAATTTAAAAAGGAAATAAGTTTGAACTTTGTTCATTTTCTTACAAAGATGCTAAAAACTCCCTTATCAGTGAATGTTGTCTTATGGGATGGTTAAATATTGGGTTTTGGGCTGTTAATGGAAAAGTTTCTGATGTAATCACGTGAAATTGTTGTTATTATACAACGGTTTGTGTAAGGAAAGAAAAAGTGAGACAGACGGTTTTAAAATAGGTTTCACAACTATGCCCAGAGGTTAATACAGAGCGGATGATTTGTCTTTTTATTTTGGCTGCAGGACGGTCGTGGTTTTGGCATCGGCGAGCTGGTTTGGGGGAAGCTGCGAGGGTTCTCGTGGTGGCCAGGCCGCATCGTATCCTGGTGGATGACGGGACGGAGCAGAGCTGCCGAGGGAACCAGATGGGTCATGTGGTTTGGAGATGGAAAATTCTCAGTGGTGAGTGTTTAGCGCCAACGGTAATGTGAGGTGATATTTTTTTATTAAATAACACAGCCTCCTGTTTATAGTGACAACCACACACTTAATAACAGGCTGTTGTTTTATTAGTTCCACCATAAACCTAAAAATCAATAATCTTTTGACACAATGTCTTTAATGCGCCATGTTGTCTGTGTTTATTCACAGGTCTGTGTAGAGAAACTCTTGCCTTTAAGTTCCTTTAACAATGCCTTTCACCAACCAACTTACAACAAGCAGCCCATGTACAAGAAAGCCATCTACGAAGTGCTACAGGTGAGTAAAAGAGCAGTGTCATTCAAAAGCATGTGTTCGGTTTGAATGAGTTCCCATTTCATCATGGGTTAGGGTTAACCTAACCCTATTAAACATAACTCATAGGCCTCAAAGTGATATAACAACAGTTTTTCTTGATAACAAGAACCGTTTTACTAGTAAATGACATTTGGTTGACAGCATTCTAAAGTTGTTTTCAACTGTTTAAGGGAACAGTTCAAAGAAATGGGCTTATTTTGAGGGCTGAGACCACTCGTGTGTTTGTACACTAAAGATTAAGATGGAGCCAACAGACAGTTAGCTTAGCTTAGCATAAAGACTGCAAGCAGAGGGAAACAGTTAGCTTGGCTTTCTCCAAAATTCAAAAATAAACCTACCAACACCTCTAAAGCTCGCTAACTAACATCTTACTTGTTGTTAAATCCGCACATATCAAAAATAAAAAGATCTCAAAATTGTGGCTTTAGAAGGATTTGAGTGCTGGAATCGTTTGTTCTAATTTAGGATATTAGAAATCCTCTCCCCTCTTCAGCACTGCTGTCTACACAATACAGACTGAAAGCATGTTGATTTAACGTACAAAAGAATGAAAAGTGGCTTCACACATTTGCCTCATTTTAATAAAAAAACGATAAAATTTTCTAACGTGTTCCGTCCCAGTTGAGACACTTATCGCTCTGAATCAGCAGATTATCCTGTCTTTAAATAAACTGAGGGTAAATCTCAGTCATCCATGTTTTCGTAGTCGGCCAGCAGCCGGGCAGGCAAAGCCTTCATGGCCTGTCCTGACAGTGATGAGACGGAAACCTCCAAATCAGTGGACATGCTGAACAAGCAGATGATCGACTGGGCCATGACAGGGTTTCAGCCCACTGGACCCAAGGCCTTAGAGCCACCTGAGGGTAAGTCCACATAATGAAGCTCTGGTTTTTTGACCTTGTCTCCGCTCTGACCACCTCACATTTCTCTAATTAAATGTTTAATAATTCACAATGTTGACTGATATGCTGTGCACCCCAGAGGAGCGTAACCCGTACAAAGAGGTGTACCCTGAGATATGGGCGGAGCCAGAGGCCGCAGCCTACACGCCTCCTCCGGCCAAAAAGCCTCGCAAAAGCGCAGTGGAGAAACCCAAGGTCAGGGACATCATCGACGAGAGGACACGAGGTGAGGAGCCTCTTTTATTGGGTTAAACAGGAGTCATGAACTCCATGTCCCTTCCCTTGGGGAGGACTCTGTACATCAGAGTAAGTGGTCGAAGACGTGGTGTAAAGACAAGAGGTCCATTAGAGTGACAGGTTTAAGATGCAAGAGAATGATGTGACCAGACAAAAAGACTCAGACTATTCAGACAATGAAGAGATTGTGTTGCTAACAAGGCTCTTTTAATAATAAAGATAGGTCTTCCTAGAATTTGCTGTACCACAGGGCTGAATTTTTAGTCTTTTTTGTTTCGAATTTACACAAATAATTTCCCTCGTGTTTATAAATTGGCATCTAATGTTGGATTTTCTGATTAGATTATATTTTTGTTGTCATAGAAACATTTGCAGTTTCTTGTAAAAATGTCTCTTTTACAGAAAACATTCCCTTTAATTCCACTTTTTGTAGAGTTCAGGGAGCACACACATACTCTTTCTAGTCATTTTCTTAAAATAATATTTTTCGCCTTACTTTATACACTGATTTTAAAAAGTCAACCTGCTGTTATTGTATTTTAACACGCCTCGTACCAACTAACCAAAACAATATATAATAATAAATAATAAACTTTATTTATGTAGCAAAACACAGTTATAACACAGGACAGATGTCGTCCTCTGCTGCAATCTTGCAGGTCCTAGAGTGAAGAACTTGTGTTTTACATCATTTAATATAGTATTTTAGTTTTATTTGTACACCAATAATTTTAGTTTCTGAGATGATCAGTTACCACGAGTCTTTTCTTGTGTGATTGGTTTTTAGTTTTTATGTGAGGATAAAACAAAAAAAACCGCTAAAATTGGAATTTGGAAAGAAAAAAAAAGTGAACTGTTGACGATTACAACGTTAAGTGTAGATCGTGTTGACCCACAGTTCTCCTCATTCGCACCTTGTTTTGTGTTTTCAGAGCGGCTTGTTCATGAAGTGAGACAAAAGTGCCGCAGCATAGAGGGTAAGTGACGTGTCCTCCGTGTGCTCTCGCTCTCGGCAGCGCCGGGGGGCCCCTCGGGGGACGAACACCGAGACGCTTTGCACTTGGCCTTGTTGTTGACAAGTAAAGCAAGAAATGTACACGTCTGTGTTAATCAAACGACGAGAGCAAAGATGAAGAAATAACATTTCCGTGATTTTTGCTGCCTTACCGGCTCCCGTGTGTGTTCTCTGCAAACACGCCAGCTAAGCTCGCTAGATCCAGACCTGCGTCACAGCTGTTCAAATAGTTTCATTGAAGTGTGTAGCAGCAGCAGCAGCAGCAGTTTTCACACCTCTCTGACATCCTCCTGTTAAACACTGACGTATAGCACTTCTCTTCCTGCAGACATCTGTATCTCCTGTGGAAGTCTGAACGTTAGCCGTGAGCACCCACTGTTCGCTGGGGGAATGTGCCAGAGCTGTAAGGTAAGCTGTGACAGAGGTCGTTCAAATTCTGAGGGTCACAAAAAAGAAAACTCACAGCTCGTTTTAAAGCTAATAATAAACGGAACATGTTTCAAGCAGCACCTGATGTGACCCCATTTTAAAAATAAATAAATAAATAAACTTTTTAAGACATTTTTTAAGTATGATATGTCAAACTGTTCTCTGACTTTCCACCGCTTGTTTTCACAGAACTGCTTCCTCGAGTGCGCATATCAATATGATGATGACGGTTACCAGTCGTACTGCACGATCTGCTGCGGAGGACGAGAGGTGCTCATGTGTGGAAACAACAACTGTTGTCGGTGAGGTTTCTACTGTGTTTTGGGGGGAGATGAAAATCATGGCAAGCTTTAAATATATCCACCATAATAAGCAAAACGACGAGAGCCTGAGTGATTTACAGAAATGTTCTTTCCCCCACTAGACCAAAACCTTCAATTCATTTTGTATAGAGATAAGTAGTTTGTGTGTCGCCTCTTCAAATGTACAGTTGTTGCTGCAGTACAGATGTCAGGACAGTGCCATCAGCACACAAGCACACAATGAAAGCTTTGTTGTCGATGTCACAAATCTCACAGCAGCGACGTCTGGGAGGTCCAGTGGAGAAGAGGCTGATCATTAATATTATATAAAGTGTGGTTGTATATGAGTCGAACAGAGCAACTCTAGAGAAACGGTCTTCTCAAAGTGTCCTCACAGTCAGACTATTAGATCCACTGAGAACAGATTGGGCTTTGTCAGATTCTTGTCAGACAATGGTTTGCTTTGTGTGCAGATGATGGCATCTGACATTTGGGTGATAACTCTCTCAAAACGAATTTTAAACTATTGGCCCTGCAGGTATAAAACAAATAAGTCTGCGTGGCCTGTTTCTGACCTCTGATTGATTTAGAAATGAATTCAACCAGAAACAAACTACCAGTCATTTATCACTCATCCCACATTAAAGGATAAAGTCTGAGATATTTGCTGATTTGTGTTAATGGCAGCAAATCCCACTGAAACAAAAAAACAACAATGCATTTGTCCTATTTCTAATATTTTCTGACATCACTTGTTTTTATGTGATTCAAAAACCAGCTGGGGAGATAAATCCTTAAAAACGGGTCACGAATATATAATAATCTCCTAAAACTGGGCTGGATATTGAAGTATTTTTTTATTTATTTTAGAACCGGACGTTACACACATACAAACAGCAACAACAACAGTAGAGCGCACAAAACAGGAGAAAAGGGGAAGACGTTTTTCAAAATAAATAAACAGTCAGAGCAGCAAAGATGATGCAATAATAACTGAATAATATGAGGCAGATATTCGAATGCAGGAAAATAACAGTGGACTGAAAGGATAAAACCAGTCCAGTCATTCATCTCCACTGATATTTTAGTTTAACCATTCACTTTTTATGAAACAACTATGAATAAAAAAGAAAACACCAATATTAACATATAGAACTTTAAAATTATCTTAAAAATAAGCATAGTTTTCTGTGTAAAAAAAATATATAACTGTCTATTGTGTATTCTGTGAAAAAGTTTTAATATTGGTGCACATCAGCAAACTGAAACGCAGATCCCAGTATATCTGTAAAAGGCTCATATTGGCTGTAATATCATCGGTCTGGTACTGGTATTAACTCCTCTTTTTCCTGTGTTCAGGTGTTTCTGTGTGGAGTGCGTCGACCTCCTCGTCGGACAAGGAGCCGCCCACCTCGCCATCAAAGAGGACCCGTGGAACTGCTACATGTGCGGTCAGAAGGGCGTGTTCGGTCTGTTGGAGCGCCGCACCGACTGGCCCTGCCGCCTGCAGCACTTCTTCGCAAATAATCACGACCAGGATTTTGTGAGTAATGCACCTTTTAGACGATTAAAAACCCACTGATTGTCTTTTCTTTACCTACGTTTCTCATTTTCTCCCCCTCTTCTCACGACGTCGTATTTCAGGATCCACCAAAGCTTTACCCCCCACTCATGGTGGAGAAGAGGCAGCCCATTCGTGTCCTGTCGCTATTTGATGGCATCGCAACAGGTTAGACAAGAACTCCCCCCTTTCTCTAAAATCTGTAGTTTCTATCCATTTACACTATAAGTTCCTTTTCCATATTAAAAACGCAGGATTTTCATTATTGTGGTGATGATATGAACGTGACTCTCTAAGGCAGTGGTTCTCAACCTTTTTTCAGTGATGTACCCCCTGTGAAATATTTTTTCAGCCAAGTACCCCCTAACCAGCGCAAAGTATTTTTGGTTGAAAAAAAGATGTAATACACAGCGCTGTGCCATCAGTGTCTGATTTATTAAACACTTATATTTTAGTGAATATTTATTAAATAACAATTTTTAAAGGATTTTTGAATGGATGCTAATTTTAAATATATTTTTAAAAAATCTCACGTACCCCCTGGAGTACCTTCACGTACCCCCAGGGGTACTAGTACCCCCATTTGAGAACCACGGCTCTAAGGATTTGAATCCTCATTCTCAGTATTAATCAACAGTTTTCTTTTAGTCCGACACAGCGTCAGAGCTTCACATGAATCTCAGTGGACTTTTTTTTTATTGTACACAGGTTATAGTTTTAAGTTTCTGTGTTTTGTGTTTCTTCTACCCGTCCTGTGCAGGACTGCTGGTGCTGAGAGAACTTGGCATCGAAGTAGATCGCTACATAGCCTCTGAAGTGTGTGAGGACTCCATCACTGTGGGCATTGTCCGGCATCAGGGTCGCATCATGTATGTCGGCGATGTGAGGAACGTCACGCGCAAACATGTAAGTCGAATGTTTTTTGCCGAGGGTCACTGGTCTTTTTTTTTCAGTAGCTTCACACCGATTAGAATTGTTTTATGCCTCTTTGGTGTTTTTTAAACCCATTGTACCCTTTGCCAGGAGAGGAGTTTCTGTAGTTCTGTTTGTTCGAAGTATCGAAAGCACCAGAAACTGAGAAGCTCTCGCTGCGTTGCCAGCTTTGCATCTTACATGACACGAGGAAAGAACTCACTGTTGCATGTTTTTTTCAAGATGTATAAAAACAATAAGTACACAAACGTTCATGGCTGTTAACGCACCAACACCTGGAATTCTTGACCAATGGAAAAGGGGCTTTATACCACAGCAGTCTTCACTAAAGGACCTGTAGTCGTACAAAGACTAGTCAAGTGGGGAATCCACTGAGTTGCAAACAAAATTGGAATGAGTGTTTGCTGTTTCACTGAATCCCACAACGTTTATTTTTCTTTATCTCTGACTTTTATCTGTATCCAGATACACGAGTGGGGCCCTTTCGACCTAGTTATTGGAGGAAGCCCCTGCAATGACCTTTCTATAGTCAACCCTGCGAGGAAAGGTCTTTTCGGTAGGTCTAAACACTTTCCTTTCGCTTTTTGATATTATTCTGCTAATTCATATATAACTCCTATATAATCAGTTTGTGTCTTTTCACTACTATGCTCCAGCACTACTTACTGGTCGTGTGTGTCCCACAGAGGGCACCGGCCGCCTGTTCTTTGAGTTTTACAGGCTGCTCCACGAGGCTCGGCCGAAGGAGGGGGAAGAGCGGCCTTTCTTCTGGCTCTTTGAAAACGTGGTTGCCATGGGCGTCAGCGATAAGAGGGACATCTCTCGCTTTTTAGAGGTCAGCATCTTCACTGAGAGTCGCACTGGATGGGTTATGAATGCCCCCTTGTGGCAGAAATTCATTATGGTTAGACACTGACCATTAGGAGGAAAGGTGGACCCTGTAAATCTTGATGTAACACATTAATACGCTACATTTAATGTGCTATAATTTACTTCCTGATGTAGATCTAGTGATTTGTCCTGAAAAGACCCCGTCAGCGATTGCTTTAAAAATATTTTTCACTTTAAAAAGATCGGACACTTTACAAAAACAGTAAACTTGAGCATCTGAACCTCAGTTCCTCTCTGACTGGCGTCTGTTTGTTTTCTTCTTTCAGTGCAACCCGGTGATGATCGACGCCAAGGAGGTGTCCGCTGCCCACCGTGCCCGCTACTTCTGGGGTAACCTTCCTGGCATGAACAGGTTGGTGTGTGAATGGTGAGGGAAGCAGCAGCCTTTGACATAACACAACGGAGAAACAAAACCCTGTTAACAAGGGACCTCATCTATTAAACCCTCCTTGTTATTATTATTATAAATGAAATCATTTAATAAGTTATGTCTTGTTGTTATGTTATTTTTTGCAGGTAAAACATGCAGATTAGATTTACCAACCAGTCATTAAATGTTTTGTGACACTGCACGTCTGCTGCAACCATCAAAATTTGTTGTAGATATGAAATATATAATGTTTTTTTGTGGCTGTTTAAAGGGAAAAATCAAAAGCAGATGGTTAACAACCAAGAGGGTGTTTTGTTCCAGTGCTTTAACGAACCATCAAACCTAAAAAATATCTCAGGTCGGCTTTGTTTTATTTCTTTTTTCACCTTTTTTGATTATGTGGACAAAGATTAGTTATTCATTCATTATTGGTCAAAAGAAGATGGTATCAAGGTATCATGTTTCACTTTGATTTAACAATTTCATATTGATTATTTTATTTGATAAGTAAAAAATGGAAATCAGAGCTCCACTGGTTTCCCCCTTTTATTTTTTTTATATGCCAATCTGAAAAACTATCGGATCAGAAACGGTGATACGATCCGAACTGTTGAGTTTTGTGATGTGTTGCACCCAAAGTATGTTCATTCAGTCATGTACCGGAGGAGAGAAGCTTTCATCATTCATGGATTCTTAGACCACAGTCAGCAGAGTGAAGATTGTGCATTGAGTTTGTCAGTCATCAATTTAATGCACAACAAAGTTTTAGAAATGAAGTCCAATGTCTAAACACAAGTGTTGACTCCTGTTCTTTCTCGTTTCAGGCCTTTGTCCGCGATGTGCTCTGACAGGGTGGATCTCCAGGACTGTTTAGAACACGGCAGGACAGCTAAGGTATGTGTTTATAAGCATTGCTCGGTGAAAGATCAACACAGAACTTGAGAAATCATCGACGTCCTGACTGAAAGTTTTCTTCGTTTCGGATTCATTTGTTGGATTTCATATGTTTAGGAAAGAATCCTTTAGTTTGACTGGTATGATAATAGAAAAAGGAAATGTGTGTTATCTGTGACAGCATGTGTAGTAGAATTTGACAGCCAATGATGTTTGTGGAAATATATTCACGCACATGATACATGACATCAGTTAGTTTGATTTCTTTTCAACCTTGCACACTGGCGGCACCCAGTGGCAGCAGGAGGTAGCACTTTGGAAATCCATCAGTCACAACTTAGTTAACTGAGCAGAAGATCCTCAACCAGACTATTTGATCTGTAATACTGGGATGAAAGAGGTTAAAGTTCCACATTTTGAGTGAAATAAGACAACGCAGCCAGTAATACTCATGGACTTGTTTCTCCTCAGTTTGGCAAAGTGAGGACCATCACCACCAGGTCTAACTCCATCAAGCAGGGCAAGGACCAGCACTTCCCCGTCTACATGAACGAGAAGGAGGACATTCTCTGGTGCACTGAGATGGAGAGGTACGTGAAGGTCATCCTTTGAATAACTGTTCATGTGAGTCTTCTTCTGAAATCTGAACCTCACTATCGTCTCCCTGTGTCTTCCGCCCGTCTTGCTCCCTCTCTGTGCTCGTCTTGTGTCCCCTGGCCGCTCTGGTTGCTCTCACCAGGATCTTCGGCTTTCCGGTCCACTACACGGACGTGTCCAACATGAGCCGACTGGCGAGGCAGAGGCTCCTGGGCAGGTCATGGAGCGTCCCGGTCATCCGCCACCTGTTTGCACCACTCAAAGAATACTTTGCCTGCGCTTGAGCGGCGGGGCGACTCACTCTCAACCATTTAGAACTACAGCTGTCTATTGTGACTAGAAATAAGAGCCTTGATCCTCAAGTTATACCCTCGGTATAACTTGAGAGCGAAACATTGACGTAGATTTCACATTATTTCTTGTATTTGAATTTTTTAATTCTTATTCTATTTAATTTTGATATGTCATTTTACCTTTTTAGCAGTGTTATCAAGTATTGTTGATTTTGTTTGTGCAAGCTATACTTGAGACTATGCTTTCTTCTCACTGAGACAGAAAAGTGCTTAACACGTGTTTTTGTTTCAAAAGAGACGCGACTGGAAACATCGGGAAAGTGGTTTAGAGACGTGTGAAATGTTTCTGCTGTGTGAGCGCGCTGTGCCGTCGTTGTGGGGTGTGGGGGGCAGCAAGGTTCCCAGTGCAGTGCAGCCGTGCTTCCAGCTACTGAGCCTCACAGAGATACGCGGGGGAAGGCGATTTGTCTTCAGTGTCAGGAGAGCCGTGTCTCCGAGAATCCAAAACACCAGATCACATATACCTCTTTGTTTACAGTTTCTATACACAACTGAAGGTAATAAAAGGTACTACTGTAATGTGGTTACAATACCATGGTGCTCCAAAATGATGAGAAGCATCATAACCCATGTGGCACTGCAACTTAAGACAATAAGAAGCTCTTGAACCTGGTGCTGAAAAGGAAAAAAAAAAAAGTTTTTATGCTTAGTGGAAAAGAAATCTCGTCCGCGTCCTTTGGTTCACTTCAGAGGAAACATGGGGGGAGGGGGGGGCGGAGAGTAGACTGCAAAATCACCTCTTTTCTGCGTTTTACAGCTTTTATACCGTTTTTAAATATAGAGCTCATTTAATCGCTGGATCTGCACAAACAGGAAGTGAAGCTAGCCACATGGGAAATGATGTTTTCTGTCATTCAAAGAAAAGAAAAAAAATATCTTCAGATCAAAGTCTGTGGTGAGCTACTTTTTTCTAGTTTCATCCTGACCAATGACATTACTGTACAACTGTCTGCGAGCGTGGCGGCTGGAGGGGCGGCGGGGCGGCCAGGCCGGGTCTCCCTCCGCCTCCACCTCCGCGCCTCTAAACTGAAAAACTGTCAGGTGCAAATATCCTCAACAATATGGTGCGGCTTCACAAAGTTCTTCTACCTTTTTTATAGCAATTTTGTGCTGTTTTATCAACATTATAAAGCACTTTTATATGTATACTTTCTTTTTTTTCTTGATATTTTTTTTTATTTTTAAAAGACTATTGGTTCTTGTGAATTGTTTTTGTTGTTTCGTTTCATGATGTGAACTGATCTACCCTCGTGTAATACTTTTTGTATACAGTAGGGCTGTGCCAATAGAAGTGAAAGAATGGATTTTGATATGTGAAACCCACGTTATTTGACTCTGTGTACAGTAGATTGACATTTGTAACCCCCCCCCGAACCCCCTTTTCCTTTTCTCCCACCATCCATATTGTTGACTTGCTCTAAAGCAGCGATACAATAGGTTTCTACCCGGTTTCAAAGAATGTCTACTTTCTGTTAAGATTGTAAAATGTACGACCGGAGTTCCAGAACTCTGTCGTGTGCTTTGTGTAATATTTTGTCCCCTATGAAGGACAGTTGGCCTCCGCCGCTTCCCTGATGAATCGTAGTCGCCATGTTGACAAATTTTAAGTGCTGATCCAAATTTGGATTCTCAAACTAAATTCTCTTGATTGTAACCTCTCGAGCTGAACTATGGAGGATTTAGGCTTCGGTTTGTCAAAACGAAAAACTGACAGTGTTTGACGAAGACACTCAAAGAATAAAGAGGATAATAGAGACAGATGCTATCGCTTAATCTATATCATATTTAAGATTCAAAATTTGAAATTTAATTTCTTAATGTAATTAATTTCTTAAGTGACCTTATTGCTATAAATTTTGTCCGAGCGCGCCGGGCTCAATATGAGCCTCCATGCTTTTAACCAGATGTTATCCCCCCCCCTCCCTCCTGATGTAGAACTTAACACCCCCTCATGTTTGTACATTTTGTACATAGAGTTTTCTGGCTGCTGTTTTTTTTTTTTTACGTATGAGATGTACAAATATAATTCTTTGCTAATATATATCATCGAATTAGAGAAAGAAATCTTAGGATGAGAATAAAAATCAATTTGATTCAAAACTTGCTCTGAGCATTAGATAGAGGGAGACTCCAAGTCAACTTTTTTTTCTTACTGATTTGTTTTTATCAAGTGAATCCAGATTTAATGTCGTGTGATCTTAATAGTGGCCTATGGACAGCTTTAAGACGAACGGTCTCCACTTCACTGCACAGCCCTACATGGTGGTGTTTTTAGCTTCTGTTTCTTTTGTAAGAATAAAAAAAAAAAAAGAGGGATTGTAGGTGTTTTCCGATGGTGCTAAACATTTTACCTAATCAAGACAAATATATTTGATTGGAAGATAAATAAACATGTCCCGACAATGACTGTTTTTAAGTTCCTTGTAGTAACGGAAAAAGAACTATTATTTCACTCATATAAATATATTAACAAAGGCATTTTAACTTTGTACTTGAAAAAATAAGGATAACAAATAATGAAAGGTCTCCTATATTGTTTTAGATTAGAGATTGCTGTAGTTGGTGCTTATCTGTGGGAAAAAATCGTGTGAGAAAAAAAAAGCGGTAACTTTTACTGTAGCATAATGTACGCTTAATACGCATCGCTTCTTAATCCTACATTCCATGCTGTAATATTCTCCATGTCTGTTTTTCAAAATGTTGTTTTGAGTCGATGATCTTTTTTTTGGTTTTGTTTTTATTTGTTTTGTTTTGTTTTTAATCAGAAACATTTCATTTTTACTGTTCGAGGCAGGTCAATAATTCTATATCCAGTGACACTGTTGGCGCCCTGTGTGACTTTGTTTCCGTCATAACTGTTTTATGGCTCCTCCACTTTTTTCCTCAAGACCAGTTCGTACAGCAGATGTAGCAGCAGTCATTCTCCACTTTGAACCCCTCATACTTCTGTTTAGTGTCCAGAGAGAAGATAAAGGCTCCGTATGTACTTGTGCTGGAGAACACTTGAATAAATGTATTGTTTTTGTGCAAAGAAATCTCCTGTCCTTCTTTTTACCTCATTTGTTTTTGTTTTAAAGTGATAATTTGCATTGAAGTTCCTGAAAATGTTGTTAAAATGTTCTAGATTAAAATTGAGGTCGTTTTCAGCAGTTTTCAATTCATATTACTTATATATTACTAAATATTAAGTTACTATTTATGACCCACCCCCAACAAACTCTAAAAAATACATGAAACCTTACATATATAATTTAAATTTATATTAACACACAGAAACCTTGAAATAATGATTAACTACCACATATTCATGCGATGATCCGTCATAATTACGCAGACTGAGGCTTAATAATTCACATGTCTAGTGATGGAAAAGTGATGTGATGGTGTATTTCTAATCATCAGGGGGCTGATGGAGATGATGTCCAGTTTCTTTCCCATCATGCCCTGCAGCAGAGGATGTTTTTTTTAATTTGCCTACTTGCTCTATAAATAAGGGTGTTGCCCTGAAGCTCCTCACTGATCTGACCTCAACATGTTGCCACTCTACAAACCTTTATCAAGCCATCACACAGACTTTATGGGCTTTGCACTTATACTTTCTACTAAAGCTGCTCATAAATATATAATTTATCTGTATTATATTTATTTTTACTTTCATTATAAATATTGCAGGTCAGAGAATAGGTCAATAAGGACATTTCATCAAAGCGCCTGGAGACATTTTAACAATTACACATTTATGAAATGATAATGATGGTAACACATTAGAATGGTCTCGTCGTGCAGCCTGTTGTCTTAATGTCCCCCCTCTTCCTCTCACAGTGGTACAGCCTCCTCCCAGCGGACACGCCCAAAATCCACACTGATTAGTTGCTCAGGCGACCAAGCCTTCGCTGCCCACAGCTGATTGGTCCTTCGCACCGTCTCACGGCCTGGATGCTGCGAGCCGCGTCAAGTCAGTTGCAGATAGAGGGGATGGCACCGGAACACAGGTGGTGGGCCTACAAAATAAAAGCACGACAAAGCAAAGAGCCAATACTGCCACAAAAACAAAAGAGGCCTTTTTTAAAAATATCGATCAGTGATAGAAATGCACTGGTGTTATTGCTCAAAAATAATAAACAAGACATATTTAGTATCATAAAATCTGGTGGTGTTCAAATTACTTTAGTCATGCATTTAATTATAGTTATCAATGTGTGAGTTTTTATAGATATTTATTCATATTGAACTACTGTTTTTAAATGTTGAAATACCCCTTAAAGTCAAGATTTTTTTTTTTGCCAGTATTGCAATAATTTGTCAATTCGTAGATCTAGTGAAAAGGTGATTCTCTCCATCGGTAAAAATACACGTACAGTCAGTCTTTGTTGGAGGCTCGGCTTTCGTGTCACAGCTTTCCTACTGGCTGCTGATAATATCTTTTTTATAAATATTTGTATTGTGCCGATAGATTAAATTTAAATCAAAAATCACTTTAATTTGATGAAGATTCCCTCTTGATGAAGTACTTTGACTAAAAAAGTTGCACAGGATAATCACTGTGGAGGATTTTATTTGGAAATCCATAAAGGGGAAGTGTCCCTTGCATCTTCTTGCTGACTTGACGGGACTGATGCTGCTGGTCTCAGACCGGCCAAGAAGGCATCCATCTGGTGTGTGTGTGTGTCTGTGTGAGTGTGTGTGTGTGTGTATATATGTGTGTGTGTGCGTGTGTCTCCTTGGGAAGTGCAGTCAACGGATTGTGTTGCATTCACACAGAAAGTAACGGGGGAGCCGAGTGGAGCAGCAGCATCAGGCCCCATAGAGCAGGTATGTGATGCTCATCAGCTTCATTCTGTCTGCAAGTGTGTGTCTGGTTCTGTGTGTGTGTCTGGGCGGAAATCCTCTCCTGCTGGAGACTTTGTTTCCATGCTCCCTCCTCCTCCTCCTCCTCCCCTGGCTGCAGCAGGTCTGGGGTGTCTCCTCGTCAAACCTCCTCCCCGGGACCCTGCACACACCCTGAAGGAGCCTCCAGCAGGTGTGAGGCCGGTGCACCGGTGATCCAGGACCGGTCACAGTGCACCGGAGGAGGGACTGAGGTCTGGGAGGAGGAGGAGGAGGAGGAGGAGGAGGAAGAGGCTGGTGGTTTGGTTTCTAGGTCGATGATAATGATGAAGGCTGTGCAGCCGCTCCTGCCGGATGGGGACCGGTTTCTTTGTGTCAAGTGTCATCATCTCATCATCACACATAAATCTCTGTAGTCATTTATCTGGGTGGTTTTGAAATAGAAATAGTAAAGATTGCTTGAGATTGACCAGTGATTTCCTGGATTTTTACGCACAAATCCATGAAAATAGAAAGATATTTAGGGCAAATGTCAGGGCAACTCCTAGTTCCTTTTGTGGCTGCTTAATCTATAATCGATTATTGCATATGTGCTATAATAAAATTGCACATTTTTACTGTTCTCTAGTGTTTAAACAGGCAACACAAGCTCACATATTGATTATTGACTAACTTCCACAGTGGTAACTCAGCTATAGACCCCACATTATTATTATTATAATAACAATCATAACTTTATTATGGCCTGTAGCTGCTTCCATGCTTCGTATGATATGATATCGTTATCTCCTGTGTGATATGAGCCACAGACAGTATCACCCATCAGATCTGCTGGATGTGTGAGGGAGTCCATGCAGTAAAGTTGCCGCACCCTCAAACGTACACACCCTACACGCACACACACACGCAAGCACGCTGGATACACACACACACACACACACACACACACACACACACACACACACACACACACACACACATCATTACAGGAGTTGTGGTTAAAAGAAGGTAGAGACTTGTTTCTTTGTTGTTCATGAATAGTTAATCACTGACAGGAACTATAAGAAAACACAGTGTGGTTTTATTTTGGGGATTATTACTGATTCTGTGTGTTTTATTTATTTATTTAATAAGTAGAAAAGAGTACAGCAACACATGTAGTGGTTGTGATTAGGATCACATTTTAAACCAACAAGACTAGAAGGATTTAATGTTTATCTATGATTGTTGTTTTATTTAATCAAAACTGCAAATTTGATATTGATTTGATTTAACTGACTTTTTGATTAATCACGACCAAGAAAATGTTTCTTCACAATGAAATTGTTCTCAAACTTTCTGCTTTTGTGTTTCAAATTTTCGGTTTAAAAAATCCTGGCATCAATCAATATACTGTAGTCAGTACCGTATATAAATACTTCACTTAGGAAAAGTAAACTCCTTCCAAATTCGCCAGTGTCATCAGTCGTCAGTGGCTCAGCGAATCCAACTACCAGGGTGAAGCTTTCTACATCAATTCCTCTGCTTTTGAGGTCAGAAAGTAAAAATACTAAGATCAGTCAGTAAAATATCTACTATATATAGTTTTGACGCATTAGTACCCAGTTAGTGAGCAGTTCATCTGAACCCGTAACTTTATTGTTTCATTAGAATCATTTTATGCCTGTGCAGGTAAAACTATACCAATATCTGCAAGAAAACAGGAGAGAGTGAAGAAAAGTCATGAAAATAAAGAAGATAAACACAATAAAACTAACATACATTTAAAAACAACTTTTCCTACCCCAGTAATCCATTGGTGAACCCTGGGATTTTTCTTTCTGACCCACTGGAGTAGAGTAGAGCTATTTAGCTTTGTATGTTGTGTAAGAGAATCCACCTCAGCTCACTTGATTCTTATTTTTCAGCCATTGTGATTCTCTCTCTATGCAGCTTCATAGTGAGGGAATTGTAAGTAGCTTAATGCTGCCTCAGTCCTTTCAGAATAATAGCCTTTTGGAGCCGTGTTTGTCAGCTTCTTTCTGTTTACCACCACATCGCGGTCCACTAGGACGTCAGGTCTCAGGCTGTGACTGACACGGCTGTTGCTCTCCCAGCCTCGTAGCTGATGTCAGTCACAGGCTGACGGACTGGTCTCAGAGCAGCACCACTGACCCTTCGCTCTCTTCCACAGTCTTACTACACTGTTCAGAATGAGGTACAGTGAAATGTTCATTTTCTGTAAGTTCTTGTGGAAATGCCTCAAGTTCTTTCCGGGACCAAACAGTTTAAAAGGTTGGGGTTAGGGTTAGGGTAGTAGTTAGGGGGGTTAGGGTTATACTAGTATAAATGTTCTTGTGTTTTTTCGGTGTGGTGGTTGTACACAGTCAGATCTCCACTGTTGTCGAGAGAAAATCTTAAATCCCTATTGTGAAATCAGTTTTTTCTCTCCGCCTCACAGAGCCATAGCCATGTCTTCCAGCTCAGCGATGGTGCGGATCCTGATAAAGGGCGGCAAGGTGGTGAACGATGACTGCACCCAGGAGGCCGACGTCTACATCGAGAACGGCATCATCCAGCAGGTGGGGAAGGAGATGATGATCCCTGGCGGGGCCAAAGTGATAGACGCCACTGGAAAACTGGTCCTCCCCGGTGGCATCGACACCAGCGTCCACCTGGACGAATACTTCATGAATGCCACCACAGCAGACGACTACTACAGCGGCACCAAGGTAAAGTCCTGCTGGAAATGCAAAGACAGTAACATGGGCTAAATGTAGAACAGAGTGAGAGCAGAGCAGAATAAGACCCATGTTTTTACAAATCCTTTTCTATAATTTTGACTTTCCGGGATATCCCTCTCATGCTGATATTGCAGAAGATCACAAATGTGTCCTTTTGACCAACAAAAACTTTCCACTGATGTTCATTTTAACTGAGAGGTCAGTGATGCGCCCTGTTTTTGGCTTGTGACAACTTTATTTAGTATTTACTTTTTTTCAGATCAAATATGTTGGTTATTTTAACCAGAACTACTTTCCCAAATGAAGACCATAAGATGTCAACATAACAAACAGGATGTTAGAATGTAATCAAAATCATTTGGGGAAATTTTGGGGCTGATGCCATTACCGAGGTCAGGGAGTAAAAAATGTCCAAATGCAAAATATCAGCTAATATTGCTATATTGCTATATTATATTGTAATGATCCCTGAGATGTTTTTATCAAACAATGATAACAAATATATATTATGGAGGCTTGATATTTTATAGTTTAACCAAAAACTGTATAATGAATAAACACAAATTATTAAACAACAGAGATGCAACACAAAGAACCAGCAAGTTAAAACCACTTTGTAACGAGCGTCTTTCAAAACTTTCTGATGACACAATGAGAACGACACTCTAATAAAGTAAATGATTAACTGCGGCCAAACTGGACGGAACTCTTTTCTCTGAGAGCTTCACAAGGGTTTAATAGTTTCTCTTTCACCAACATCACACACAGATGATTTGGCATTTTGTTGGTATAGCGCTCAGCAGTGGAGGCGAACAGCTGCCAGAACGTCTGGTCATCATGGCTGCTGATGAGACTGGGAGACCCCATTCTTCTTTCCGAGCACCATGATGACTCATCACTCCGTAGCACTTGGAGATGATGGGAGAGATGACGCCGTGCGCAGGAATTCAGATGTTTCAGTGAGTGGACGGAGCGGTGGAGCGTGGTGACAGACACTATTCTCCACTGTTCTCCGTCTGCTCCCCCTCCCAACCCACTGCCGTGCTCCAGAATGACTCCATCTGCATCTCCAAATGCAGATGAGTATCTGTTTCCATGGATACCGGGGAGCTGCTGCAAAGGCTGCCGCAAAAAAGCCTTTTCACTCTCGCCATTGTGCTTGGAGACAATGGTTGTCAGACAGCCTCCCCCCGCCCCCCTCCAGTCTACACACTACCCACTACACACTACTCCACTCTCTAGGCTCAGCTGACAGATGCTCCGTGAAGCATGCACTCATACACAAAACACACCCTCTCTTTACGTGTTTGGTTACTGTAGCCTGTGTGTTTTTAGAGGATACAAAATAATAAGTGCTGTTACTGCTTTAAATGCCTCAGGTTATAAGATAAGATAAGATAATACTTTATTAGTCCCACAATGGGGACATTTGCAATTCATACTGGGAGGGGCAGTCAGTCCTGTGTTTTCTTAACTGTGTGAGGATTCAAATTCCCTCAACAGTCATCTGCAAAGAACCATAAAGATGAGCATTGATGGCAATAGAGGCTTTACTGTACATGCTAAGTGGATCAGTAGATTATGGTCTCTTCTGTATTTATGGGATTTAAAGATCAATATCTTCTGCTTGAGTGTCACGTAACGTCTCCTGTTATTCTTAATTTAAAGGTCTGCCTCTCATTTCACCTCAGATAAATACAGTATTACATTACAATGGGTAAAATCATTAGTTATCACCTCACTTGAAGGAAAGCAAAACAACTCAATTACTTATGCATATGAAGTAAAAACTGACATTCTACATGAGTGCTATTCAACTGAGTGCTATTCTGGGTTTCCTTTTCCCAGGCAGCTCTTGCCGGCGGTACGACAATGGTGATTGGTCACGTTCTGCCGGAGAAGAATGAGTCCTTGCTGGAAGCCTACGAGAGTTGCCGCAGCATGGCCGACCCCAAAACCTGCTGTGACTACGCTCTGCACGTGGGAGTTACTTGGTGGGGACCCAAGGTACGGTGGCGCTGTGCTTCCCAGCATCCCACGGGATTGGTTTAGATAGTTGGTTACTGTGGAACCTCTGTTAGTGACTTCTTACTTACCAGGATGTGTTCTACAGCTTCCAGAGATGTTTACATTTAACTTTCAGCTGCTTATATGTGTGCGTAGGGAGAACAACACCGAAACATGAGGGGGGTTTTAGGCATATAGCCAAGTCCAAAGTCATTAATTCATACAGCGCATGTAAAAATAACAGGAGTTGACTCAAACTGCTTTACAATCACAGCATATAGCCCAGTTGTACTTAAAACATAAAATGTCATGTGGTCAGGCCTGTAGTTTTTTTAATTACTGCCTGGGAAATCAGTGAAATTGTCAAAAATCACTTCAATCACTTGACACGTGACAAAAAGAGCTGTGCCAAAAGTGAAAGGGTTTTTCCTTTGCCCATGTCCCATCCTTCCACTATGTTTTAATAAAATTGATTGAGTAGTTTTTTGCATAAAGCTGCTAATAGTCAGACAAACAGGAATGGAAACATGTAACTCCTTTGTGGATGAAACGACCAGCATGGACACACAAGTGTGTTCATTGATTCTATACAACAAGCGGTGCTCGTTTCTATCCTCCGGCAGGTACAAGCTGAGATGGAGAAGCTGGTGAGAGAGAAGGGGGTGAACTCCTTTCAGATGTTCATGGCCTATAAGGACCTGTTCATGCTGAGAGACGGCGAGCTCTTCCAGGCCCTGCAGCACTGCAAGGACATCGGGGCGATAGCAAGAGTCCATGCTGAGAACGGGGAGCTGGTGGCAGAGGTGAGGGAGAATCATCTCAGGACCATTTCATTCATATTTTTGGATTGATGATAGAATATTGACTTATTATTATATGATATGCTTTTATATGTAATTAATGTATGGTGTTCTCTTTCCTCTTATCAGGGTGCAAAGGAAGCCCTGGACCTCGGCATCAGTGGCCCTGAGGGGATTGAAATTAGCAGACCTGAAGAGGTACGATAGTCAGGTTTAATCAGGTCGTCCTTCTAACCACTGTCTGGCAAATTAAATCACTTCCATTACAGCCAGACTCTTGTTTTAATAATAATAATAATGTTTCTCTACAGCTGGAGGCCGAGGCGACCCACAGGGCAATCACCATCGCCAACAGGGTGAGTGAGAGGTCGTTAGTACGTGAATATAATATAATGTAAACCTATTGTAATGTATGGGAAGACTTGGACCTGGATTATTATTATCTTATATAAAGGTCCCCAGAGGATGAATCATACTGACTGTGATGATTCCCCTCAGCCTCTAACACCACCAGCAGGTCCAGGTTTTCACTTACCCTCTGAAACATTACAAAATCTACTGGATCTACTACAAGTGCACCAGCACAACTACAAGATCTACTAGATTAAATGCCACGAAATTCTGTGAAGACATTCATGGTCTCCAGAGGTTGTCTTCTTTTGACATTGATAATGCCCGACTTTTTCTCTAGCGCCACCACAAGGTTCATATTTGTGCTTTTGAATCATGTAAACATGACTCCTGCAAAACATCAGCATGTTAACATTGTGAGCGTATTAGCATGTTGACAGAAGCATTTAGGTTAAATCCATTTCATAGGTTTTGCTTGTGTGTTTTTTCCGTAGGCCCACTGCCCGATCTACCTTGTGAATGTGTCCAGCATGTCTGCAGGAGATGTGGTGGCTACAGCCAAGATGCAAGGTGACACATATTTTCCGTTTACATCTGGTGATACCGTCTTAAAGACGAGTAAGAAACAATGGAAAAGTAGTCTCAGCTTTTTTGGAATATATCGTATATTTTAGAAGGTTTAACTACATCTACATTCTACTCAAATTAGAAAAAACACAGCTTAAGTGAAAATACACAACATTTAATTTGTCACTGGCATGTTTCCCAAAGTATTTTAGTGTGAAAATACTTAATGTTGGCCCCTTTTCTCACTGAGATTTAATCCAGTGTATGTGTACATGTATATTGTAGGTAAGGTGGTCCATGGGGAGACAACCACGGCCCACACTGTGCTGAACGGTATGCAGTACTATCATCAGGACTGGGCCCACGCTGCTGCCCATGTTACCGTGCCTCCTCTCCGCCTGGACCCCTGCACCCCCAATTTCCTAATGAGCCTGCTGGGAAAGTAAGTCTGCAAAATGTCACATTCCTGTTTTCCAACTGCTTCAAAATCTAAGCATGACCTCTCTGCCTGCAGTGACACTCTGAATGTTGTGGGGTCCGATCACCGTCCGTTCACCATCAAACAGAGAGCCATGGGTAAGGACGACTTCACAAAGATCCCCCACGGGCTGCCTGGCATACAGGACCGCATGAGCGTCATCTGGGAGAAAGGAGTGGTATGTGTAGCTCTTTTGTTCCCAGAGAACTTCCACGAACAGGACATCTGTTTCGGTTTTGAGGTTATCGATTCGAAAAAAAAGAAAAACAAAGACAGAAGAGGCACGAAAGACTCCTGCTTTCAGTGCATCAGTTAGATTTGTGTACGCATTTATCTCTCAGATTGCAGATTTGAATTATTGTGTTTGTTATAATTCATAGATCGGAGGTAAGATGGACGAGAATCGCTTTGTAGCAGTCACAAGCTCAAACGCAGCCAAGATCTACAACCTCTACCCCAGGAAAGGCAGGATCATCCCAGGAGCAGATGCTGATGTGGTCGTCTGGGACCCCGAGGGATCAAAGTATGAAACCGGATCCCTCCATTCATCGACCAGTCTGTCTCCCTCCAGCTCTCGTCTCATGTCTCAGAGGCCAGTTAGCTTTTTGTCGAGCTAAACTGGGTCATGACTCTCTCTTTCATTTTTGCCTGCAGGACCATTTCTGTGGACAACCAGGTCCAGGGAGGAGATGTGAACCTGTATGAGGGCCTTCGTTGTCACGGTGTTCCCCTTGTCACCATCAGCCGTGGGCGACTGGTCTATGAAAATGGCATTTTCACATGTGCTGAAGGCTCTGGAAAATTTTGCCCCCTGAGAACCTTCCCAGATTATCTTTACAAGAAGATGGTGCAGAGGGAAAAGGTATCGGACAGAAGTGAATTTCATTAATCATTAATTAGATGAACACAGCGTTCATCACATGTTACACAGAAGCCATTTTTCAAACATTATAATGATAAAACATTAATTTAGAGACATCTACACTAGTACTTGTACTATAACTAATACCAAGGGTACTATTATTGCTTTTATTTCTACTATGTCTGCAGCTTCTATTACTGCTTTAACTATAATTTGTGTGATGTCACGTACCAGTGCCAGGCGGTGAAAGCTGTGGAGCGGGAGCCGTACACAGGGGACGTTGTCTCGGTGGTCAACTCAGGAAAGAGGGACTTCGGGGCGTCAGATCTGGACACCCCGACGCGCCCCTGCACCCGGCACGGGGGCTTGAGGGACCTCCACGAGTCCAGCTTCAGCCTGTCTGGTGAGGACCAACATAAGGATTGCTGCTGCTGTTCTGGCCTTTAAAAAAATCTAAAGATTGGCCTGATGAGGGAGCTGTGGTTAAAGTAACTTGGGCAGTGACAGAGCATCTTGTTGGTCTGAGGTCGACCCAGTAGTGGAGGGGTTCAAATTAAATGTTGGGAAACCTTTTTAAAACATTTTAAACGCATCTTTTATCCTGAAAATATGTCACAATAAAAGATATTACAGATTGTTTTGCCAAACCAAGGTATTTAAAGTTTTACGCCCTCCTCTTTTCCAGTTATAGTTCACATTATTTTACATAAATGGAGATAGGATAAGTACTTTGGGTTAATTTAATCTCTTCATTAGAGACATTTGATTGTTGAAACCAGACTGAACATGAGGGTAGAGATAACTAATGATGTGCAACAAAAGTCTGGGGCCAAATCAGGGATGTTGAGGTCTATGGTTGATGCCTTAAACCCTAGAACCACCAGGTCACACTCCCCAGTATACTTTTAGATCAATGAGGAATAGAGTTTTTTTGACACCAAGTTACTTTATCTTGGAGCCTGGGGATTCATTTTGCCGAAAAAGATTACATAGATTTCTCAGGCACTGGAATGTCAGATTTTATGCCAACGGAAATCATACATGTACATTTCAAATGTTACGAGCAGCTTTCTAAGTGGAATGAAAAGAGTTGTTTTGATCTGTTGAAGTATGTTGCAATCCTTAAGTCTGACTAGAACTGCTTTGGACTGATTATAAGCTGTACAACACCACCAAGAAAATACGATTGAGCTGCTCTTAAATACTACTTTGAAAAACTATAGTTCCTTGTGTTTCGCTGCTAAACCCAAGTGATCCCCCGATGTTTCAGGTGCCCAGATCGATGACGCCATTCCAAAGAGGTCCTCGGCCCGGATCCTGGCTCCTCCTGGAGGGAGGTCCAGCGGGATCTGGTAACTTATCAGGAGGACGTCACATGAAGCGGAAGCACGACACCTGAGGGAAACATTTGGCCAAGCAAGACGACTTTGTTTTTCTTTGTGGGGTAATGGAGTCCTGTTTTCACGAGTTATTTAGGACTGTAAAACATTAAACTGTATGACATTGCCGTAACAAGGAAAACCTGTGTTAAGTGATTACATCTACCAAATTTCAGTCAAATGTTACCTCCAAAAAATAAGTGGAAAATAACAAAAAAGATGCCAATGAATTAATGGGGCTGTTGGATGTGGTTAGAGGGGCAATACTGTAACTAACTCATAGTTTTAGGAAGGTGAGTCATAGTTTTTATGATGCGACTGTGTTACCTCACCGTAAAATACGATTTTGCACTTGTATCATGTACTATTTAGATGCCTTTTTACATGATTTAATGTCACAACTGTCACAAATGTCTTTTTAACTGCGCGTCATGGTGAATGAAATGTAATGGTTTATTACAAGGGTGTTGGCATGACATTAATATGTCAGCACGTAAAAAAACAAAACAATGCAATTGACCGAATAATGAAAAACAACGTAATGCAAGTTAACCTTTTACATGTGTTTGTTAATTTATTTTTTTATACTGTATTATTTGAGCTTCATCCCTTTGATGCTACTGTGTTAGAATGATTTCCTTTAAAAAACACTGAGGCTCAGTAATTTATCGTCGTTGGATCAGCGTTTCAGCTCATGTTTACAGACTTCTGTTCCATCCCCTACTGAATGTGAATGAACCTACGCTGTGTGCACTGTGCATGTAGCATAGTTAGAGTTTCTGTCGTAAGCACCAATGTCACAGAATCCTCTTGTGGTCATATTCATTTTCAATAGCGAGCAAAGAGTCTCACCCAAACTGCCTTTTTCTCACCTGAGAACACTGACGCCCTCAAACACACCTCTGCAACCTGCCGCTACAGCTCGTGACCTCTGACATGTTGACCGCTGTCATTTCTTTTTCTTTTCTTTCTTTGAATTGTTCTGTTCTGAAACCGCGTCGTTTAAAACGTTCCCGAGAGACGGTGAAGGGATCCTCTTTAGGATTCAAGTCGCTGTTTCTTCAGGATCGTAACTGGTTCTCAACCACTGTGTTTTCATTGTTTGTCTTTAGTTACAGATTTTTTCTTGTGAATATTTGTGTTAGTGTCTGATTTAGTTGTTATTTTTGTCAAAACTGCCGAGTTAGCGGGGATGCACACGAGATTTAGCTCAATGTTTAGACCCAGTTATGTTCAGAAGATCATGATATAGTCAAAGTAGCACAACGCTTTTTCGATTTCACTTTTTTCATTTTTAGAAGCTCCTGCAAATGTTGTTGTGTTGTGTCCTCCTCCCTCCCAAACCTACACCGGTGCTGAACAATGTGTTGTCACATTGAATTCTGTTTATCTCTTTAGTTTTTCTTGCAGCTCTTTATCACATGATTTGAGTGCAAATAAACCACAAGGAAATCCTCAGCTGAGTCCCGTATCTGATTTCAGGTTCTGCTTTTTGTGTTTTGTGCTTTATTTGAGTCCCTCCAATTTATGCTGCTTTACTCATCTACCTCAGTAGATTGGGAGGAAAATATTGTACTATTACTGAACTGCAATACTGTAATTTAAAGTTTTTTAAAAAGTGGTTTTAAACCTTTTTTAGTGTTTCACCCGTTACAAAAAAGATTTATCTTGTGACCTGTTGGAGGAAGCCTCATCCAGAAACTACAGATTTAATATAATGTAGTTATCACTGCCTCCACTTCAACCAACTACAACAAGAAAAGGCTATCAATGCATCAACATATAGGGAATTAACAATCTATTAATGTGAAATATATTAATATGTCACTTACATGGGACATAAAACTGCAGAACAAGCGCTTATACTTTTGATACATTTGGCTGCTTTATAGGATTTGAAAGCAGGACCTTAACTTGTAATCAATCATTTTACATTGTTACTTGAATTGACTAGTTAATCAGCAGGAAAATAACCAGCAACTTTATGTTTTGTTTTTAGTAAAAACTGTGATGATTATATATATTTCATAATCTTTACTTTCTTTTACTGTTTCCCTTTCAACTATTGGTTGCTTTGGTAAGCATTAGTCTGTTTTCAACTCATTTATAATTCATAAAGGATTTGATTTGTTTGGTGGGTGCCATATGAAGACAGTTTGATTGGTTTAATGATATTTGTTCAGTTTTTGTTATCCTCACTCCTATAACTGCGAGTCTATTAATGAGTAAGCATAGCTGCAGACTTTATTTGTCCAGTAAAGCTGATTCTGATTGAACTTGTGCTTCAGTAGAAGGATCTGAGTTCTCATCCAGCAACAAACTCTAAATCAACACACAAACAGAAAGCTGCCTACTTCACACCTCTTATCTTATGAACTAAGGTGAAGTGGGCAATAACTTCTGTGGACTGTGTAATAATCATCTGCTATCTCTGCAAATCTTGTGTCAATGAAGGTGTTCCTCCTGCACCAAGTGGCGTGGCACTATAAAACAATGACAACAGGCTTTATTGTCTCTATTTTCTATTTCTCTATTTCAGATTTAAAAAAAACACATTTGAACTCTTGTTTTGTGCGTGTCGCCTGAGCCTCTAAACCCCGTTCGTCCGTGGCAGGGCCTTAAATCCGAGCAGACACACACATCCTGTGTCTCTGAGCTGGAACAGGCCAAAGTCCTATTTATAATGAACCTCTAGCAGCATGGAGTCGGGCGCATGCGCGGTGCGGGGCCGGAGCGTTGCAGACAGGGGCGGCCCGTTACCAGGCGAGCAGCGCAGCGCAGGGTCCGACACCAACGACGGCAGCGGCCACTGACAGAAGGAAACCTGCCACTGTGATAACAGCACCCGTGAAATACAGTGAGTATGGAGGCGTGTGTGTGCGTGTGGGTGTGTTTGTGTGTGTGTGTGTGTGTGTGTGAGGAGGAGGGTGGACGGGACCCTGCGCTGCGTCCCGTTGCTGCTCTTTGTTTCAGGGATGCGTGTTTGATTCCCAGGCGCCGAGCAGATCTCACCCAGCGCCGCCTCTCCGGAGGTGTATCCGGGGAGGCCTGCAGAGGGGGCCGCGGCAGGACCAGCGTTGCGGCTTTTCCGCACGGGCTCATTTATTGTTCTCGGCTCGGACTTGAAATGTCAGACCCCCGCCCATCTGTCCCGGACTTTGTTTTTTACTGCAGTCATTATCGGAGCAAAGGCCCAGTGGATTTTTTTTATTTTTGTATCCATTGGAGAATAGATTGACTTCCCGTCCCCCCCCCACCCCCTCTACCGCCGCCCTCGATGCTAGAATAATAATAAATCCTTATTTCTGAGGGATCGCACGCTTCTGCTAATGTGGCCGGAACCTGCGTGTTCTCTATTGTGGCTGCCATGGTTGCAGGCTGCAGTCCCGTGGGGGAATGTGCATGGTGTAATGTGCGCCGCCGATCGTGCGTTCACTCCGTGTTTTCACCAGGAATCAGTCGGTGTCATCCCTCCCAGCTGCAGACACATGGTGTGACCTCGGAGACCATTTAAAGTCCCCCATCTTCACTGGTGTCACCATCCAAATGTTGGTGGGACACCGAGTGGAAAATCCAAGTGAGGCTTGCATGGAGCTGTCAGATGTGGAAAGCTGCTCAGGGGTTTTTCTGTTTAATCTGGTGTGTGTGTGTGTGTGTGTGGGGGATTGTGCTCATGACACATCTGTAGATTAAAACTAAAACCACATGGTGTTTACAGTCGGAAATCCAAGTGACACACAGGCCAATATTGCTTGGTTGGGTTTTACAGGCCCCATCAGCTGCAGTGGTTTCAGAGCCAGTCTGGGATATTTGATCTGAAAGGACAGGGGGGGATATCTCTCCCCACCTTATAGGACAGAAGGAAGAAATGGTAGAAACCTGCAGAAAGAGGCCAACCTCCCCTCCACGGAGAGCTGTAGTTGCATTTCGTAAAATGTCATCTTCAACATATTCAACATATAAACAGATCATATAGATTATAAGGTTTGATGCTTATGGTATAGATTGCAAATTAGAAATCCAGGATATGGCTAAATTGAAATTAGTCCAAGAAAAAGAAGGTCCTCAAGTGAATGAAGTCTAGAGCTGAAACAATAATAGAAACTATTCTATTTATAGATATGTCAAAGTTCCAGCTTGCCTTATGTGACACCAATTAAGATTTGGCTTTTGAATGTTTGATCACAAGTTGTTTGGAGACGTCAACTTAAATTGTAACAAGGCTTTTTTACAATTATTGGACAAACAAGGATTGATTGGGGTAATCATCATTAGTTTTAACCCTTAATAAGTCAAGTGCAAAGTCCAAGACATCTGATAGGATGGGTAAAGGTTATGGGAACGAATCAGAGAACGTCACTGTGGGCAGGTCAGAAAGATGGAGGAAAAACAAAGTCTTCAAACAGCCCCACTTGATCATATGATAACAGCAATTTGTTTACTTCCATTATAGGGTAATAACTGTCATTATGATGTTGTTATGATTTTTGGGGGGGATGTATTTTTGTGGATCTAAAGTTCCACCTAAATCCACTGAAATTGGCTAACCTTTGTTTTTTTAGATCCAGCGAACTGAACACCACTTTATTTCTCTCTGTTTGTCTCAGGTAGGGGATGGCAGTGAATGTGTACTCCACATCGGTGTCCATTGACAACCTCAGCCGACATGACATGCTGGCATGGGTCAACGACTCTATGCATCTCACCTGCACCAAGATCGAACAGCTCTGTTCAGGTAAAGCTGAGAGTCGGTCGTCCCTGACTTTTGTCCCCAACAGGACGATGACACTAACTACCACGTCTTTGTGTTTTCCAGGAGCATCATATTGCCAGTTCATGGACATGTTGTTTCCAGGTTGCATCCTTCTGAAGAAGGTCAAATTTCAAGCCAAGCTGGAGCATGAGTTTATACACAACTTCAAAGTTCTTCAAGCAGCTTTTAAACGGATGAGTGTTGACAAAGTCAGAATCCTCTCTTTACCATATTATTATGTATTTGACTACATACTTTTGATTGTATTATCTCTTACACAAGATGCTGAAGATGCATGTTGAATCACACAGAGCTATTCTAGCATTTCCCGTTTCCATTCTCCAGATCATTCCCGTAGAAAAGCTTGTAAAAGGGAAGTTCCAGGACAACTTTGAATTCGTGCAGTGGTTCAAGAAGTTCTTCGATGCCAACTACGACGGGAAGGAGTACGACCCTTTAGTAGCCAGACAGGGTCAGGACGTGGTCCCTTCCCCCAACCCAGGTGATCACTTTATCCACAAACCAAAGAGAAACCCAGGTAAACCCGACCGTTTTGCCGTTGCTGCACGGTCTGGCTGAGCTTTGGATGTTCCCGAAGGCGCTCCCTGTAAGCAAGTGGTGCGAGCAGCACGATTCGCTGAATGACTGCTGTCCTCTTTAGGTCCATCTCACTGCCCAGCATTCACAGGCAACACAACACTGTGTAGGTATGAGCGAGTCACTGGTGGGATTGTAGTAAATCCCCTCAGTGTGCGGCGGGAGGCAGCATTGGCGGGGTTTCAAACTCCCATCACGCAACTTCAGTTTGAACTTGCTCTCCCACTTCTAATTCATCAGGGACCCGTAATACCAGAGGACCTAAAGAAATATCAAATGCAGCAGTGCTTTCCTGTGTACTGCAGTACACAGGTGCAGCTTCATCTGCCTGAAAGCTGGACTCATACAAAACTAAGTGTGTGTCATTTTACTAACAAGAATAATGTCAGCCTGAACAGCCTTGCTCCGGCTCCATGAAAGCTTTTTGCTTGGAAATCATGGCGCAAGCTATAATTTGATTTGTAGTGTCTCATACGCCTGCCGAGTGACTTTGCCACTGGCAAGCTGTGTGGTTGCAAATGGGCATTTATTATAAAACTGTAGTATTGCAAGTTGGCATGTTTTGTCTTTGATGTGAAACTCCTCTGCTCGGCAGTTTTGAAACTTGATTTTCAACCGTTTCTTAACCTAAATTTTACAATGGGCTTCTTTGAAATCTGGCCATATCAATTTGTGTCTTTTATATTATTCACCAAAACATCATATCAAAGGCACAACATTATGCTACAAGCTGATCACATCAGCTCTCTATAATGCGCTACATCCATCGCCACAATTGCTACGAAGCCAAAGACAATAAATGCAGCGGCTCTGTTTTCATTCAAATGATTAACGTCCCTCACCATCTATGACCAAATCCAGGACCACAGAGGACATCTCCAACAGTTCCCAAAAACATGCCAACACCACAGCGGGTCCAACACAACACTCCAGCCCTGAGGAAGAACCCGTCTTTGTCTAGAAATGGAGGCAGTGATGCGGAGATCATGGAGCTAAATCAACAGGTAGAGTTGAATGGAGGAGCTACAGTCTGAGAGTAGTAGTCCTGATACTTATATCAGAGTGTTGTACATTAACCAATACTGAGCACAGATCTAATATTGATTTAATAAGATGAGAGACTGGGATCTTTTTGAGCCACTGAACTTGTTGACGTACCAAGGATTGAATCATAGTTTTTTGCTCCCTCCGTACTATGTCAGCTACTGGTAAACTGCTTATTATGTATGTATCATGTGGTAAACACACACAGACATAAACATATTAGTCAGCTCTATTGTCACGATACCTGATCCAGCTCTTTGAGTCGATATAAGACGATATCCAATGTCAACATTGAGTCGACGCATCCTGATCGGTTTCTCTTATCATTTTCTCTGGTGGATTCACACCCACTGAAAGCAATTACTGTACTGCATTAATTATCTTATTTACAACAGACAATATGACATGTTACAGAAGGAAAAGCTCATGAGTAAATAAATAAGATTCAATAAGATTAACAAAGGCAAGATTAACAATGGCTGAAATCCCATTTAGTCACATCAGTTTCAGGGTTTCGGATGTTTCGCACTCTGGCTCACTTTTGTTTTAAATGCCAACAATGCTGGGATCTCAAACTTATTTCCCTGTTACACTTCTTTAATGTATTTATTAGAATTTATTAGTTTAAACACATGTTTCTGTTTCGGCCTCAGGTGATGGAGATGAAGTTGACTGTAGACGGACTAGAGAAGGAGAGAGACTTCTACTTCAGCAAACTACGGGACATCGAGCTGATCTGCCAGGAGAACGAGGGCGAAACCAACCCCGTCCACAGCAGGATAATCCACATTCTCTACGCAACAGAGGTATGTCTGATACAGCAAATCTATGGCCTGCAGTGCACCACGGAATTTTTTTATTTTCTCAGTGTTAATTACTACAGAGAGGCTAAAGTGAAACCACAACATCTGGGTTCTGTTCCAGAAGCAACCTAACTTAAATAAAAATAAAAAATCAACTTGACATGTAATAAAATGTATAACACAGCATTAGTCCAGGAAACTGTGGGTTAAACATCCCAGCTCAGCAGGAGAAGGTGAATGCGATATATTACTTTTATTATCCAGCTAAGAAGTTGGAACATTAGATGAAAAGTGAACAGAGGAACAGAAATGTTGGTAGATATCATATTGACGAAACCAAGATACGATGATGGAAGTACCCACACTGGTACACTGGTAGATTTCCATGGGAACTGAAATATTTGTATGTATGCAAACAAGGTAACTGCTGTTAATTTTGTTAGAATTACAAATGTTTCAACATCCAACAGAGACTACTGTAAAATATTTGTCTTAGCATACGGGAATTAAAATGCTAAATGTTTTCAGGCAGACCGATAAAAGAAATAGTCAATGAGAGGATTTATCTGTTTGAATGTCCTCAGTGATCAGGAATTTTTATTTTTACTTGGAACCAAACTACAGGAAGCACAAACTAATAAATATCAGTTCCCTTAAAACGTGTGACATCAAGATCCATGAATTATTCCCTTGGAAATGGATGAAAATATCAGCAAATTCTCACAATCTTTCAATAATAAAGTGAAAAACAAAACCCCACATTTAATGGGTTCTTTCTTAGCCCATGTTCCAAACCTTGCACCACTTTCTGTGGACATCCGTTCTGTAGTTTTTGCATAATCCTGCGAACGCAGAAACAACCCAACTAACCAACAAACAAACTAAAAGGCAGAGGTGAAAACATGTCTTCCTTGACGCGGAGAAGCTGAACACTGCTTTTCTTTTCTTTATCTCAGGACGGCTTTGCGCCTCCAGAAGACGAGGAGCTGGATGAACAAGCTCACCTGGACCAGGAGGAATACTGAACCCTTCATCTCCTCCCCTCCGGCATCCCCGCTCTCCCTTTTCTTTAGTGCCCTCATTTGTTTTCTGCTCTCTCTCTCTGCACGCTCTCTATAAATACCTCCCATCATCCCTGCTCTCTGTCCATCTTTTCCTTCCTTTCTCATCAGTTGGACCCCCCCCCCACTGCATCCACCCTCTGGCCGTCGACATACTTTGCATCATTTGCTGCTCACCCCTGCCTCCACTTACACAGTAACAATAACAGCAATGTACAACATATCCCAGTTATTTCAGCATGAGTAACGTAGAAAATCGAGTCGACGCCGGCGCGGAGGTTGCTTGGGCAAACAGTGGATCTAAGTCTGTAAATATGACTGACATTTGGATTTCTGAGAACAGAACAGTGTCTTCGCTCGTTATGGAGTCATTTGTCTTAATGCTTCTACTAGAGCACGGAACAACACGGCTCCAACGGGCCATCGGGACACTCCCAGAGCTACTAAAACTGTAACAAAAGTGACTTTGTTTTAACAATTTCTTATTTATTTAACTTATATTTCATTAAGATTCACTTTCTGTAGCAGAATCGGTGCAAAACCTACTGTATGTGAGCTGAAAACCGAGGGCCCCGGTATGTGATTTGAGTCGAGGTGTGTGTTTGAGGCTGCATCGAGCTTTTTATTTTGTTTTACGGAGGGTTCATGGCATGTGGAAACACTGGAGGAGATACTTTGGTGTAATGGCCTCGAGGCGTATAATGATCAGTGCTCTGCAATTATACATTTTGGATCCGCAAAACATATCTGAGCATGAGAATGTTAGACATTGACTGTGAATGAGTGATATTTTGTAAATGTACTTTGTGATCGATCCTGGTTAGTTGCCATTGTATCGTTCAGGGCGGAGGAGGAGCTCTGCCTGCAGACCGACGACATGGTTATAGATCGTAGCAGTGCTGATGTTTGATTCTCGGCAGCCTGACACGGAATTGATACGGACAGATTTTTCACATGACAGCTTTTATCATGTCTTTTTTCCTGCTAATCATTTTGTGTTTTTTAACTTTTAATTTGCTGGTAGCCCAGGATGTATGAGTTGTTATTCGAAAAGAAACTCGGTATTAAGAGATCTGTCATAACAACCAGTTTTAACCAAGGAAGTCTCCCAGTCCTTCCCAAGCTCTTTAAACTTTGCACACTGGCTGTCGTCTGCTCTGGAACTCGCATTCTTGGACCGTGTAAACATCTACAGAACGCTCATCTTTTGAGTTTTGACTAAATAAACAGTTGAGAAATAAATGGCTTTGTGTGATGATGGATTTCTAGTGCAACAATGACAAGCTTACAGAGGCCATGAGTCAAAATTTCACTCAACGAATACAACAAACTATACACTTACATGAATACATATATATAATACACATACATATAATCTAAAGCACGTTTATATATCATTGGTAGTAATTAATAACTGAACCACTGACCATATTACAAAATCGTAAGAATGTTCTTTGTGTAACCAGCCGGGGGATTAGCTCAGATGGTAGAGCGCTCGCTTAGCATGCGAGAAGTAGCGGGATCGATGCCCGCATCCTCCAGACTTTTATTTTTTTTTTGCCCTCACAAACTAATTTGAGTTAAATTAAGACTTTAAAATACGAAAAGTAACTGTCGCTATGAATTCACTGTCCTTCCGGTTTATTTTAACTTCAACTTTCAGCTGTATTTGTCCCCACAGGACAGTTTGTGTTTCTAGCAAAGGGTTAAAACACAGAAGATATGAGACATAAAAACATAAAAGGACGTGGACATGTAGACAACAGACGGTAAAGTCCACTCACCACGTGATCCATACTCTCCATGTTACGAGAAAACACTGGAACGTGGGTGAAACATGACGTCACTGTGATCCGGCCTGATGTCTAAAGATATATCATTTTATATATTGTATATTTTGAGATAATAATAAGATGACAGCACAGTCAAATTACTGTGTGTGAGGGCTACGAACAATTCATGTTTAAAATTCATGGACGAGTCGCCAAAAGGAATAAATGATAATTAAATCTTGTACTTATTTCAAAATACACAACCGTCTCCTAGTTGTCCACCAGGGGGATTAGCTCAGATGGTAGAGCGCTCGCTTAGCATGCGAGAAGTAGCGGGATCGATGCCCGCATCCTCCAGATCTTTTATTTTTTTAATTCCTATCGAACACACAAACTGATTTAAGATGAATTAAGACTTTAAAACTGTTTGTAGGCGGTTGTAACCTTCAAAGTAGGAAGAATAACTTCCTCCACATTTATCTTCTCTGCTTATGCCAGTTTCCTCGTAACTGCAAAAGAGATGTTGGTTTGATTTTTAGATTTAAATACAATTAGTACAAAGGCAGGTTGTTCTTAAAGTTGTTTGTTTCAAGAAAAACGGAATAACTTAAATATGAAGCCCATACGAACAGATGAACAAACAGCTGATGTGAAATGTTTATTGGTGTCACGTTCACAAATTCAAAAGTCATACAGATGCTACTTTTAAATTCAAAATAATAGTCAGCAAAAAAAAGCTTTGCAACAGCAGCAACCACAACAAGAACATCAATAATAATAATTATAATAATAATACTTCAAGCTAGATAAAACTACACTTGGAAATAATGAGACATTTGCATGTTGATGGATTTAGGTCAATACTAAACTTGCAATATTGCAAACTGTAGCTGCACTAATCTACATCTTGATGTCTTTTGAAATTTTGCTAAATACTTTCTTAAGAACGAGAGGGAAACATACAAGTGAAATGATTTGATTACTGGGAAAATCTGAGCGGCGCTTTCAAGCCCCCAACATCTTCTTCACCATGTAACCAGGCATGTTGTACAGGAACAGACCCAAGATGGCGAGCAGCAGCAGAGCAGTGACAATCTTGATGGTCAGCCACCGGTACTGGTTACACACCAGGTTCTTAACGGCTTTGAAAGGGATGAGGAACCACAGGAGGGCGATGTCTGGACGGCTGCGTGAGGGAGATCACAGATTAGTGAGATGGCTCAAACTGAATTTGTGTGACAGGGAATTTTATTTTCTGTCTTAAAATTGTGTATATATAATATGCCAACAATATAACAACATTGTAATAGTAATTTAGCTTTCTATAACATTTTTTATAAAAGATTAATTCACCCTGGAATTGAGGAGGCAAAATACCCCCAAAACGTCTTATATTATGATTTTAAACAAATAAATTCTTGCTTTAAAATATTTTCAAAACTTCGAATTTCTAGAAATAGTCACCACCTTCAATAACATCACAGGGAAACAGGTGGTTGGTTACATTCATATTAAATCATATTAAAAATATTACATTTTTTAAAGTTTTTGAAAATTAAAAATGGCATCTACTTGATTATTTGAGCGGAATGTATACAATAGATTTTTATAATTACTGATAAGACAAGAAGGCATGTACTGTCCTTTTAGATTCCTGTATATACTCACATATAATACACACTCATATATATCACACTCACAAGTACACATTTACACAGATGACAGTACGAGCAGAAAACTGAACAGTTCAGATCAATTTATTCCTAAATTTGAAATATCATACATACACATAATCAGGAAAACATGACAAAACATGTTTCATGACAAAATATTATTCAAGCAGGAAAATCTGAATACCAGCCGACTATGCTAAAAATCCTCAATATCTAATCGATAAAACCTTTAATATCCAATTGATGGTCATCAGTTTTCATAGGTGAGCAGTGGACGTTGAATTAATTTAATGTAAATAAAGAAAACCACATTTCAAGAAAGAAGAAAAACTTCAGTTATCACACCATCAAAAGCAAGATGTTGAGATTTGTACAGATCATGATGAATGCACGCAAGATGTATTATTGGTACTATTATTGTTAATAAGGCAGCAGTAATTTGTCAAATGGTAAATTGCAAAAACATGCACAAAAAAAACCCCAACATATTATTACTGAACGCACACCCTTTGAAAAAAATCATCATCTGCTGGTTTGAACTCAGGCTCCCAACATCTTCTTCACCATGTAACCAGGCATGTTGTACAGGAACAGACCCAAGATGGCGAGCAGCAGCAGAGCAGTGACGATCTTGATGGTCAGCCACCTGTACTGGTTACACACCAGGTTCTTAGCGGCTTTGAAAGGGATGAGGAACCAGAGGAGGGCGATGTCTGGACGGCTGGTGGAGCACAAGAGACGTGAGGAGATGTTAGAGAAGCCAAAGCCAGACAAGAATCCAAAATAGTTCATTGGAGCCTGGAAACAGGTTTTCACGTACTGATATAACCTGTGGTAAGACCTGCTTACCCAGGAGCAGGCACTTCTGCCGCTCTAGGCCAAAAATAACTGTACCGTACCATTACCTCCACACACAGGGTTATATTCTGGTTGGTGTGGTGGTTGGATGAGAAGGATGAATAAAACACACAGAGCCAAGTGTTGGAGCACCCAGAACTCCAGAGTGTATGGATTGTGTTGGTGTCAGGAGTGAAAAGCTCACGTTTGACCAATGTGACATTACCAATAACTCAGTAGAGACGATAAGGACGAACTGAATAAGTGTTTTAGTCGGTTTATCTGTAAAATATCATCCAAACATTTCAGGAAAAGGTAGGATTTAAGATACGATTAAGTGTTTAGATCTGTTTTTTGTCTGTATTTTACTCAAGATCATGCACACAAGGACACTTTTTTGCAAACGTAATAATTTCATAATAGTTAATTAAAAAAACTGTGCTTTAAGGATAGTGAGAAATCAGTGCATGAAAGAAAAATTCAGGATATGATATTAATTAAGATAATTTTAGATTTTTTTTTGCCTTTCTACATCAAATAAGATTGGTTGGATCTTTCTTAGAGTTTTCAGTCTTGCACAATTCAATCCGTGTTGTTCGGAGGTCAACAAATATTAGCTTTTTTGAAACAAAATTCACAAATCTTAAGGATGCCGCGCACGCTATGGATAAAATGAAAATAGAGAAATAAAAATAATCAGAATACTGACCAAAATACCTCAACATAAAGTCAAAATACAAAACACCACAAGGCAAAAGTGAATTATACACAGTCAGCTTTACTGTTAAATAATTCAGTTTGATGGTGATTTGGTTCCAAGCTTTTGCTGCAGCTACTTTTCACAGTATTGGGTTCTTACCTCTTGATCAAGTGAGACTTTTACTCTGTTTGACTACACTGGTCCCATTTGTACTGATGGTGCCTTGTTACGTGATGTACAGCTTTTGTTTCACCGCATTCCTCACAGTGTGTTTTTATCTAGACCTATAAAATGACTCAGCTTGACTGATATTATTGATTCTAGGTCGTTTTTAGGCTGTGATTGAAGGGAAACCGTAGACAGGAAGTAAGCAGGGAAGAGAGAGAGAGAGCAAGCGAGAGGGCATCTGGTTAGTGAAATTGCTGGAAACCTTCTGCAGAGGTGTCTGAGCAACATCTCAAGCTCCCAGCATTTTCTTGATCATGTAACCAGGCATGCTGTAGAGGAAAAGAGCCAGCATGGCCAGCAGCAGGAGAGCTGTGACAATCTTGATGGTCAGCCACTTGTACTGGGTGCAGACCAATTGTTTTATGGCTTTGAGGGGAGTGAGGAACCACAGAAGGCTGGTGTCTGGACGGCTGGAAGGACAGAAACATGTGTTCAGGAATACAGACTTTCAGCAGAATGGACCGTTCTAATGTCACGCTTCTCAAATTTAAAGGTCAATGTTGCTGACATCACTGAAACACAGATCATTTACAGAATGTTGGGAACTTCTAAACGATTCTAGGCAGAAATTCACAAACGATATGAAGAAACAGCAACTTACCATGTAAAGAAAGAAGACAAGTCCAGAAATTGGTTGAAGCGAATCCGTGTAAATGTCTTTCCTCATTTCATGAAATTGCTTTTTATGTTTAATTTATATTTATTTATGCATTTTTTACGCGTGTTTAAGACTTCCAGTTTTATGTTCATGACCGATTTATCATTATATTTATTCATCGGTTTATTATAATTTTATTTATCATGCTATTTATTTCATTTATCTGCTTTGCATTGGTTACGTTTCGGAGTTAAGCCGGAGTTTTAGATGTGTTTGTATTTGAATACATAAACTTAAGTATTCGCTGTGTGTGTAGGAGGCGTAAAAGTAGAAGCCAGAGAATAAACTGGACAGTGCTGTGCTGGGAAAACATCCTTCATACTTGGGTTTCTCCAGTGGCTCCGGTTCGTTGCGTCCTTCACCCACTGGGCTTTTTTCTGCTTCCTCTCCAGTCAGCAGGTGAAGCTCTGCTTCCACTTTTCCCTGTAAAGACCAAAACATTTAGATTATTTAGATATGTAAATAACTTAATTTCAATGCACAGTCTTGAATTACAGAGGACGGACAGTATTTCAGTACTTATTTTAATATTAATAACATATTTTATTGTATATTGGGGTGAAACGTCTTTAGGAATTTGAATAGATTGTCGTGAAATGTGTAAAACACATTGATGTCACACTCAGAATAAACTGTAAGAACTTTCCTGTATCATAAAAAAATCTCCGTCCTCAGCAGATCATGGTAAATATCATATCTGCTTCAGTGAACATCTGGATGCAGTCTCACAGATCCACGAGCAGAGCAGCAGGCAGCTTTTTACTTTGACTCACCGTCAGCTCAAACTCGTCATCTTCATTTCTGGCGACAAACGGCCACCAGCCCTTGATCCTCTTCTGTTTGAAGATGGAGACACAGGGCATCTCCCCCTCATTTGTCACCATCTCTATAGTGCACTGCTTGGGAGTCTTTGCACCGCGAGGGAAACGGTTCAGGTCCAGCTCAATAGCACCTACGAAGAGAGATTATTCAACTTAGATAAATGTAAGAGACGTCTTCTCAGTTAACAAAGAAGAGGATCTAATGAGTATAATTGTAAAATATACTAACATACATATATATTTGGTTGTAGAGAGTATGTTTTGTGGTATCTGTTCAACAAAACTGAACGTATAGCATCAGTTTTGATTCTGGGATTCAGGAAGCAAAAAGGTTATTTTAAACGATTGTCTGCCGTACCTAAGAAGTCATCTGCAGAGAAATGGTCGGCGTCCCACACTTGCAAGTTAAGACGAGCTGGAATCTTGTACTCGGTCTCGTCCCAGGCAAACATGGACTCTTTCTTTGAGATGACGATCTTCTCTTCAGCCATGAGGTAGTCAAAGGGGTAGACGAAGCGCCAGTTGAAATTGCCCTCCCCGGTGATGGAGTGGTAGTGGACGTCAGTGTCCTGCTTGTCCTCCTGCTGCCCTTTCAGCCAACTGTTGAAAGGGAACGGAGAGGGATGAATTCACAATGTTGAACAAATAAAGTGTTGTTTTTCTGTCAAAAATGAAGAAAGGAAGATAAAAGAAAATGTGAAAAAAATCCACTTATCAAACCCATAATTACCCTCGCACAAATATGTCACTGGATTTCTCTCCAGTAAAGATGTCGTCGTCCTCCAGAACGACTTCATCTGTGTTCCAGATGATCACCCTCAGTTCAAACCTGGACATGAGCAAACATCACCAGATACAGCACATGACCAAATTAAACATTTCTGGATGAATCCATCACATTCATTTACAAACAAGGTTCAAGCAAGAATTCACATTTTGGCCAAAAAACAAATTATAAAGAGTATTTGAATCCTGCAAATTAACTATGTCAGCCAGTTCTGAGAAGAGGACGTACTTCTTCGGTTTCCTTGGTGAAATGTCAAGTGCTGGGCCTGGAGCAGTCATGTCTTTAGGAAACATGTCCACCCACATCTCAATCCGTCCCTAATTTCAGTTGAACGAGACAAAACTCATATATTATTCAAGAAAATACCATTGGATTAGAGATCGTACTGGTGTGTAGTTGGTGTGAGTAGAGCTGACATGAATATATCAATGTACCTGTTCGATTCCCGGTTTGTCAGGATGGAGCAGGGGTCTTGTTTCCACGTGCTCAGGAGTGAGTTTGCATCCGGCCCGGGGCATATCCTCCCAGTGCTTCAACACGGTCAGAGCCAGGTGTTCATCCGTCTGCTTCTTCAAACCTGACGGACGGGATCAGGCACATGTTGATCAACTTTATCTTAAAGTGCTTTTGAAGGAGGTCAGTTTAATCGAGTGTGTGGGAAAACAACAGATACCGTTTTCATCCTCGATCTCAGTCTGTGCCATGAAGACACGGTTGTCCACCTTCACTCTTCCTCCGGGGCCATAGTGAGGCCCGTCCAGTTTCCCCTCCTTGCACAGCTTAGCCAGGATGTGGGTGGGTTTCAATGGGTCCCTCCAAACATTGTAACCATGACTACAGAAAAGAGCGAAAGTACACGACACATAAATCTTTGTATAAACCAATGTAACTGCAGTATACTATATCCTGGGTTTAATATTGTTATATTTCTACAATCCTGTATTGCTCTGTGGCAGGAAGGTCCGTTTCGATTCTTACATGGCGTAGTTAGAAGTGATCCCACACGTGGCTCTGTGTTTGCTGTAGAAACGGTTCTCCAGGTCCAGTTTGGTTTCCCCGATCAGATCGTCGGTTCCAACCAGGTCCCAGTCGTAAATCGACACCGTGAGTGTGGAATCCATCGGGAATGTGGCCTCCACGTCAAAGGATCTGAGCGGATAAGAAACACAGGATTTGTTGAGTTTTCGTGCATAAATGTAACTTTGTGAAGTCATATGAATTGTTTTGCTTAGTTTATATATGTATATAAATAGATAGAAAAATACAGCATATCCACTTACTTGCCAAACAAGGGGTTCAGCTGTTTGGAGATGTAGTTCTCCTTGTCTTTGATTTCTGTCTTTCCCAGTTTAATCGCGATGTACGGGTCAGCTTTCCCATTAATGTCAGCCGGGTGCAGATCAGTTGCCTTGAAAATAAGATGTTTTAAGCATGAATTAAATTACCAAAATAATCCTGTCTGCAGAATCTGATCTCTTCCTGTTGTATTTGGAAGATAATTTAGATTAAAATACAGAATACGTACCCTGATGACATAGATGCGGACGAGAACGTTAATGGGGTCGTTGTGAGGAATGTTTTGAAACATTCCCATGTTGGGGTCGAAGTTCACGTCTCTGGACAGATCGTCCGACACTTTGTACATGCACAGTGAGCCCTGAGGGGGCAGAAACAAGTGAATGGTTCTATTGGAAGAAAAAAAACATATATGTAACCTGAGAAATGACCTAAACCTAAACATTTTGTTCTTACTTTGAATTTCCCAACAATCCTGTCCTCGTCTGTCACGTTCTGGTCATCTTCATCTCCGCCCTTTCCCCTGAACAGGTTGAAACTGTGGAGCCAGTCCTCGAAGTTGTCAAATTCACTTTCCAGCTCCTTTGGATAAACCTTTTAGTGAAAAGAAAAACAAAACATGAAGCTGACAATAAAACACCAATTCAAACAGGTGGAGGGAATTCAGATGAAAGGTAATTGTAACAGTGGCTAAAATGGGCTGCAATTGAATGTGTCACAATTATGTGGCCAAAACCAAATTGTCCTTTTTTAGTCCAAATTATCATCTTGTCATGTGCAGGTAACAATTATATTCTTTTTCATTTTGATCTGGACTTACTGTCATAGGTAATGTGTTGACTTTATTTTATTACCTTCAGCTCGTCCAACTTTGGCTTTTTCTTCTCGAACGGGTCGAAGGTCATCTTCTTCTTCTTTCCTTTTCCCCTCTTAGTGCCTTTCACAGGAGAGTCCTCGGGTTTGATATCTGAGGACAGGTCAGCAGGAAGGACAGAGGAGGAATGGTGCGGGGGCGGGGGCGGGGTGAAGGAGCAGAGCACTCGAGATATGAATTCCACATGAAAGTTGACAAATACCAGCTGTTATTGTGTACAACCCGCGTGCCATTGAACTGTATACAGCTGCAGTATACAGTTCAGTGGCCATGCTGTGAGAGGACCCCCAGCTCATGAAAGATGAACACGTACTTAATGTGAAAAGCCAAGTTATATATTTACTACGTAAGCAGAAGAAATACTTCTCTATCATTGACTCTATCTAGTAACTGATAAGTGAGTTCAAGAATTGCCAGGAAGTAAGAAGAGTATTTAGAATCTTCACTCTTCACAATTTTGTAATTCAGCAAAATATTAAGACATCAATGCTTTGGAAGTAACGCACATGAAAACAATTGTTAAGAATAACTTAAAGATATTACTTTTCAAAGGGCCGGACACAGACACACATACAACTTTGAAACTGAATAAAAAAAGCCCTGAGCCAGTTTTGTTTAAGGTCATCTGGTTTCACCTCCAGCATCTGTAATGTCCACGTCGTCTTTGTCCTCTGAATCTGACAGAGCTGCTTCCTGAGCCTTGAGAGCCTGTCAGAGCAGAAAGTCATCTCGTCACTGAGAAGTAAAACCAAACTGTAATAATACATTAATTTATGAGTTGGTCAATTGCTCGTGGTTAACATGGTGAAAGGGTCAACTCTCATTTTCTAAACGTAGTGGCCAAATTGTTTTATTGGCTAAACTCAACCGAGCTGTGACTGAAAACTGTATTTCTTTCTTTCTGACAGAACTCCCTGAATACAAACTTGTCCCACAGAGTTTTTCTTACCTCCATCAAAGTCTCAATGGAGGCAAAATATTTGGACCACCAGTCCAACATGCTCTCGTCAAGCTCCTCCTCTTCGGCCTCCTCTCCCTTCTTCCTCTTCTTCTTCTTCCCCTTTCCATCCTTATCGTCGTCCTTTTTGTACAAAGAGCATCACACGTCTTATCGGTTAAACTTTTGGATTTTTGAAACCGTAAATAAAATAGTGTAGAAGCACCACAGCACTATTCTTACCTCAACTTTGACCACAGCATCAGAGCACTAGGTGGAAAAGCAGATTGCATAATGTCATGCAATAATAGTGTTTTGCATTATAATCACAATCTGTATTTTTTTAGTGTGGAAATGCTGTTTCATTTCTATTTATATAATGTTCTTTAAGTAGGATTATTAATTAAACTGGGTCTTGTTCTTTGAATAAAAGTAAAAAAATAAACGTACAGAGTCGAGTTTGACCACAGTGTCCATCTTCTTAAAAGCCGGCTCAGATTCCATGCCGACAACAATAATTTCCTCTGAAAGATAAACGGATGATGGGATGTTAGACCCGGTCATTACAGGGTAAACACATTCTTTGTCTTCATCATTTGTGGCTCCTTCGTTTTTTACCTGTTGTGTTTGAGGACCAGTTGTTGGCCTGTTTGTCCGTCGCCCTGTAGATGAACTTCCTCAGGCTGGTGACGGCGTTGGAGCCGACCAGCGTGTAGCGGCCAAAGGCCCTGCAGTCCACCACTCGGATGTTCAGTGGCGGGTGGAGCAGCTCATTCTCAGGCAAATCCTCACAAACAAAATCCAGAATTATATCAATAAAAACAGAATTTACACGTTTACAGGAATTTGTCAGCAGACCACTGGAGGCATGTTTTCTGTGTTGAAGGTAAAAGTAGGAAATGGAGTAAACACTGATTAGAAACGAGTACTTTAAAGGATCACATACCACTTCAAACCACTTGACCAGGGTGCTGAAGTTGGGGTTTTTCTTGTAGTTGGGGATGAGGGCCGACTGAACCCCCTTCCCGGCGCATTCAATGTCTACGCGAGGCCGATCCACCTGGGCCAGATTCACCCGTTTCAGGTCTCTCAAGCCCCAGAACAAAACCTGAAGCGTAGGGAGGTTCACCAATGTTCAAATTCAAGCCTGAATAATTTTTTTTACACCGTCATATTTAACATTTTCAACTTTTACCTCAATCCTGTACTTGCTGAGCACTGGTCTGATTCCCAGTGGTACAGGCAGCAGCGGACCACGGTCTATATCTGTAGGGCCTTCTATCGGAGGCAGGTCGGCTTTCCCATTGGGTCCAAGCTAAGAGACGGGACAGGAAAGCAACGTGACATTTATAGCAGTCACATAAGCACACAGCTCGAGGATGTCTGCTTTTCACACACTGACCTGCAGGAGTTCAAAAGCTGCCAGCATTTCTCCAGCGGTGCAGTTCCCACGGTAGATCTGGTAGTACTCCAGCTGCGGAGGGAAGCGCGGGGGGCCATAGTGCTCGTCGGCCATCTTGACCACGGGCTTGGCAAAGGTCCTGCCCATGAAGTCCGCTTTGCCCTGCAAACACATGACAGATAAAACCTCAAATGTCCACAGCATAAACCTGAAATGTGGTTAGAATTTTGAAAGAAGGGTCTTTTTGAAAAAAATATTAATAATATAATTATGTGATTTTTACCATCAGCATGAAGAAACATGGCTTGAGATGCACATGTTTCAACAACAGATACAGAAGCGCTGAGGGTAAAAAAGACAAAAACGACAAAAAAGACAAAAGCCCTGAAATAACCAGTGAACTGCAAAACAGACATATTGCTATAATAACAAAAAGATCACTGAATCATTAATGAATCTTCCTGAAAAGATAATATAAAATCTCTCTTGCAGTTAGTGGTTGTAAAGAGTCAAAATTCTCCATTGGCCACATACAAAAAAAGCACAAAAATGTGATGTAAAGGAATGCATCAGGTATAAGTTCCTCATCCTCGAGGACTGTGGAGACTTAGTTCATTGATATATGTCTTATTCCTCTTGCATGCCTTTCAACACTATTTATTCTGCACACATATCAGTGTTTCTACAGAACATCAGAAGCATCAGAATCCACACTCTACTTATCCATCATCCAAAACAATGGTGTAATTGACAGGAGCAAATATAAAATATCAGTCAGCAAAAGCATTTTATCAGCACGACAGAAACACAAGTGTTGCATGTCAGGATTTATTACTTCTAACAGAAGAACATGATATTAAAGTCATATCACAACCTGGTTTTTGTGACATGTTTACTCTTACATTTCAACTGAAAAACAGGCATAATGTTAAATTATCAGGTGACAGAGAGATGCTGGAAGTCAGTCAGAGTTGGGGGGGCTGAGAGACGGTCTATATAAACAGCAACAGGCAGCAAACTTGGCTTTAGGCCAGTTATAGAAATCACAGATTGTTTTATGAGACATATCTAACCCAGTGTCCAGTAAAATCCATGATACTTTCAGCTAACAGCTAACGTTCTCTACAATACATTAAAATATGTGCATCAGATATAAAAATACACAGAAAATACACTGAATGCTCCAAAATAAAACCAAATATTATTTTGAAAAGCAAGTGTTATGCTGATAACTTTGATACTTTTAAAAAGTTGATCTAGAAAATGAGTTTCAATTCATTTTTTGCATTGCAGTTACAGCCTCTCGCCTCTGGGAGTGCTGCAGTCCTCGGACGAAGATGGACGAGCACAACAAGACAGATTCAAACAGAAACTATTTCAAAACAAATCTTACCACTGTGTCTTGATCATAGATTTCAATGACGATGATGGGGGGGTCGTCTCTCAGCTCATTGGCTTCTCCGAACAACTCCACGTTCTCAAAGACCAGCAGCTGGTCCCACGTGGGGCAGAGAGTTTCAGGCAAGACCTGGAGAGAAAACGGACAATGGCGGTGATGTTGAATCTGCTGTAGAACCGATCATATTTTAGGTGACTGGGAGGAGTTGGTGCCTACCTCGGTGACCTGACTTTGCGTGGAGAAGAAGACTCTCGCAAAGGGATCAGACAGACCTGTGCTGTCAGCAGCAAACAGGCTGCGAGCTTGGTACATGTGGACCCTCAGCTGGAAGATTTGCTTCACTGTGGAGGCGTGCAGAAATTCATCAATGAGAAAAGAAATCACACATCAATGCACATTCCGAAGACATTGGTAGATATTTTTGTTTGTATTATCTCCATAATGTTTATATCCTTAATCGTTAATGTGAGAGATACTGAATTGGTTGATGGTCTTACTCATGTAGGTGAGGCTAATGGGAGGTGAGCACGGCATGCCGGGTCCTTTGGACAACTTGTTCTCCTCAAATCCATTGGGGAGGCCACTCAGGTAGTCTTTGCGCTGCCTGTTTAGACCCAGCCACAGATAAATCTCTATCTTGGACTGCACTGTCCAGCCAGCAGGCCCAAAGCCTTTCTTTCCAGGGATCTAAATGAATACAATAAAATCATGACAAAACTGTTTTGTTACAGATGATGAAAGGGATTTGATCAATTTTACTTTACAATGTTGGATGTAAACTCACCCTGAGAAAGATTGTCTTGACTTTGCCGCACTCCTTCCCCCTTTCCTCCTCTATAGTTGAGTAAAGGATGTCCTTGGAGGGCACGCGTGCATAAGCAATGCGCTTCCCGTTACTTATCATCCATATGAAAACATCAGGAACGCTGTGCTGAGGCTACAAGAGGAAGAATGTTCATATAAAACATGATGAGACCACAATGAAACAGTCATGTACAACAAACAACACAATTTGTGAGTGCGAGGCAAATATGATATTGCAGATCTTACTTCATCAGCCAGGAAGCGCAGCTTTGTGAGGAAGTTCTGAGCCAGCTTGATTTTATCTCTCACTGTGCTTTTCTTCACCTGGGACCTCATGGCCTTCGCTTGCTGGCCAATGGACTCCTACAACCAGAGACAGGCCAGCGTTCAGCAAGAAAGTACAATATATACAATCAGCAACTGTGAGAAAGGATCACTCCTCGTGATTCTTTTTTCCACCTACCACTTCTGACATGCACAGCTTCAGTCTCTCCCTGTCAAGTTTGGTTTTACCGGACTGGTTCTGGTCCTTGTTTGCCAGCGCAAGAAACTGACTGAAAGAAGAAGAGCTCACTCAGTTTGACAATCTTTATTAATCCATTATAGTGCATGATGAACAAATAATGTTATTACAATATTTGGTAAATGATGAAGATGAAGTACCTGCATCCGTGGCTGAGTTCCTCCAGGACACCTCTCAGTCTGCGCTCAGGATAGGACTTTTCTGTCTTAATGACTTCCTGCACATCGTTTAGTCCCTCCTCCTGTAGAAACAATGAAAGATGTAAGTTTGTGTGTGCGTGTGCATGTGCGTGTGTGTATGTGTGTGTGTGTGTGACTTACCAGTTTATATGCAATGTTGTCTATGATGTTGGCATTGTACAGCCTCCTTCTCTGATCCTGCCACCAACTCTTGATGTAGATACACGGCTTCCTCTCAAAGTACGGCAAGTGGAAGTAGTTTCTGTCAATTAGAATGAGTGATGGCAGCGTAAATAAAAAAGCTCTCAGGTTAAATGTGGCACACAAACGCCGACTTTAGTGAAAAGGAATTAATCTTAAGAGAAAAGCTTTATTCACAAAAAATAACATTTCAAACTATTCAACTTCTTTAAAGAGTTGTTACTATCTAATACTAAAAAACGTAAATACAACCCATGCTTTTTGCCTGCCTTTGTTTATTCATAAAGTAGTCTGTTGTTGTTTGCATTGTCCAACTATTAGAATGAAATTCTTGCCCTGACCGATCAGTGATGACAGGCTTCATGGGAGGTGTAGTTGCCACTGATGTCAGGTCTCCGTCATCGTCCACCTCCTCGTCGCTGGAGTTGTGAATCAGTTCAGTTTCTTCTTCATCTCCGTCGCCTCCACCTCTCTTCCCTTTGGTTTTTGTCTGGACAATCCCATCTATCTCGTTGCCGTAGTAACCTTGCAAACAGCAACGATAGTAGATTATAAAACGGGCCTCGCTTATAGAACATCTTAAAATAATGAGCAGATTTATTATGGCCCATGAATTAACATGAAGCACAGTAACAATAGTTACATCAGAATACTATGTTAAACCTGCACAATTTCTGCAAAAAATAAACTAAACAGAACAAGGTTGTTTAAAATACGAGAAGGTAATGGACAATACCTATGGTGACCTCAAAGTTGATGGGCTTATCTCCAATCTTTCTATCGATCATTGTTGCCTCGAGGAACGATCCGAAGAGGAAAAATTCCTCGACCTTCCCAGTTGCGGTCTGTGAAATAAAGAAGCAGGTGTGAGTGTCTGAATGAGAGTAAACACTGTCCCACCTTTTCTTAATTTAGGAACCAAACAAAACAATTGATTTCAACCCATTTTAATAGATGACACCACGTCCTTATGGTCGTGTAATACAAGCTGATGGACAGTGAAATGAATCCCTGATGACCTGTGGATACGCTCCCACTGTCCTCAATTGAATCTGCTGCGTGACTCACATTGTCCCCAAACAAAAAGAAGCCACATTAACTCAAACAGCGTGTTAATAATGCACCAGGTGGGCTAAATAAAGACAATGAATAATTCACATTAGCTGCAGCACAATGACCCCGGAAACAATTGGATTCCTCTGCACGGCCGCTCATCCAGGCAGGGACCCACCTCTGAGATGTTGGGCACTCCCTCCACCTGCGCATCTGTGGAGCTGGCCACCTCAGGGGAGGAGGGGTCCAGGATCTCCACACCCAGGCTGATGAGCAGACGGGCTCTGAAGGACACCCCCTCTCCGAGTCCTTCGTTCAACTCCTGGTATTCGTCCATCAGGCTGTAGGTCCGAGTGGAGCCGTACATGTTGACCCAGGCAGGCCCCAGTGTGGGAAGGAAGCCTTTGAGATATAGAATAGATAGAATTTGCATTTCATCATTTGCTGAGCAGATCTGATAACACAGTCATGAGTGTATACAATTTTCTTAATCTCATTCCAAATCAAATCTTCCAAATTTACACGATTCAAATAATTAATTCCTAAAAGGCCCAATAATAAATCACCTTTGTCCCCGTCATTGGAAATCTTCCGCAAGTCCAGGAAGTGTGTTCCTATAGCAACATCATTCACTTTATCAGAGTCGCGGAGCTGGATCTTTATGCGCTTGCACAGCGGTGGAAACATCTCAGTGAACACTATTTGCTCGTTCCAGATGGGCTCGTAGCAGCTCTTCTGAACTGATGTTTTCCCCTGTGATCACATATTACAGTTATTGTCTGCATGTCACAAAAATAAGAGGCAGATTTCTCTGTCACGTACCTTCTGCCCAGCAAACAGTACTTGAACATAAGGATCGACCAGGTCCTTATTTTCTCCGATGAAGGCCTTCTTAACATTGGCCATGATGCTGGTGTTCATTCTTGGGAGTCCCTCGGCTCTGTAGATCTTCAGGTAATAGCGAGCCCACTGTCGCTCTGCGGGTACCCCCTCAGGTAATAAGAGATTTCTATAACAGAAACAGGAAATAATGATAACAAATAAGACAACTGACACGTGTTACAAGGTACTTTGTGAAGCTGAGAAAGATACTACATTAAAGGTACAGTGTGTAGAATTTAGTGACATCTAGTGCTGAAGTTGCATGTCGCAGCTGAATACCCCTCAGCTCCCCCTCCCTTTCCCAACATGAAAGAGAACCTGTGGTAGCCTTCCATTGTCATAAAAACTCAAAAGTTGTTTAGTTTGGGCTACTGTAAAAAACATGGCAGCCTCCGTAGAGAGGACCCGCTCCCAGTATAAATATGAAGTATTTAAATATAAAGGGCCGATTCTAGGGTAATTTGTACAATTTAGATGAATCACACTAGTAAAAACATCACTATATCACACCCTTTCACCTGAATCTTACACACTGGACCTTTAAGCTTTAGAGCTGGCAGTCAAATCAATGATCAGAACAGAGTAAATCCCCCTCTATAGTGAAACAAATTTATTATTCACATCGAAAATGTACCCACCCCTCTATGTCATCCTCATCAGACTCTTTGGCCTTGTGCGGAGTCTTTATCGTGTCTCCTTTGGCCACAACTGCGACGTCACACTTCACGTAGCCTTTACAACCCGCTGTGATGTCGTCAGGGTCAGACAACAGAGCCCATTTGTGGTTAAACTGATGTTCTGCAAGAGAAAACAGAAAATACATCATCCAAACGCTGAAATATATCTATTGTTGGGATTTATTTGTAATAAGAAGCCTGACTTTGTGGTGATCCTTTACCTGGCTGTGTGTAGATTGTGCCAACATCCAGTTTAAACATCCCAACCAGCGTTCCACTACGCAGAAGATTTTTAGAGTGGATGACCTAAGGGTGAGTCCAGGGAAATAAACAATAAATACACTCGTCTTGCAGCAGAATCCGTTTTATAATCCACTGATGAATTAAAATGAACAACTTACAGAAACCTTCAGAATTTTGTCAAACATAACATCTGGAGGGACGTGGAAGTCGAAGACAAAGTACTGGAAAAGAGAAGCGTTTGTGATGATCTTGACAGGATCGAGCCCTTATTTACATTTATATCGTAGGTTTTTGATACAGTGTGTTCTAATGACCCACTCACTTCATTGTAGTACGGGCAGTTGGTTGATTCCTTCATGGAGGTGTACTTTTTATCTTCTCCAATCTCCACACAGACCATGGGATCCATGTTCAGTCCAATCAGCTGTCTGGCCTCAATCACTGTCACGCTCACCTGGAATCAAATGATCAAGTGGTTCAGACTAACTGGCTGGTAGACTGATTGATTGATTCATAATGTACAACAATTAGGATTAAAGATGAAGATCAACCCCATTTAGTTGCAAGTATAATGTACTTATATATAATGTATAATTGTGTCCATGAAAGAATGGGTTTCTCTTACTTGGTAATCTACTGGTCTGCCAGAGCTGGGCTCCATCTTTATGTCTGGTTTGGATCTACGAGACATTTGAGGTGTCAGAACATGAAATATACAAAATGTATAATGCGATAAACACGTGTTCACAGCAGCCATATGATCGACGGAACATCACTTGCCTCTTATTCGATACATTGGTGGTAACAGCTGTGACTGAGGCCACTGAGATGGTGTCAAGGTCCTGTCCTCCTCCCATGAACATACCCTGCCGATCCAGATTTTCTGTCTCCAGGATAGCTGGCTCATCTGGAGATCATACAAAGCAGACACTAAAACGACAGCTTGTACCAAAATTAAAGTGCTTCAAATTTGGGGACACTTAAAGCTGAACTCAAAGCTACTTTTAACCTTAAAATATCACAGACTATGTAGTGAGATTACCCTGAACACCTTCTTCTTCTTTCACTATATGTAGCTCTAATGAGAGGTCTCCTGTGAGACGTGTGTAACTGACTGATTGTCGCAGTTCAAACTGTCAGAATCAGGCTTAGCAAGTTCAAGAGTAATGAGTAACTGTAGATCGGTTAAAAGACAAAAAAAAACAGGCATTTATTTCCGATATTCAATTAGGAAACTTTTAAAATATAAAGATTTTTGAACAGAGTATGGGTTATGTTTCAGCTCGAGTGGGACGACACAGTCAACACATTGATAAAGTTTTCTTTCTCTACATGAAAACCATTGATTCACTCGAACACAGAATTAATCCTCACGTGTGGCTGCAGAGGGCGCTGTTGCTCATTAAAAGTTACATAGTGTTGCTTATAGATCATCATGTGACTAACTATGTATTTATTTCTTCAGGATAAGCATGTATATGTGAAATGGGATTTAAACCAGCATGAGTTTGAAACATCAGCCAGGATCTCCTCACTTCTTTGACCTATCCCTCTGTCAACCATCTTAGATACTGATACCTCCATTTCTGTCCTCCTTGTGTCCACGGTGCTTACTGCGCTTCATGGTGCAAAACACTTCCTTGTGTGCTCTATGGAAGGAAGGAATTCATGAAGTAAACATTAGTGTATATGTATATTTTGTAAGTGCAATTACTCTCTTCTAACCAGAAATAAACCTTCATATTCATTGAAAACCAACAAGATTGACATTAACATTTTATGCAGCCAAAACATTTCTGTCTAAAAGGTCATAAACCTCTGTTGCTCAGTAGAGTAAAGCCCCCACAGACTAAACCATGACACTCCAACATCCTGCAAACAGAAGGAGGCCAACAACTCATTGCTACAAAATAAGAGCAGCTGGAAAATGTCTAAATATTCAAAATATTTGATTCAGATCTGTTCGAAACAAAAAAAAATATGCCTTAGGAAACATTTCACAGTTATTGGAGTAATGTGTGTATGCTCACAGCCTGTCTGTGTGATACCACACCCTGGTTCAGCCTTCAAAAGGGGCTCTCAATTATTTAAATCAGCCGATATTAATACCTCAATTAAATAGGATACATTTCACAAGGATTGTTAAAAATAATACACTTATAATAATTTATATCATATATCAAATATATATAATAATATATCTCTGGTAATCAATCGAGTGCCCTTGGTGCACAGGAAAGGGAATTTTTTTGACATGATCAATCTGTTAATTATTTCGCAGAGAGGTATTTTCTAAGGTAAACGTAGGTAATTTTACTACTTTATGTTTTCAAAGTGATGTCTAATAGTAAAAAAAAATAAATACTGCAAATTAAAAAACTTGTCACAATGGTTTAAAAAGTCAAAACCCCTATGAATGACATATTGCACAATATAAACAATACTAATCCAGGTTAGAATTCACAAAAAGCATGCATTAAAAAATAACCACCAAACGTAGAATGCAATGATCATAATATTTCTGAACTAAAAATTCAGTTTAACTATTTGAATCACAAATATTAATCATTAGAAACTCCTTACTTAAAAAAACTGTCTGCCAAGTTCTGTATAAGCAAAATGTTGAGTCCTAAATGTCAAAAGCTTTGAGGTTTACATTTGATCTTTGCTTCACATGATGTTGAGGATGAAATACTGTAATTATACTTACCATACAGGAAAATGATGCTCTTGTCTCCTTCCTCCTTAGTAGCTCCAAAGGCAGGTCCCTGTGTTTATTTCTGAAACGAAGGCAACACTACATAAACATTTTAGCCATTTACACGGCAGTAAGAATAAGGCTCCAAAGTAAAGTTGAACAGAAAAGAGTTGGGTTTGTCCAAGTCTGGAGTTGGGCAGGAGAGATGTGATACACCGATGAATAGTGCATGAGTGGTGAACCCGAGACTGGTAACTATAACTAGGGGCTGCTGAGAGACGTCACTGTGAGCGGAGTCTGCCAATCCCCACAGGCTCCGAACGCAACTAAAGATATGTATTAGGCTTTTTCCGTAAAATGTCCAAACTTTTTTTGCGATGGTCACTGGAAAGGTTAACCACAGGGAGTCGAATTAATCTGATTGCTAAATTGTAAATTATAGTATTGTGCATTCTGCGAAAAGTGTAATAATAGTGTAATAATGATAATACAAAGCTAACTAAAGTGACAAATACTCTCACAGTACTCTTGTACTTGCATTTTGTTCATTTCATAAATATCATGGTTTCTGCAAGGCGAGGATAAAGACACAAATTAAAATCCCTCTTGTGCTCAAAAGGCCAGAGAGCATCGTTTTGTAAAAGTTATACCAAACCTAAACAAGTAGAAAAATGTGTGAGTATGCGGTAATATTACTATATTGCGGTATAACAAGTTTCATGGAAGCAAACAAAATATCATCGCAGCCTGGTTGAAAGAACTCTCCTCAATCTTTAATAGGGTGCTGCTGCAAACTGGGTCTGGCTCCAGATACATTGTCCTCTGCCATGGAATCAACAAATGGTGCCGTGGCCTAGTTGCAGCACCTTGTGTTTCGAGTTCACTCACGTTTGAGCCTCAAGGTTTAAAAAGTTTCCCGTTCTGAATTGCTCGAGTGCTGCTGATGAATTTTATGCACAAGGTTATTTATTGAACTTATACAAATGAAATAAGGAAATCGTGGTTTGATGTGTTTTTAACTGAAATGAAGCCAGTGACGACGATGAAGTTGTAACATTTTGCTAAGTTTAGCCAAGCTTTAGCAACTCCTATTCAATGCAACTTGTATTGGATGCTAAAGTACAACTCATCATCTCATCAATTACACATACAGTAAGTCATACGTCAAAGTCTAAAGTTGCTGGTGTCCGATGAAACAAGTCTCTAAATTATTCAAGCGGGCGAGTCAGTGTTGCATGTGGCATCCTCATTATGTGGACAAATAACAAAAGAAATGGATTTAGCGTGGAGGGAATGACAGGGAAACTGATCTTTGTTACTATGTTGGGGGAATATT